>NC_044906.1:40924662-41236814 GCF_001633185.2 Quercus lobata | reverse complement strand
AATGATCTTGTTGATGACGTGCAAGAATTAAGGAGCAAGCGAGTTAGGGAGGAAAAGAGCTACGGTAACGATTTCCTTGCCTATATTGTTGAAGATGAACCTGTAAGTTATTATGATGCAATTAAATCTATTGATGCACCATTTTGGTTGGAAGCTATTAATAGTGAATTAGATCCTGTTTGAGAATTATCAAATAAAAATTCTCTCAAGTTTTGGTTCAATGTTTTCTCAACTAGAATCCTTGACTCTACCAAAATCTCTCTCTCTCTCCCTCCTCCTTAAATCTAAATTTTTGTTTGATAAAACAAATTGGGTTGGGTTTCATGAGGAGTTCCTAACTCCATACATAAAGCTTTAGATACGAGTCCTTGACTCGTAGATCTTGTTTGAGAATTACCAAATAAAAATTCTCTCAAATTTTGGTTCAATGTTTTTTTAACAAGAGTCTTTAACTCTACCAAATCAAATTCATCAATGGAGTCCTTGACTCTACCAAAATAAATTAAGTCCTTGACTTTTTGTTCACCCTCGATTTGTGTGTTAAATCTCAAAAATTCAAAAAAAAAAATATTAACTTTTCTCCATGAGGCCGCGGAAACATCTAGATTGAAGTGGTACAACCCGTTTGGGCATTGAAGCACCCAAAGTGCCATTTTAGGTCAAAATGAACAAAATGTCCTAGTCAACCCTAGGTTGACCAAAAGTCAAAATTGGTCAAAATCATCTCAAAACAACATTTTTTATATTTCTACATCAAACCCGAGCTACTTAGAGGTTTTTGTCAACTTTGACCAAGTTTGACTAGAGATTAACTCTCGGAGGCACCAAAAACTCTAATTTTGATCCAACCATAAAAATAGGTTGAAACTAGTGTCATTGCAAAGATTATTGAATTCTCTTTCCAACGACTATTCATGGGTCAAAATCAGAGTTAAAACGGTTAAGATATCTTGAAAACCGTGATGGGCGCATCAACTCGCTTCCTAACCTCATAACATTTGATCCAACTGTTGAATTTTCAATTTCTTTAGTGTTCTGAAAACTAGACATCCAGATCTTTTCAGGGACACCAAGATTGGCTTAATTAGAGTTCAGGAAGGCCTTCAAATATGTGATCGAATCAGAACCGAAAAGCTAGAGGAAAAGGACAAAACTGCTAACGTTAGCAATTTTGGGCTTGCATCCTTGCCCTTGTTACTTCCACCTAGGAGGTTGTGCCCTTGCTCCAAGCATCCTCACTCCATGCATGTACATGCAACAAACAAAGAAAGCATCCAACAAACAAGCAAAGGAGATAACAAAGAGGTAAAGGGAACATGCAAAGAGACATACTAGCAAAGATAGCCAAACAGGGGCAAACAAACATGTTATCAAACAAAAAGGGGTGTCCTAGGAGGAAAATGTAGGTTTGAATTGAGTGTCCATAGTTCCATGAGATTGGAGTATGGACGACACACGTGCCATCGAACAAAATTCCTATTAGGGACTCGAGGTCTCGTGTTAAATGATGTTAAATGATGGGAGGTGTGGCTGAGTGAAATAACCTCCTACCACATGCCCCACTCCCTTAAATAATTTCAAAAGAAAAGAGGCATGCTGCTGAAAATCAGCTACAGCCTACACCAATTACTCGTGAAAGATGCAAGTGAAGTACCACACATTCTTTGCAACTTCTACCCCTTTATCTGGTTAGTTGAGAAAATTAAGGAAGTAACTGCTCTTCAAACTCCCTATAAATTAAAGAGGTCTGGCCAGGTCAAGGTGGCATGGTGTTGAGCTTTTGTTTGTTTTCCAAGTTGACATAATCCACACACAGCATTTGTCACCAAACTGAGTTTAGGCATTCCCAGAACGACATCATTTTTTGACGCAATTGATAGTTGCTTGTAGCTAGCATGCCCCATCCTTTGGTGCCATAGGTCTTCACTTGGCATTCGAATGCTGTTACATACAATCTCAGCATCAGGAACTAGAGCATAGCAATTGTCTAGTGTGCGAATTCCACTTATAAGTTGCTCACCTAACTCATTTAAAACTAGACACTTCCCTTTTGAGAACAACACCATGAAGGCTTGATCACCAAATAAACTTAACCTTAATAGATTCACTCTCAGCCCTTCCACATACAACATATTTGCAATATCCAATAGTCCTGGTAAAGAGATGGTTCCCTTTCCCTTTATCTGGGATTTGCTTCCATCACCAAATGTGACATTACCACCTTTCTTGGATTCAAATACTTTGAAGAGAGTGCTGTCTCTGGTCATGTGTCTTGAGCAACCACTATCAAGATACCATAGACAAGTGTTCATAAATTTGAAGGCTAAGTGCATAATGAAGCATACTTTGTGCTTATTTTTTAAGTCATCAAGTATGGTCTTTTCTTTGATTTGATAGCCACATGATTTTACCCTTGCCTTTATCTTTCTGAGACATATACCCTTACAAAGAGCAATAATTAGTGGTCTACATGTGGGATATAATTTCATATATGTCTTTCAAACAAGTTTCCTTGTCACCAATCACCTCAATTTTAAAATTTTAAAATTTCACTAGATATGTGTTCGTCAAGTTTTTATTCATTTGTATTAATAAAATCGTAACTTGTAACTCTTGTCAAACAATTTCTCTACCATTTCCGTTATCATCTATTGGGTAACATCCTATCTCATTTTAACAACATTTGAAAATACGAGCTTTAGTGTAGTCATTAAGTTTGCATCCCAACCACTAAATAATGCATCAAAACCAATAGTATCATTTGTCTTTCTTCGATCCCAAACAATATTTCTTTTCTTTTTTCTCTTTGATCTATAGCAGCTCATGAAAGAGTATATTTAGTTATTTATTTTTGAGGTCCCTTTGAAATAAATAAATCATATGAGATTTAAATGGTTTTAGATTATATTATTAGGGCAATTGCACAATGGGTGTTGCAAGTCTCTCATTTTCAAGTGGCATATTGTTTAGTACCTTATTTTGTACCTAGCATCATTTTATAAATATTATGCACAAAATAAGGACTAGAATTAGATATAACATATAAAATACTTTTAAATTCAATAAGTATAAAGAGCTTTTATACAAGTTGGAAAAAATATATTATTTATAAATTTGAAGTGACCATAAAAATCAATTATCTTTTTCATATGTTTAAAATTTAAGTTTAGATTTGTCAATAGTCTTGTAGATCAATTGGCACCTCCTGGTATTTTCCACATAAATGAATAGGTTTCAAATCCTCCTACCCCATAGTTGTAGCAAAAAATGATATTATATGTTTATGTTTATGTTTATTTTTTCGTATACATTTATTTTTTTTAAAAGTGCTTATAAATTTCTTAAAACTTTTGGGAGTTGAGTTTTAATCAGATAGTATTTCAAATATCTTTTGTTTTGTTATTATCTTTGATTTACAAATCAAATCCAAGAAACCTCTCTCTTGAAAGCTCTTTTCTTTGCATTCTAATGATAATGATTAAAAAAGTACACTTGGTTAACTTCTTTATTTTTATATCTCTTTCTAATAGAAAGCCCTATACATTTTGAGAAGGAACCTGTAACACCCCAAATATTTTTTTTTAAACAATTTTTCCAATGACAATTTTATCTAAATTTGGAGTTTATTTTATTCAATGTGGTTAATTATTTTATGGAGGAGTTTTGAATATCTGAGCATATGATAATATTTAGTTAATTTTGGAATTGGCCAATTTAAATATGGGAGAAACTTTAAGGGTAAAATTGTAAATTTTATCCCAAGATCTTTATGGAAGTATAAGAATGATCATTTTTAGGGGGTTAGGTCACGGGTTCATTCTTCTCTTTCCCAAAACCATGAATACCATATATTATGAAAATTGAAATTGCAAAAAAAAAAAAAAAAAAAAAAAAAAAAACTAGGTGGTAATTCAAAGTATATGGCAACAACCTGTTTCGTGTTTTTTCCCCCTCGATGTGGACATTTCCAAGTTGTATTGAGAAAATTAAAATTTACAAAACTAAATGAAAAACAAAAATAACAATTAGGTGATGATTATCTAAGTATCAACATATCACATGTGTGCCTGTATATTTCTAAGTTTCTTTAATCTATCCATATCACCCTAAAATCAGCATTTCTGAATGTTTTGTGAATCAATAAATGCTTGTGACACACGGATCTTATCTAATATATATCTTTATTCTTGAAATTCAGATTAAATAAGCATCTATAGTTCAAATAAAAAGAAAACAAGAAAAAACAATAAAGGGAAAGAGAAAGAAATAACATGCCTAATGTTTACAAGGAAAAGAAAGATTATTTTCATCTTAGAGCCTTAAAAGGTTTGATTTGTTTTATTCAACTTTAATTACTTAACTTGTATTCATGTATAATGTAATCATTATGGTTCACCTACAAGGTATAGGATGCCAAACAAAAGGTCATTGCAGCTATATATAAGGATTTTAAGGAGTCGTATGTGGAGTTGCCGCATTTTTTGGCAAGACTGAAAGATTCAAGTCTGAGTACAAAGTTTAAGTAACTAGTGGACGATAATTATGAATGGGAACCTGTACATTCAACTTTGTATTTTGGGCATTTGGTCCATCAATTGTTGGGTTTAGGCACTGTAGACCCGTGATCAGCATTGATGCAACCCACCTGTACAACAAATATAAAGGGAAGTTGATGATTGTATTGGCAACAGACGCTAACAACAAGATTTATCCACTAGCCTTTGCCATTGTCGAAAGCGAGAGCATAGAGACTTGGGGTTGGTTCTTGGCTTGCATAAGAAGATATGTTACCAACCAGACAAATCTGTGCATCATATCTGACAAACACCTTGGAATACAAGCTGTCTTTAGAGACACTAGTACTCTATTTTTGCATCCTCCCATGACACAACGTCGTTACTGCCTCCGTCATCCATGCAGTAATGACAACACTAGATGGAAAGATGAAATTTTAAAGAATCTAGTATGGAGGGCAGCAAGTACTACCCAAAGGCAAAAGTTCAATGCCACCTTCGAATTAACTGAAAATCTCAAGTAGGAAGCACACCAATATCTCAGTGATGTGCCTAAAGACAAATGGGCTCTGGCTTTTGACAAGGGTTACCATTATGGGGCGATGACTACAAATGTTTCCAAGTGCTTCAATGGTGTTTTAAAGGGTGCTTGAAGCCTAACCATTACGACAAAGGTGATACACATTTTTCAAACTGAATGCTTACTTCGATGATCGTTGCAATAAGAGTATATAGCAATTGAATTCGGGTAAAAAATGGTGTAAATATGCCTTGGTTATCTTCATGAGAAATAAGGCGTTAGCAGAGTATCACAGGGTAACGAGATTGAGTGCACAACAACAATCCTATCAAGTAGATACACCACATAATCCAGGGAGTACTGGTGGGAGGGATCACACACATGGAGTTAATTTGCTGCAGAGAACTTGAACATATGAGAAATGGAAACTGTACAAGATACCATGTTTAGATGTCATTGCAGTTTGTAGTAGATATCAACATGATGCAAAGCAGTATATTGTCCCATGCTATAGCATGAATGCATTGTTTTGCAGCTATGCACCTATTTTCCTAGCATTGAAAGATAGATTAACTTGGTTGGATCTTGAAGAAACTAGAAGGGTCATCCCTAACCCCCGATTAATCACAGAGAAAGGTCGCCCTATATCAATACAAATTAAGAATGAGATGGACAAGGGAGGGAAATGGCCAAAAACCACACCATGGAAAGAGGGGGGGGGGGGGGAAGGTGCAATGTGGTTTGTGTAACCAAGAGAAGCATAACCGAAGAACATGCCCTAAACGGAATGAGGTACCAATGAGTGGTGGTCTTGCGAACTAGGTACACTAAGTTTTACCTATGTTTTTAGTTTATGATTATATTGCAAAAGTTCCAGATTTTTTTTCTCCCCTAAAAAAATTAAGATATTCTTTGAATTGAGGGCCTTGACTTAGATTATCTCAAAATCTTGCTTGATTTTATTAATATTGATACCTAAATCGAAGATAGCCGAAGATTTAGAGTATCAGAGCAACAAATGTTCTCTTATGTTAGCTCTTAAAGTTGTATACTGTGGTTTTGTTATTTTAATTTTCTATTCACTTTTTCATTTAACATAATATCTGTGTTTTCAACCAACATCAATGTAGTAGTTATCTTTAACATAATATTTTTGCTTTGAATCAAGCTTCAGTATGACCAGGCTGCTTGTCTTGTGCTATTACTCTAAAAAAAGAGGCCGCACCAGAGAATGATGCTTCCTATTGGTAGTTGAGGAGAGGTGATTAGTTAAATTCATTTTTTTCATGGTTATGTTTCAATCTTCCATTCTTTTCATTATAAATGCATACATATTTGAAATTTAGTATTCATAAATTATCATATTAGATGTTGATTTCATTTATTCTTTTTTCCCCTTCTATTACAACATCACCAACGTGTATTCTTGACCACTTAAGAAGATTGGAATGTCTCTAGGAAGTTTCCTAAGTCCTACATGCAGCACATATAACTGTGAGTCAATTTTTGTCATTTACTTTATGTTCAACTGTGTTTGCCATTTTATCATTTTTATGAGTTATAAAGAGTACAGGGGAAATACACTTTATTTTAAAGGCTTTATTCTCTTGTGATGAAATCAATCAATGTCGAATATATTTAATTTGTAGGGAATTTATATATTGCAATCATAGGAATGGACCCTTTATACATGTGCCTGATGTTTTTACTTGCATGAAGAATCTTTATGCTTAATAATTTGTGGTCTTGTCTGCAAAAAAGATGAATGCTCTTAACAATTGAGTGAAAAGGCAAAGACCAAGTTGCAATTTCAAAAAAAGTCCCTAATTGCCCTCACTCCAGCTCCTAGTATTTGCTTAGGCCCTTGAGGTATGTTCATAAGCATTACTTTGTGTGGTCTTGAATTAAACTATTGAAAACTCTATCAAAGTTTGATTAACCTTATTATAGATCAAACACTTACTTTGAGCTTTAGGTTGATAAAACAGTCACTTGAAAAAAGCCCTGTCAGAGGTGATTTATGCATAAGTTAGCTTGTAACTGTATGTGCCTGGTCACGAGATTGTTACTGCTTAGGCCAGGGCATTTATAGCTTAGTGAGGGCCAGGTCAGCCAAAAGTAAAGGCATTAACTTATAAATTAGTGCACTTGACCCACAGCTTTTCATAGTCACCTTGTCACCAAATTAATCAACCTCTTTTTCTCTACATTGGATTATGATCATTCATTCTTATATTACTCTCTCCTTAGTTAGCCACCTTGTTTAGGCCAATTTTATGTATATTACTTCTCCCTAATGAACACACTTTTTTTTTTCTTTATAATATAATCTAGGGTCTTTTTTTAAGGGGGCAGTAACATATTTAGTTGAAGGAAAATATATGTATATTTCAAATAAGGTATGGCTACAAATAAAATTTTAATGGAAGTAAAAATTCTCTTAGTAAAGACCAATAATTCTCCTGGTGCACCTTTGATGTTACCTTAATCCCATCAAAACCTCTTACTTTCAAATGGGATTATGTGGTTTTGATATCTAAAAAAGTGGAAGAATTGGGGCATATAGTTCAAAGGTTTATCTCTCTCTCTCTCTCTCTCTCTCTCTCTCTCTATATATATATATATATATAAAATAAATATTAAAAAAAAAATCAACCCCATGGGAGGCAATAGCCACCTTAGCCTCCCTTTGCTTTGCATTTGATCATGGTCTGTTTAATTTGTATCGGTACTGCCCCTGCCACATCAGTTGAGATGTTCAGGAGGGGACATGTGGAATTGCAATTTTTTTTAATATCCTACTTAGGAAGAAATAAATCTTCATCTTCCTTTTGTGGTATTGTTGTTCTCTTGCCAGGGTTACCATTATACCTAGATGTACTATGACTTAAGCATTGTTGCAAAACCTTGGGAACTGAGTATTCTGATGAATTTCTTTGGTGTTTTTTTCCTTATTGAAGCAAAAAATTTAAAGTCTGGTTTGTTGACAATTGAACATCTTGCCTTTTCAGGTTGAAAGGGCAACCTTAGAGCCAAAAAATGCTAATGAAAGAGTGTTAAGGTTGGCAGAGGAACATAAGGTGTATTTTACATTCTTTCTCTTGAGCTGGATCTTAAAAAAGAAAAAATTAAAATGTGTATCAATTATATAACTTGCATTATTTATTTGTGTTTGATTGGCGATGGCAGAGAGAAAAGGATGAACTTCATAGCAAAATTTTTGACCTGGAAAAGAAACTTGATGCTAGATTGATTTGGAGATTTAGCGGATGAGAGGGTCTTGACACGTGATGAAACATATGGTGAAGATGGGGATATGGAGTTGAAGAAAAATATGGATGCAATTGTAGAAGATTTTAAGTGTTACATTGGGTGTTTATTTATTTTTAGGTTGCATAGAATGAGTTAAATATTTTACTAAAAGAAAAGGTGCATAACTGTGAGCCTATTTGGTTGTGTTGTTTAAATAACAGTATTCGTTGTTTAAACAAAACAACACATATTTTTATAATACTTTTTCACTCACATGTATTTCCACAACACCTAAATAATGTTACTAGAACATTACCAAACGCGTCCTATATCATTAGTAATTACTTACATGTTACAAACTAATTACAAACTTAGTACGAAACACATCCACTTCAAAACAAGTATCCCACATGTAGGTAGTAAACAAAATGACTATTAGTTACCCTTGTTTGGAAATAGTGTATAGTTTTTAATGCCCACTAAGATGGGTGAATTGAGTTGCATGATTGAGAGCAATATCGCGTATCTATAATGGATTTGAATTTTGACTCCGGAAAGCCTCTATTTCCTCTCACAAATATTATTATTAGTGATGATGCAAGAAAATCAGTAGGTTGAATGCTATGGGCTATAGTGATGACTTGATAACCTGAACAGAAAAAGAAAGACTGTCAAGGGTGACCGATGTGAACCGACCAAGGATCCTCCGACGGTTAAGTCAATTTTCTCTCTAGAAAACAAGGATGGTGAATTAATGAATAGTAAAACTTACCTCAGTTGAATGAGACTTAATCCTTTTATAGAGAGTTAGGAGTGGGTCTACTTGTTCGGGTCCACTATCATCGTGGGAGATGTGTGGAGTTAATGGAGAAAATGAAGTGGATTTCGGGAACCCTTCCCATGTTCTGGAATGACAGATCATGGTCGGATTGCATAGAGTGTATAGAAAAATCCTTCGAAATTTACTAAGTGTTATTTAGTCATTTGTACCCCTGTATGGCATGGATGACTAGGTTTTCCTAGACAATCATGAGGTTTGTAGACGAACCTTATTTATATTCATGATACTTTTTGTTGGCCCCCCTCGTGAATTGTTCTAGACGTGGTTTGGTCATGAACGGCACACATGGACGAGTTGGACTTTACTCAGCCCACCATCAATTGCCCCCTTGTCCTTATTTCATCCATACTACTATTGAAATTATGGTTGCTACTATTATTATTTTACACGTGGTGATTTTCCAATGGTTGATGGATTTTCCACATGGCATTTTTGGAGTGGCTTGAGATTCGACGTCCTAGATGAAGACAAGTGGCTTGATCCTAGCAGTCTACATGTTGCATCATTTTGTTCTTCAAAAAGGTTTCCACGTGGCGCTTCCTAGTTGGCTCACGTCGCTTCAATGACCCTTTTGGTTTCCTATAGCTCAATCCCTCTCTTACCCTCTCACTTTCTCATATTTCCTTGCTAGAGTGTATGTGAGTTAGAATAATGTATTAAATCTGCCTTTAATGAGATTAAGACTTGGAACACAATAAGTGAAAGCCAACCCACAGGTCCGGTGGGGTTCGGTGCCTAACACCTTCCCATCCCCATACCTAAATTTCGAACATGTGCTTTGGTAAAAGATCAATCTTTCCACGAAAGGTGCTATATTTATGGTTCTTAGATCTAATCTAGGTGGCGACTCCATTTCTCCGCCATGGTCCACCCTAGGCCAAGGTGTACTCACCCAACTGCGAGGATGACACTATGCATTGTATGCACTTGTGCCCATAACGCATACAGCAAGCAACACGCATACATAGGGCAGGGTGCAACTTTACAGAGTTGCGTGGGATTCGTATGTCCAAATTTCCACCTTTGTAACTTGGCAAACGAGCAACAACAGGTTCACTATCCAAGAACCTGTTTTGCTAGTTGCAAGCAAAAGGCAAGTGACTTACCATCCTAGAGTTATTGAAAAAGAAAAACAAACATGGCCAAGAACCTCAACTATCAACCAAGCAAATAAGGTGATATTATGAGCTAAAAGGATACATCTCTATGGTGTCCATTTGAGGCTTTTGCCTTAAACTTCTCTGGATAGTTTCTATCTCTATCTTAATCTCTTCTGATTTGGTGAGGCTATTGCCTCTGTGTGACTTCTATCTCTATCTCAATCTCTTTTATTCTAGGTGGCTCTTACCTCAATTCTAATGTACATGTTCAATTCCAAGAAGGATATGTACTCAAGTTCTATATTCTTCTTTTCTTGACTTGGTGCAACCCATTTGGGCATTGGAGCACTCAAAGTGCCTTTTTCGATCAAATTGACCAAAATGCCCCTAGTCAATTCTAGGTTGACCAAAAGTCAAATGAGGTCAAAGTCCTCCCAAAATGAATTTTTCATGCTTTTACATCAAACTTTAGCCACTCGAAGATTTTTGTCAAGTTTGACCTGACATTGACTCTTGGGGGCATCAAAAACCCTAATTTTGATCTGACCATTAGAACAGGTTAGGACTAGCGCCATTGTGAAGATTATCTAATTCCCTTTCCAATGACTATTGTTAAAACGGTTGAGATATCCAGAAAACCGTGCAAAGCGCATCAACACATTTTCTGAGGCCATAACTTTTGATCCGACCATCAGATTTCCAATTTCTTTGGTGTTTTGGAAACTAGACATCCAGAGCTTTCTAGGGACACTAAGATCAGCTCAATCCAATTTTGAGAAGACCTTCAAACATGCATTCGAAACTAGACCAGAAAATCCAGAACTACTGATGTCAGCAGGGGTGGCTGGCGGGCTCTTGTGTGGTCAGAAGCCAAAGGGTCAAAATCAAGCTATAAATGCGTCCAGACCCCTCATTTTGCCACAAAAAAAAAGAAGAAGGATTTTGGGTAGTTTTCTGGGTAGATCCTCTCTCTCTTTTCTCTAATTTCTCTCCCAAACATATCCAAATACTTTTGATTCTTCTATTTTCCCCTTAAATCACCGAGTAGTGTTCTTGCACCTAATCTTCCTCTCCTTGGTTCCATACCTTGGATTTGAGGTTTAGGGGTATGGATGTAGCTTTTTAGCTACAATCCACACCCTTTTATTTTCATAACTTTTTCTAACTTTTTCTTGTTCAATAATATGTTTTATCACTTCTCCTAGCTTGTTCTTACTTTATTTTTCTCCCTAGCATGTTTTATGGTTTTTCTAGTATGTTTCCTTGCTTTTTGCCGTGATTTATTGCTTTAATGTTGTTGGCCTAGCCCAAGAGGGTTAGGATATGTCTAATTACATGTTAGTGCTTAGATATACATGCCTATGCTTTCTATGCTATGCTTATGCTTAGATCTACATGCCTATGCGTTCTTTGCCATGTTTATGCCTAGATCTATGTGCCTATGTTTAGATCTATGTCTCTTTGGGCCCTGTGTCATGCCTATGCTTAGATCTATGTGTTTATGTGCTCCATGTCATATTTGTGTGCTTAGATCTATATGTTGGTAGCTTATGCCATGTGCTTCTATAGCCCTTTTGTCCCTTGATATCTTCTCTTTCTTGTGTTTTGGCCCTTATTGGTGGGGTGTAGATTTAGATCCCGTGGTCTAGATCTACATCCACACACCTAGGCCTATATCAAAGGGTTTGGATCATTTTCTTATATGCATGTGTATGTTTACTTGCTTCTATACTTTATGTCTATGCTTGCCTCTCAAATCTAGGCTTTGCCATGCTTTGTGCCCCTTGTGGGCTTGTCCTTGTGTGGTTATATCCATCCCTCTCGTGGCCTGTTGGAGTATAACCACTTATGAGACGCATCCTAGTGATGCTGGTTTGCTCGATGCATACCCTTTCTCTACCCCATGCAATGTTGCTTGCCATGCTTGCTTTGTGCCACCAGTTTGGCTTTCTATGCATTCTTTTTGCACGCTTGTCTACATGTTCATGCATGACTCTTTGCTTGTCTGTGTCGTCCATACTCTAATCTAATGGAGCTATGGACACTTGTCTATACCCCCTTTACTTTTCTTGCTCCTTGCTTAAGCCGCGTTCCTTGGGTATGTCAATATCTGTTTTATATCTCTTATACCTTACTGGGACATACCCTTGGAACATTGGCAATGTCTGATTTACTTTTCTGCTCTATGTGGTTGCATTGTGCATGATGTATGTATATCTATATCTGTTTGTATATTGGTGATTGTGCACTTTGTATGATGGACTCTCGTGACTATGTGAGTGGCCCTCTCTAGTCATGAGAGCTCTTGAACTTGTAGTATGGGTATGTGCTCAAGGCGATTGTCATAGGTTCAAATTCATGTTATATTGTGTGTGGGATTAATTGTAATTTGATTGTAATTTCTTCAATCATTTTTCCTGTATGTATGTGAGATTAATCGTAAGGGATGATTGTGAGAGATCGATGAAGAATCAAACTTCAAAAGTTGAACAAGTGGATTTCACAACTGGCTCGCAACTGGCTCACGAGAAGCAACCTGCAAAAAGAGCCATATATAAAGCATATGACTGGAAGATGAAGTATCGTGTCATGCTAGATTTTTCGCGACTGTCTCGCGAGTAAGGCTAACCCGCGAAGGACCTGTAAAACTTTGTTTGGCAAAAAGTTGTGTTTTGCTTTACCAGTCTTTACCTGCACTATATATACCCTCATTACTCACAAATTTTAAGGAATGTTTTTCAGAGAGAAAACCCTAGAAAATACACTTGAGAGTTAGAGATTGTTATACCCACAATCATCTATACATTTCCTTATGGTTTTCCTCAACTCCTACCTCTCCATCTTAATATTCTTGAGAGGTTGCTAGCCCAAACACTTACCATACCTATTCTGAGTGTAAAGTGAGATTTTGGTGTTGTTGGGAAGTATTGAAAGGAGCCATTCATTGACGGATGCAATCGGGCTGAATTGTAGGATTCGAAAAGCTAGAGAAGACAAGGCTTCGAGAAGTCAGTTAGAAGCAGGAGCTTGGAGGGCTCAAGTACATGGGGTAGATTAGGCTTGGAGGGTCTTTTTGTTATTTGTGTACTCTAACTTTAACTTGGAGGGTCGCGAAGAGGTTTTTCGTCGAGTTCTTTAGTTTCCTCTTCTATAACACGTCTCAATGTTATCTTATGTTTGCATTTCTCTTCCCTACTTTTTTAGCTTTCATTTTATTGTTGATAATGGATGAATATGGCTTAGGGTAGTGTTAACGGTTCTTTGCGCTTATTTACTCTTGTTCCGCACTTAGTATAAGTTAGAGTAAAAGCTATCTAGCCGTAATTTTTAATTGGGGGTCTAAACAAGCTCTTGGGTTTTTGCACAAATCTGAGCTTTCAGTGTGCACAATCATTGTGGTGTGATTGTCTCGATGCATGTCACCCAATGACACTGGTTTCCCCGTGTATGCAACACGCATCAACACGCTTGATACTTTGAAGGGTTTTGGCTCATCTCAGTACGAGCATGTCGATACATGTTGTATACACAGATGCAAAACCCTGTTGATGCGCCATAGCACACAAAATGCGAAACTTTGCCGGATTTTCACCGTGAAAATGAGACACACTGTTGTCATATTCTTATAGTGAAAACTTGGTGAGAATAGCGTTTTGTGTGCTATGATGCACCTACGGCGAAGCACTGCTAGATTTTCGCCACGAAAATAAGGCGAAATGCTGTTGGATTTTTGCCATGGAAATTTGGCATTGATTCCAAATGCGTTGAGAAAACATCGACTGGGACCATACCCATTCCAAAATCAAACCTCAAAACCCAACACATTTAAAGCCCCATAAGCTAATGCCAATAGCTTATTTTCAATTGCCAATGTCTAAAAATTACGGTTTTACTAAAACAAAGGACTGTCCTTGGACAGACGTTGTAGGGTGTCTAACACCTTATCTACATTTAACTAGACTTCCGAACTCAAGAATCAAGATTTTTTACCCATCCATATTAGATTAGGAAAAATGACCTATATTGTGTGCACGATCAGCGCGGTGTGATTGTCCTGATCCATATCACCTAGTGACACTAGATTCCTCATGTATGCGACATGCATTAACACGCTTGATACTTTGAAGGGCTTCAGCTTGTCTCAGTACAGCATGTCGATAGGCGTTGTATACACAGACGTGAAACCTTGTCGATCGCCATAGCGCACCAAATATGAAACTCTGCTGGATTTTCGCCGTGAAAATGAGGCCCCCTGTTGCCATATTCTTACAACAAAAGCTTGGTGAGAATAGCATTTTGTGTGCTATGATGCACCTGCGGCGAAGCGTTGAGGGATTTCCACCATTAAAATAAGGTGAAATGCTGCCAGATTTTTGTTGTGGAAATTTGGCATCGATTGCATATGCACTGAGAAAACATCGACTGGGACCATACTCATTCCAAAATCAAACCTCAAAGCCCAACATGTTTAAAGCCTCGTAAGCTAATTCCAATAGCTTGTTTTCAATTGCCAATGTCTAAAAATTACGGTTTTATCAAAACAAAAGGCTGTCCTTGGATAGGCGCTATGAGGTACCTAACACCTTCCCCACACGTAACCAGACTTCTGAACTCAAGAATCAATATTTTTTACCCATCCATACTAGATTAGGAAAAATGACATTTTCTTAGCCTAGGATCGGTAATAAAATCAAATGGAGTTAGGTGACCAATCATACCTTAGAAAAACCCAATGATTAGTGGGGACTTCACTTACCCTTGGTAATTTCCTTTAAATAGATTTATATTCCAATCACACACCCAAGGTACAACACACCTCCATAACATTTCTCGCATCGAGAGAAAGGCACGCGAGCGTTGCCATGATGGGTGATCAAGTAACCAAGAGGCATCGACATATGTGTTCGATACTTAAAAGGCATGCGTGCATGTGTGTGCATGCTTTTTCCTGCACATTTCTTTACCAAAACATCCTTCTAAGTTAAAGCTTTATAAGATTAAGCTCTAAATCAATCCTAGGCCTTTGAGTGATGTCGTCATTGGGAAACAGGGGCATGAGTTGTAAGGGGTACAAAATGAGATGTCTACGAGTATTCTATGCTGGACGATCCATTATACTTAACCTTATATATTAGCTTACATATTCTCCACTCAACTATCTCCATATAGAAAGAATTTGTACACCACGCCTAAGGATCTTCCTATATATTTGTATCCTCCAAACATGGGAAGTTAAACATGAAGATCTCAGAGCATTAACTCTGTATGCTCCCTGTAAGGAAAGAGCCAACATTCACAGGAAACATGGTTAGCTCTACATCACTATATAAACACCAAGCCTTCTCCTCTCTAAGGTATGTAAAATTTCCTAGTTCTCATACTTTTAGATTTATTGGAGATCATTCAGTTACTGAATTAACCTTTGGAGGGTCTTTGGCTGACACCTCATTAGTGCTCTCTATAGGTTCTTCACCTTTCATTCTTTTGGTACCCCCATGTTACTATACGCTTGGACGATCGACTTATTGAAAATTTTGTGCATCATCACCATCTTTCTTCTCAAAAAGTAAGATTTATATGATAGTTTATCATTGTATTTTTCCAAGACCATGACCTTCATTACTATTAAACATGTTCTTAATAAATGTCACATTTGTGAAACTTCATTATAAAGTATAAGAGCACAATTGTGGACACAAGGGAGGCTTTGGAGTCGTTGCCTAGTTTTTGCAATGGTTTAGGAACCATATATATAGCGTCTTCCCAAGGAAGGACATTTTGATCTTATTACCAGATATATGAGTTCGGAGTTTAGGTATGCTCTTGGAAAGGTGTTAGGCACCCAAGATCACCCAACCCTAAGGTTGGCCTCCCATCATTGTGTCTTACATCTTAACCTTGATAAAACCGCGTTCAATACTTGTATTTTAAACTCACACACATACTAGCATACATCTAAACATACAATTATGGCATCATTCATCCCAAAACAACATATCATACCTATCCATAAAGCAATAAAGAGCCAAACCCATACCCAAATAAACCCTAGCATACATCTAACATGTGAAACCCTATCATACATATCAAACAAAGTAGCAACCAATCATGGCAGCAAGCAACGTCACATTATTAATTAAGAGCATGGTATCTATTTTGTATATTCATCAAGAAAAGATTAAATCAACCAAATGCATGTTCATATGAATGCATGACTTACCTTACTTACCTTGAAGCACATTAGCACTTATGGCATCATGAATGGGCATGTGAATGCATGTTCATGACATCAAAGCAAGAAACAAGCATAAAACCCTAATTTAGGCATGTTAAAGGCAAACAAGCATGTGAACAAAGCAAACAGAAACTTATGGAGCATAAAACATATAGAAAGAAGCTAAATAGAACAAACATGTGAAAACAGAAGTAACAAACAAATAAAATCAGGGTTTCTGGGCTGTGGCCTGTGCATGCAAGAACAAGCTTGTGTGCACATAATTAAGCCTGCGTGCGCAGGCAAGATTATGTGTATGCAAACTCTTACCCAGAAAACCTAAAACACAAAAACAGAGCAGAACCTTAAAACGAAAATTCTAACAACCTAACATGCATAAAATATGAAGACAACTAAAAAACTAACCTAAGTAGATATACATAAACATAAATAATGCAAAGAACTAGATTAAAACAAAAAAGAAAGACTAAAAAAGAAAAAGAAGGGTTGAAGTTTGATACCTCAAAAAGAAGTTCCCAAGCTTTGATTTTGACCGTTCACCTCAGTTAAATCTATCACAAGTCATCAAACAAGCAATTAGCAACATTAAACTAAAAGGATTGGGGCTAGAAAAGATCCCAATCAAATAAAATTGACTTAAGGGTGTTTTGTGAAAAAATCCCTTTTAATTCACTATTTTCTAGTGAATCTTAGGTTTTTCCCATGGGATTTTTGTTTGTTTTGAAAATGTACCATGTAAGGCTTTATATAGTGGAAAAAATAGGGTTTGGAATGGCTTCCAGACGATGTGGGATTCATTCCAAATCTAAGTCATTATTGCAGAAAACTTGCATTTTTTATATTTTTGAAACCTTAGCTGCGTACGCAGGAGAGTGCCTACGTACGCATGCTTTGGCTCACGTAAGCAGGCCGCTGCTCACATACGCGAGCTGAGGGCCACTTTGGTCTTTTATTTCCAAAAATAGATTTTTGCTCATTTAAAATTTTATATTTTTCATTTTAACACTCCTCAAGTTAATTTGATAGCTAATTGAGCTCTAAACTAGCCTTGAGCCTTGGAGTTTGAGCATAATTGGGGAATGGGTGTCCGAGTTGTAAGGGGTACAAAATGCGGTATCTACAATAGTGGTGGAGTTAAATTTTTTAGCTTTTAGCATCTCAAAAACTCACTTGATCTATTTTAACACACCGCTTTATAACACACCCAACATCAAATGGTTCTACTTTTTTACCACTTCGATTAAAATAATATAAAGACTGATTAAAATAATAAAAAAAAAATCATCACAAACCAGCCACAACCACCACAGCCCACGACAAAAAGAAGAAGAATAAGCACAACCCATCACCACCAACCACAACCCACTGCCACAGCCAAACATAGGAAACCCATAGCCAAAATCAACCACCACCACCACCACCATCAACCATACCACAACCACATCGCCACTAACCACCAATCCAAACCATCCAAAGCCAACACAACCCAACCGCAACTTTGTCGAAACCCAGCCATCAAAAACCACCACACAAACTTAGCCACACCTAAAACTCACCACAAAATCTAGCAACCTACGACCATGATCCACCTAGAGAGGCACGACGGTGACGATCCACCGAGAGAGAGAGAGAGAGAGAGAGAGAGAGAGAGAGAGAGAGAGGAGTAAAGAACAAAGAAGGGAGATAGGGGCAGAGAATGAAAATAGAGGTTGAGTCTGAAGAAGTGAACGAAGAAAGAGAGAGAAAAACGTTTGGGTATTAAAAAAAAAAAGGTTTTATTGTTTGGCAAACAGCTATAGTAACTGCTACAAATAATAGTTTATTGTAGCAATGAGCCAAAAAAATTTAGCTATGGCACCATTGATGTAGGAGTTTTTTCCTTTATTTATATTATTTTTATATATATTTGAGTTGCTAAAATAGTTTTTTAGCAATTTTAGTACCATTAATGTGGATGCTATAAACTATCAAATGATTAGTTTATTTATATTTTGTAATTTTAATAATGTCAAGTAAAATTATTTACTTAACAAACAATACAAAGAACGAAAATTAAAATGTGTATAAAGACAGAACTTTAAATGAGAATAGCCACTAAAAAGAAGAAGGAAATATTAATTGCTAAATATATGAGATTTTTTAGACCATCGCACGAGTTTATAGCTAGATAAAACTCTTCATGTTGCTGAGTAGTAGTGGATTTAAAACTCTTTAGTTTACTGAGTAGTAGTTAGTTTAAAACTTGCATTTTGACATAATAAAAAAATTAAGAAAAAAAATCATGTGCAAAATTGTGAGATTACCAAAGCTTATGTGGCAAAATATTAGAAGATAAACTAATAGTCAAATAAGCAGTTGGTTTAAAGTTTTCAGTTTGCTAAGTAATAGTCAGTTGGAAACGCTTATTTTGACGTAACAAATACATTAATAAGAAATGATGAGTAAAATTGTGGGACTACCAAAACTTATGTGTCAAAATATTATAAAATCAACAAATAGTCAAACGTCTTTGGAAAGAATTCAAATATTAATTTATGTCCCATAAAAAAATCATTTATGAGATGGTTGAAAGCCTCCAATCACATTAATTGTCACAAACTTTTATGTAGTAAAACCATAGTTTTAAAAATCGGACCGGATTAACCGATTCAATTGATACCAATCCAATCCGGTAAAAAATTCCCCAAAACCAGCCAAAAACCAATCAAGGACGGATGAAAATAGGGAACCATGTGCTTTTCCGACTATTTAACAGTATCAGTTTTTAAAACCATATGTAAAACTTTGGCAAAATTTGCTAAATAGTAACTTTTTAGAAAATGTTTTGGTGAATAGCATGTGGCTGAAGTTAAGTAGTTATGTAGACTATTTTTGGAATTCGAGTTTGTTAAAATCGAGTTCCAACCCAAAATTGAGTTTAGCAAACTTAAGGTCCAACTAGTCTAGATCTGATGTTGAATTATAATTAAAAAAAAAAAAAAAAAAAACCATGTGGAACTCAAGTTTAGTAAACTCGAGTTCCAGCCCGGTAAAAATAAGGCATAAAAATAATAGTTTGCGAGGCCAACTACTTTGTGGGAAATGGGAGTGCATTTCATTTGGCTTGAGATATGGAAGAATCTAATGTCATACATATTATCTTTTTCTATTGAGATTGAGCCACGTAGAGGACACCAAATACCAAATCCAATTGAAAACTCAACACGCAATTAGGCTTCAATAGAGTTAATTGAGAAACATTTCTTCTTGGGCTAACAAAGAAACTAATGGCTTAACGTCTTACTAACGCCTGAAACTTGAGTTTAGCAAACTCGAGTTCCACATGTTATTATTATTATTATTTTTAAAATCCATATCAGCCAGTTAAACCAATTGAAAATTGAGTTTAGAAAACTTGATTTTGAGGTGCAACTCAATTTTAACAAACTTGAGTTCCAAAAACAATTTATTTACCTAATTAACTTCAACCACATGTTATCCACCTACTAAAAACTACTCTATAGCAAATTTTGCCGTAAAATTTTGGTACCAATAGCATTTTCTTGCACGGAAGACACAGCTTCGCTGTAACCAATCAAAACGCAACGTATAATTTCGCGGGGCCCGCCTTGCGTCACTTTCGAGTACCGCCCTTTTTTCCACCTCGTGTCCTTCTAGTTTCGCCCAACCAAAAGAAAAAAAGAAAACAAAAAGAAAGCACAAATGGCGCTTCGTCTCTTTACTTTCAGTTTCCAAGTACATCCTCCCAGTCGTTCTAGTCCCTCTCTCTTTTCCTACTCTACGAAGTCTAAACCCTCACTTGCCTAAACCAAAAAACCCCCAAAACGCACCGTTTTTTAATCTCGACGAACAAGAAAAATGAAGCGAGTGTTCGAGGAAATCTCCGACGACGAGTGGGAGAACCACAGCCACTCCTTCAAGCCCTCTCGCGTCCTCAACACCACCACGAACCCCACCCCTCCGGCGATCGAATCCTTCGCTTACGGCTCGTCCAAGCAAAACCCGAAGGAGGACATAGTGTTTGATTTGGAGGACGACGATGAGGATGTGGTCGAGGCCGCCAGACCTTCCGTGGCGAACCGTGGCCGTCGGTTCGTGGTGGAGGATGAGGAGAGCGACGGCGACGGCGACGACGGCGATAAGGACGCGGATATCGCGCAAGTGTACAACGTGAAGTCAAGCGATGAAGAAGGAAATGTTGAAGCGGAAGCGGAGGAGGAAGAGGAGGAGGAGGAGGAGGAGGAGGAGGAGGAGGAGGAGGATGTGGTGGCAAAGGCTTTGCAGAAGTGTGCGAGGATATCGGCCGAGTTGAAGAGAAACCTGTACGGCTCCTCCGTCACCGCCTGCGACCGCTACGCCGAAGTCGAGTCCTCTTCAGTCAGGATTGTCACTCAGGTCATTGTTTAGCTGTGGTGTTGAATCCAATATGATTGAAAATTTTGCTTTTTTTAATGGTAGCTGATGTAGTTTTGGTACTTGTAGGATGATGTTGATGCGGCATGTAAGTCACAGGATTCGGATTTTCAACCGGTTCTCAAGCCATATCAACTGGTTGGTGTCAATTTTCTTCTTCTGTTGTATCAGAAGGATATTGGGGGAGGTACTGTGCTTTTGCCTTTGATAGTGCATAATAACTTTTTAACACTTTTTGCTAAAAATTAAGCTGTTGGTGCTGAGGGTACACTAAAAAATGCTATATTTTTATTGGTAAGTTACACATGGGTGGGTCTTGAACCCCGACCTCATCGCCATTCCCATTATTATGGGAGGAGGAAGTACCAGTTGAGCTATATAGCTTATTGATTTTATAATTATAGTTTTCATGAATCTTAACAGGCTGTATTATATGGACCCATTGATATTTAGCTGCAGTAGCGTGCTTGTGAAGTTCTTGGAATATTTGTGTAATGCTTAGCAGTGAAACTGGCTTAGAAAATTTTGAATCTTTGTTTATGTCTGATTTGATGTTAGAACAGAGATTGATGTTTGCAGAAATTATATTTGACAACAAGTAGTCAAATAAGCTACTTCTAGGTTTGCAGTTAGTCCAGGCACTCTCCCTTGTGGCCTTGCCGTTGAGGCACCTTGGGTGAGGCAATTTGCAAAATTCCTCATCATAAAAAATAAATAAAAAAATTGAAAAATTCCTCGTCATCCAAAAAAAGAAAAAAAAGAAAAAGGAAAGATATGTGGATAATAGGGGTACATATTTGGATTCTAAACAAGTGAAAAATTGAAGAAAGTTTACAATAAGCTTAAGCTCAAATGAGCTTCCTCTCTACGTGGAATGGAGTGAAGGGTGAGGTCGTGAGATTCAACTTCAAGACCTATTGGGTGTATGTGTTAATAAAAATAAAAATAAAGGAAAAAGCACGAGAAGAATGTCAGGGCTTATTGGGGCAGTGAACAGTAAACTAAAATGGTAGTAGTTCTAATTTTTTTTTTTTTTTAATATGTTAATTAAAGCTGATTTATTGAAAAAAAAAAGTTAATTAGAGGTGGTTGTTAGGGTTTCGATCATGAATGTTTCTGATGAAAATCTAAGAAACTATAGCTATTTTGTTTTGTTTTGGTTTTTTTTATTTATTTTTTGTAAGTTGGATTCAAATTGAAGAACAAGAATTAATCACACTTGGACTTTCTTAGGCCTTTTTCTTTAGGCTTCCTTTACATCATACCTAAGGATTACACAAGGGGTTTTACTGTTGGCAACTTTTATTTATTTTTTATTTATTTTATAGATTGGATTGGAAAGTTGCATCCATGTACACAAGCTACTAATTCTAGTGTAGTAAGTTGTAGGATGCTAACTCATTGTCAAAAAGTAATAGAAGTTAATTTGTGAACTACTAAATGCCAATCATAAGGATCCGATAACATAATCTGACCTGTACTAAGAGCCTTGAGCCACAGGTATGGTCCATGCCTTGTCAGGAATTGTAGATATTTTCCTAACATTTGAAACATAAGAAAACATAAATATTGTCATTGTGCTATATAGCTCAAATATATGGTGGAAGTGAGATTGTGGGTACAAAATCATCACATGTATTTGTAACTTACCGATTGAAGTAAAAACTGGGGGGTTTGGGGGGATATCTTCCTACTAGAGAGATACATTGAAAGAAGAAAAGGACTTTATGGTAACCAAAATAGCCTAAGGATTTCTCTAGGTCCTGTGAGCATAACATTGGATAGATTTTTTCTTTAGCATGTTTTTTGAGAGTTTTTGCTCCCTGCATGACTGGGTGTAATTTTTGGATTTGTATCCAATTATTGGATTATGAAGTTTTCCTAAGATTTTCCACCATTTCTTACAATGCTAGATAGTAAGAAGAGCATTTCGCAGAGCCTACACAGCATGATGGAATACCTGAACCATGTGTAGTAAATTTTACTCAGCCTCTTAAAGAGTCAGATATTTGGCTTACTGCAGAGAAGGAAGATTTCCCATTGATTGATGAGAAAGTTCAACTTGAGAGCAACAATTCAGAGGGTTGTAAAGAGTGAGTTTGATGCATCCGTTACTGATCCACCCATTATGGTGTATGAAGTTAAAAAGCTTAATAAAATGGAAAAGATTAAAACAATGGTGCTTCCTGTGGCCCAAGATAAGTTTGTAATGTTTGCAACATTGATTTGTAATTCCCGATGAATTTAATGATGTGGTGAAACATAAAGTTTCCTTGTTATTAGTGCTACCATAGGTGATTCCAGAATTAAAGCAAGTATCCAGTGCTGAAATTCTTATCATTCAACACTTGCCTTAAGGAGGATTTTTCTCCAACCAAGATGATGCGCAAATAAATATTATTTTTAATTTAGTGTTATTTAAATTTGGAGTCAATTATATTTTTATTGGTCATTACATTTTGTTTTTATTTCTTATTATTTAATAAGGTTAGCAGTATTTTATTAATTTTCTAGAGTTGAGGGTATTTTTGTAATTCAGTAATTCCAATTCAATTAGAATTAGGGTTTCCTAAGTCAATTAGAATTTAGGGTTTAGTTTTGGTAGTATTAATTGTTATTGATGAGAAAATTTATACATCAAGTATATAGGGGATATACCAGATGAATAATAGCACATTTAGGTTCTAAGATTACTATCATCCATAAAATTGTAAATTATAGAAAGCACATGCTCCTGCCGCCATCATTAACTCGAGCATAGTTCTGAAAAATTGCATCTTCACTTCTAAGATAGATCTCTAACAACCCAAAAAATTCTAGCAGTTCTTTCAAGTCAAATGCACCACATCAAGCAATGAGGTGTAGCCTTCATTATTATGCTATATCTATGTCTTCCATATTGTGATATTTCTCTTATTTTTTTTAACAATCTAGTGTTGACTCCAGCCAACCCGAAGTGTTGACTCCTTAGTTTTCTGTTCCATTGGGTATTGACTCTAAGAAAACTTAGGTGTTGAATCCTAGGTGATTTTTATAGTTTCTACTTTTCAATTTTTGTGTTGCATTAAGTTTTGGTTTTGTTCTGTGTCAAATGTAGGAAGTACATAGAAATATTTAGTTTAATTTACTTTTATTTAATTTTGGAGTTTATTGTGTTTTTATTGGTCAATTTGAATTTTATTTTAGGTCTTATTATTGGTCAATTTGTAATTCGATAATTGGGATGTTCAATTAGAATTTGGATTTCTTGAGTACACTAGAATTAGGGTTGACAATATAAACATGTTATTTTACTCTTATGGAGACAAGGTTATAGTTGCTTGATTAATAAAAATTTCTCTTGGAATTTTCTAACGGTTTGGTGTTGACTCAAGCAAATCCTAGGTGCTGACTCCTAAGTTTTTTACCTAGCTTGATGTGGACTCCAAGCTACCCTAGTTGTGGACTCCTAAATTATCTATTCTTATATTTTTTGTTTTTTCAATTTGTCTTATCGTGTTCCATTCTATGCTTCTTAGCTGAAAAGCATATCTCTAGCATATTATAAGGTTTAATATTTTGTTTTCAATATAGGTTTGAGATTTTAGTTAATTGTAAAGATTTATAGTTGATTACCTTTGTAATTTCTACAGCCATATTGGCGGATGAGATGGGCCTTGGGAAGACTATCCAGGTATGTTGGGCTCCATTATTTTGCCTATGTCTCGCTAGTTCTTTTGACCCCATGAAAAGAAGGTTCTTATTATTTTGGACTGGTGAGTTACACATTCACCTTGTGGGTTTTGAAGCCATGATCTTTCTCTCTAACCATTATTGTAAGAGGAGGAGAAAAGAAAATGGTGCAACTCAAGTATTTGTTGTTTTTTAAACCCAATAGGTGTCGATCATTGTTTTTCTAAATAGTGTAAAATTGTTCTTGTCTGACAGGCTATTACATATCTGACTTTGCTGAAACACTTGAACAATGATCCTGGTCCACATTTAATCGTATGTCCTGCTTCTGTTTTGGAAAACTGGGAAAGAGAACTTAAGAAGTGGTGTCCATCGTTTTCTATTCTCCAGTATCATGGGGCTGCGCGATCAGCACATTCAAAGCAGTTGAACTCTTTGGCCAAAGCTGGAAAGCCGCCTCCTTTTAATGTTCTTCTTGTGTGTTATTCACTTTTTGAAAGACACAGGTTTGTTTGACTGTGTTCCGTATGCTATTTGACTTGATGTTGGTTGAAATCTTATAAATGATGGTGAATGCAGTGCACAGCAGAAAGATGATCGTAAAATTCTGAAACGTTGGCAATGGAGCTGTGTGCTGATGGATGAGGCCCATGCCTTGAAGGATAAAAGCAGTTATAGGTGGAAAAATCTAATGTCTGTAGCAAAGAATGCAAACCAGCGTCTTATGCTGACAGGAACACCACTTCAAAATGATCTACATGTATTACTTGCAAAAACCTCTTGCCTAGAGTCGCTTAAATTTTCCATAGTTCTTATTGCCAATTAAGCCTAGAAACATTCCACTGCTGCTGCTGCCTTAAGAAATGAATTTTAGAGATCATGTAGTTGAAGGCTTAGTAATATGATGGCTAGTTACTGCTAATGAGCTATAGCTTAATTGTCATTTCCTCCTTTCATAATAATGATATAGAGGGTGAGGTTCTGCAAAGCAGCCAACCAATCATTTTTATCTCTTCTTCATTTCCTAGATTCTTGTAATTTTTGTTCTTGATTGTTTGACCCTCTTGTACACTCCCTGTGTACTAGGGTGTTCCCTTTTTGATATCAATAAACTTATTACTTATCAAAAAAAAAAAAAAATGGTATGGAGGGTGAGGTTGTGGGTAACTTACCAATCAAAATAAAAAATGATGGGTAGTTACTATGTTGTATAATGAATTCTGAGATATGGTCTTGTGATTGTTATCACCTGGTTTAAAGGGAATATGTTGGATTCATAGAGATTATCACGAACTTAGAACAAAATATGGGTATATGGCTCCTTCTATGAAATTTGGTGTGGGGCCAACTTCTTGGCTAAGAGAGGGGAGTTATGGGTGGGAGGGGATTTTAGGTTATGATTTTGTTCTTTGGTTGGATTACGTGTTTCCTTTATTGTTTTTTTCAATCTGTCAATGTTTGTTGTCATCCAATAAACACTTTCTTTTGCATACAAAATACAACAGTTTCGATTGTCTTGTGTCAAGAATGTAATTATATAGCAAATTTCATCTTTTTGTTGGTGGTAATTGAAGGGGGATTGGGACTGATCTTTAATGATGTTTGTTTTCAGTAATTTGCTTTGCTCAATAATAGATTACATTTAAGTTTGGTAATTACTCTTGTATGTAACATCAACTGTTGGAGATTATACTGCAAGGCAATCAAAAATTTCAGTGACATGCAGTTTTTATGTGGTTGACTTGCTGGGTTTTTGTTCCAGGAACTGTGGTCATTATTGGAATTTATGATGCCTGATCTTTTTGCTACTGAGGATGTCGACTTGAAAAAGCTTTTAAACGCAGATGATATGGATTTGGTTGGTCGTATGAAGTCTATTTTGGGACCGTTTATTTTGAGACGTTTGAAATCTGATGTGATGCAGCAACTTGTTCCAAAGATTCAACGGGTATTTTAGATGATTTATTTAAAATATAATTTTTTTTTTCTCTCTTGCTTATAATTTACTCCTGTAAATGCTTAAACTATTATACAGGTTGAGTATGTTGTAATGGAAAAGCAGCAGGACGATGCTTATAAGGAAGCTATTGAGGAGTATCGTGCAGCTTCACGAGCTCGTATTGCAAAAAATTCAGAGATAAACTCAAATAATATTTTTGGAGTTCTTCCTCGGCGTCAAATCTCCAACTATTTTGTTCAGTTTCGTAAGGTGCTGAGATTTCTATTTATCACATTCTCTATGTATTCAATTTATACACTTCAAACCATTCATATATTATGTTTATCTCCTAACTTTTTTTCTGTTGTGTGTTTTTCTTTTTCTTTTTCATTTTGCCTCCTTTTACATGCTTATTCCAGATTGCAAATCATCCTTTATTGGTTAGGCGTATTTATAGAGATGAAGATGTTGTTCGTTTTGCTAAAAAGTTACATCCAATGGGTGTGTTTGGTTTTGATTGTACCTTGGACAGGGTAATTGAGGAACTTAAGAGTTATAATGACTTCTCCGTTCACCGGGTAAATTCATTTTTGTCCTTTCGATATCTCTTCTTATTTTTTAAATGCTGAAAAATGTGATGGACTATCATTTATATCTTTTGCTCATTTTTCATCTTAATAGGTAATAATTAAATTCTATGCTGCTAGTTTATTCTAGAACTCCTAGTGCCTTTGATTTTTTTATATTTTTGTATAATGGTAGAATCTCCATTTTGACATACATGACAGAGATCTCACATTTTGTTCATTCTAGATCAATGCATTAATTAGTTTCCATACAGTAGGGAAGCTTGTGAATATGGAGGTTGCACACAAGATTAATTATGTGTGATTGTATGTCTGCCTTAGCCAGTGTTCATTCCACCACTTCTGTAGAATTGATTGATAATTTAAATTTTAGAATGTAATTCTTTAGGAGTTGTGGTAGTTTTTTCTCTTTATTCTAGTGTTCATTTTTAAAATGATTACCTAGTTATCAAAAAAAAAAAAAAAAAGAGGAAAAAATAAGAAGAATTTTTTGGACTCTCATCTGTATTTCAGTTTTGAGGGTTATTTTATATTAATGACTTAAATTAGCATTAATCAGCCTTTCTTAGATGTTGCATCAATGATACATATTTTGATGAAATAAGCTTAAGCTGATCCTAATACGTTGATGGTGTAGTGGATGGCCTTGACCTTACCATCTGCATGGGTACTTAGATCAGAATCTCTGGATATCTCTCTATTTTTGAAGTCAGGAATTAAGCAGTATGTTAATTCCTTTTTTATTTGATTCCCTTGGTTGGAAGAATGACAGTGCTGAAGGTTGATAATTTGAGTTTGATTAAATATGTTATTTTTATTTATTTAACCATTGAGTGCTAACTGATGATCCGCTTTCCTAGTGAGAAATTGGGTGGTCGCAACTTTAGTCTGGCAATGTAAAAATTCTCCTAGTTCATTGTGGACATGAGCTTGATTGATCTACCTCTTGAAGGAGGGTCGTACACATGGATGAGTGGTTCAAATTCACCTTTGATGTCTAGGATTGATAGGACATTGGTGTCTAAGGATTGGGAAGAGCAATTCCTTGATGTTATTCAGTGAGTGTTACCACATCTGATTTCAGATTATAACCCTATCTTGTTTGTGGTAGGAGGAATGGAGAGAGGTAAAAGTCAAGTCCCTGATTTTATTTAGCGGGTTTTACCACGTTTGATTTCAGATCATGGCCCTATCTTGTTGGAGGCAGGAGCAATGGTGAGAGGGAAAAGTCCTTTTAGATTTGAGAATATGTGCTTAAAAACAGAGTGGTTTGTGAAAAAGGTACATTTTTGGTGGAATCGTTATTATTTCCAAAGCACGCCTAGTTTTGTGTTAGCTAAGAAGTCGGAGGCCTTGAAGGAAGATATTCGCTTGTGGTATACAAAGGAGTATGGAAATTTATAGGTGAAGAAATGGAGGTTGTTGGAGGAATTGGTGAGGCTAGATGGGAAGGAAGGGGTTACAGTGATCACACTTGAGGAGAAGAGGGAAAAGGATAGAGTGATTTCAAATGTGAAGCAGTTGACTTTGTTGGAGGAAACATTGTTGAGATAGAAATCTAGAGATTTATGTCTAATTCCCATAGAAAGAATAATTATTTGGGTAATTTAGAGGTGGATGGGTATATGATGATGAGGGCTGAGGTGATTGATTAGGTGGTGGGGTGGGATTTTATCGAAAGTTATATAGGGAGATAGAAACACTGCGACCGGGGGTGGATGATTTGAATTTTGATACTATTGGAGGAAGAAATTCTACAAGTTGTGCATGACATGGAGGGGGACAAAGCCCTGGGACTTGATGGGTTTACGATGGCTTTTTTCCATCATTGTTGGAGGGTTGTGGAGAGTCATATTTTAGCCTTCTTTGAGGAGTTTTACGAGTAAATTCTTCGTTTATTGCTCTTATTTCTAAGAAACATAAAGCCAATAATATTTGAGATTATAGAGCAATAAGTATGCAGAGTAGTGTCTATAAGATTTTGGCTAAGGTCTTGGCATACCGGTTGGGAGGGTTTGAATCTCAAAATGCTTTCCTGGGGGTTCTTCATATTTTGGATTCAAGTCTTTGTTGCAAATGAGTGTGTTGATCGTTGTATTTGAAGAAAGGTACTGGATGTAATTTATAAATTGGACATAGAAAAAGCTTATGATCATGTAAATCGGGAGGCCTTGCTTTACTCACTAGAAAGATGGGTTTTGGAGTTAGATGGCGACAATGGATCCATACATGTATCTCTTTTGTCTAGTTTTCAGTTAGTCAATAGCCCTTCAGTTGTTTTTTTTCCCTAATTCGAGAGGCTTAAGATAAGGGGATCCTTTATCTCCTATGCTTTTCCTTTTGATGATGGAAGTGTTTTCTAAGATTCTTAGGCAAATGGAGGAGGCTGGTATTATTAGGGGTTTCAAGGCGCATGGAGTGGGAGGTGATGAGTTATGCGTATCTCATTTGTTATCTGCGGATGACACCATATTGTTCTGTGATACTACTATTGAACAATTTCTCCATATTAGAATGTTGCTAACATGTTTCACAACGGTTATAGGGCTAAAGATTAATGTAAGTAAAAGTGAGATGGTTCCAGTTGGTGAGGTGGATAATTTGGACTAGTTAGCTGATGTATTGGGCTGCAAGATTGGGGTTTCATCTATGACATATCTTGGTATGCCTTTGGGAGCCTCCTACAAGTCGTCCTCTATATGGAATCCAGTTTTGGAGAAGTTGGAAAAACACTTGGTAGGGTGGAAGAAAATGTATCTTTCTAAGGGGGTTTGCCTGACTTTGCTCTGTAGGGGTTCACATGGGTGTGGTTTATGGAGGGGCATCTGAAAAGGTTGGGAGAGTTTTAGTAAGTTTATTTACTTTGAGATAGGAATGGGGAGTAGAATCCAGTTCTAGCATGACTATTTTTGTGAAGCTCAGTCGTTGAAAGGAACAACTACTTATAGGGAGGCATTTGTTGCAGATATGGTGGTGAGCCACACTTTGGAGGAAGGGTGGAGTTGGGATGTACGGTTCCAACGTGGTTAGATGGAGTTGGTGGAGGCCTTTTTTCATACTTTGGAGTCACTGAATCCTCCTATTGAGGATGGAGATAAGATGTGGTGTTTGGGGCTGAAGGGAGAGTTTGATATAAAATTCTTTTATGGTTCATGGAGGGGATCTGGCTCTATTACTTTTCCTTGGAAGAGTATTTGGCCTGTGAAGGCTCCATGTCGTGTGACTTTTTTTGGCTGGGAAGATTCTCACAACTAACCATTTGAGGAGAACGGGCTTCGCTATTATGGATTGGTGTTGCCTTTGTAGACGTATTGGAGAGAGTGTTGATCACATGCTCACATTGTGGTGAGGTATCTTGGTTATGGAGCTTTGCTCTTATAGATCGTTTGGTGTTTTTTGGGTTTTACCCAAGAGGGTTATCAACTTATTGGCCGGTTGGAGGAATTGATTGGGGAAGCATTCTTCAAATATTTGGATATCACATTGTGCAAAGTGGATTCTTTGGAGGGAGAGAAATAATTTCATATTTGAAGATTCAGTGCTTTCCGGGGATAAGCTCATAGCTCTATTTGTGACAACTTTGTTTGATTGGTCACATGCGTGGGGATTTACTTCTAGGGAATCCATTCTGCTCTTTTTAGATTCCCTTTCTTGTTCATAATTTTCTGTTTTTCTTTGTTGCTTGTACATATCTTCTTTGCCTACTCCCTCAAGAAATGGAGTAGTAGTTTTATTTAATACAATTTTTCTTACGTATCAAAAAAAAAAAAAATTAATGGCACTTCCTCCCCCCACCCCTCTCCCCTCCCCTCCCCTCCCCTCAAAACACAAAAGGTGAGTTGTCAATTCAAAATCTACTGCATACATGCTTTATGTGCACCTGTAAAAGGATGTCACTGTTATTTATTTATTTAGTTTTAAATGGGTTCTCTTCCTGTCATTCCTATCTGCTCTGTAGTCGCCACTACATGTAAGAGAGGAGTGTTTTTATTTATCATATCTGTCAAGTTCTAGATACTATGACTTTAGTAAACTTAGTTTTTTGAGAATATAATTGAGTTATAGAGTGGTATGCTCTCTAGATTAAAAGGCTTAGGAGAACCCTGGGGAGAGAACAAGGTTGCAATTCATGACTTGAAGCAGCTTTTTTTTTTCCAGACTATTTGAATGGACAAATGCTTTGGGCGTTTTCACTTTTGATTCCCTGGTTGATTTGCTTGATTGTTGTAATTTTCATGCACTTTAGTTTTTCATTTTTTTGTCCTTAGCACACTACCTGTGTGCTTTGGTTTTATTTTTTTTGTGTTATTTTCTTTTTAATCAGTGAAGTATTACTTATTTATTAAAAAAAAAAAAAAGGCTGTAAGAGATGGGAGTATATGTGGTGCTTACAGGGGAAGTCGCATTATCGGCTTCTAGTCTTTAGAGGATTAGGAGCTGTCCTACCTTGAGATGTGCCTAAGGTGGTTCCATGTAAACCTGTTGTACGCTTGTGTGATCCCCCCTTAGTTCTCACCCATTTAGGGATGAGAATTTTCTCCTACTTGGTTGCCTCTCATAATTGGTGCTTTTGCCCTATTATGCTGCATATTCCACTCTCAATGATTAGGATCATCTTCTCTTTCAGATCACAAGATATTTCCTCTCTTCTATTTTTATTTTACTATTCTGCATTCTTGGGTGAAAGTATTCCCTGATGTAGCTCTAACGGGAGTTCCCTGAATGATTTAGGTCATATTTTAAATTTGATTAGAGCCCAAACTTTGGTCATTCTTGTATTTGTTAATAGATTTTAGTGTTGTATCCTTGAGATATGAATCATGGGTGTGGTTCTTTTTAACTTGTTGGCAGCTAAGAAGGTCAAAGCTGTATGGTATAAACTAAGGGATGATCCTTTTTGGTGTGGCTGGAAGGAATTTGATTTTAAACTGGATTAAATATTTTGTTGCCCAACTGGGTTTCGTCCCTTGTTGTCTTGTGAATTGGTGGCAATAGCAAAAGCAAAGTATTAGTTCAGGTAACTTGACAGAAATAAGTTAGTATTTGATTTAACAGGCCATGTCATAACAAAAGGCCTTAAGGTTAGACGAATTGAATTGCACATAAACGACAACATTCAAACCAAGAGCCTTATAACTCAATTGGCATTTCAAACCATTTGTATATTTTTATATTATGTTCACTATCTGTCCCCTCAAAGGTAGGGACAAAATTTAACATCTCATTTGTACCCTCCAAAATACCTGAAGACTACTTTGCATTATTTTGGTGCTCTGAAGGTTCAATACCTTCACCAGGTGTATGCTAAAGCTTGAGTTTTTGCCTGCTGGGACAATGTTCCCACTCAGTCGATCTCACTTGAAAAGAAACCACCAAATCTTTTGACCCAACAATTGACATGATACGTGGTATGGTGACACTAGGGGTGGCAAATGGGTAGGTTGGGTCAAAAATGGGTTGGGTGTGTAATTACCCATTTATGACCCATTTATATATAAATTAATTATCCATTACCCACCCAACCTATTTAATTAGTAACCCGCCCATTTAACCCAATATGACCCAAATAAATAAATAACTTGTTACTAGATTTTCCCATTAAGTTAGCAACTACAAAATTTCTCATAAACCAAACAGGATCCTTGAAAATTGTATTAAAATCTTTTAGCTTTAAAACAACATCAACCACTTCATTTTCATTTATTTTCCCAAACTTTCTCACAAACCAAACAGAACTTCTCCTCACCCAGACCAATACCTAACTAATCAAACAATCTTTTAAGCAAACAAACACTCATAGAACTAACTTGAACTTTAGTCTAAACTTTGAAATACAGTTTTTCCCTAATTTTCTCAAAACTTGCTCGGCAACCAAAAAAAAAAAAAAACCTGTTACCAGTATCTTTCTTGATATCCTCACGCTCATGCCTCCGCTTCCGATGGCGAGCCCAATCGGCGGTACTGTTACAGATACTTGTACAACCTTCGTTATCGGGCTAGTTCTCGAGCAGGTCGCCAATAATCTCTATCCGGAGCTGCCGGTCCGAGAAGTTACTATCGTTGAAAGCGAATGCGAAATCAGCATCTGTAGAAGCTGATACACTATCTCTGGTGAACTTTGATTCCATCCCCATTCACTCTCTAGAATTTCCTTTCGTTTGGTTACTGAGAAAATATGAGGGAAAGTGTTTGGGCTTAGAAATCTAGAGGTAAGTGTTTGGGAAAGTGTTTGGTTACTGAGAAAATCTAAAGGGGAGTGAGACTGAGGGCCGAATGTTTGGGCTTAGAAATCTAGAGGTTATATTGTTTATTTAAGTTTTAGATTTTAGAAGGGCTTAGTGGGTATTAGTGGGTTTATTTAATTTTAAATTTTAGATGGGTTTAGTGGGTATTAGTGGATTTATCCATTTAGACCCATCTAATTAAATAACCAAATGGGTCTTTATTCATTTAACCCAAATACTCAAATGAGTTGAGTTAAGACTTATCCAAATAAGGTGTGTAATGGGCGGGTTTATGGATATAAATAAAAATTGCCACCCCTAGGTGACACGACATTTCTTAAAAAACTAGGATATGATACGTCGAGGATACAACAATTAATTAGTGAATTAATATCTTTTTTAGGTATATATATTTTATATTTGGAATAATTTATGTTTATTTTGGATGTAAAAATTATGTAACAACAATGAAATGTTTGGAAATATATCTAAAATTAATTTAAAGACAATAAAATATTGTTTAAAGTACGAACAAAAGAGTTCAAATAAACCAGACACCCATAAAAAGAATTCAAATAAACAACATTCAACATCAAAATAGAACAACCAAATTAAAAAATAATTTTTTCTTCCTGAGTGCATGCTTGACACGTTTGTGTCCATGTTAGATACATGTTTGACACCAGTACGTTGGCAATTTTTCCTCGTCTGTGCTTCCCAGGCTGCCCCTTGGGTGGGCTAGTTTTCTTCCTTTATTTGTGACCGTAGTTGTGGGCCTTACATACTCAAGATATTGATTGGTCGTATGCAACTGTGTGTTCTATCATCTTCCACTTGGATCACGATCTTTACATAATTGATATTTACAAGTGATTGTGATCAATTGTTCGTCAATTTGGTGGTTTTCAATTTTTCATCAACTCATCAAAAATGCCAAAGAAGCAGTTCTTTACTCTATTAGGCCACATAGATGAACGTACAAAAAAAGGGTAATTTTGGCAGCCCAACCACCTACCAGTAGTATCTCCTCCTTGTCGTCCACAAATTTCAACCGATCAGTTCATTTATTCTAGTGGCGGGTGACTTGTGAACTCTTTGAACCTTCTAGAAGGAATTTGTGTCCTGCATCTTCAAAGGTTTTAACATTGTGTTCTTCTTTCCACTTGAAAGCTAATCACATGGGTTTGTTTCCCATACTCAGTTATTAAGTGTTGGAGAAGCACATTGGGTATCGTCTATTTCTAAGACTCCCTTCATTCCAATACACAAGTTTTCCTATACCCCTAGATATTTGAAGTGGTTGGAGGATATTCTTAGCTCAGCCGCTGCAACTGCAAAGTGCTAAATGATGCTAGGCTTTATGAAGCGCTATATGCCTCAGTCTTCACCTGGTATCAAAATGTGTTCATCGTGCAAGCTTTCTGTGAATGTTGGTGCCCTGTTAAAAACACTCCGCATACTTCTAAGGGAGAAGTCTTTATTACCCTTTGGTGTGGTATGTCTTGTATGTTCACATCATATCCCTATATATATATATATATATATATATATCATATCTCTGCATACTTCTAGATATCATATCTCAATTGAATGTTGAATGTTGTCAAGAAAGGTACTCCATGCTAACTGTTTCTGAACTGACCAACTCCTTGCTAATTGGCTTCCAAGCCTGAGTCGCAACAGTGTTTAAAGCCTTCCATCAGAGTTTGTATGTTGCTTATAATCTTTAACGGATGACTATGACCCCCCCTCAATTTTCATTTTTCCAGATTATGTAAGATTAAAGCAAGATGTTGAGTATATTTTTAGGAAGTGATGAACCTTTGTTTTCATTTTTCAATGAGAACGATTATGGATATATTATAAAAATTTGTGATTGTTCATTTCTTTGGTGTGGTATGTCTTGTTCTCTTAGGTGCATACTACTAAAGAATAAAGATCCAACCGATGGTTTATGCTTGGGACCTTAATACAAACATAAATCTAATGATGAGCTGAATTTGATCTGGTTTCTTTGAATAAATTTCTTTGGTATCATTTTGTTCTAGAATTGTATATTCCTTTCTGACATCAGTATATTTTCCATCTACCTCAATGCAGCTCTTACTTTATTATGGTGTCACTGATACAAAGGGAATCCTTCCTGACAAATATGTTATGCTTTCAGCAAAATGTCGGGTATGACCAAAGTAATAGTGCAAGTTCTTTTGGAATAAGTCTGTTTGATCCTAATTGAAGGTTCTAGTATATGTTCTTTATGCTCAAAATTTTAGATTGAGTTGTTTACTTAATGATATAGGCGTTAGGTGAACTTCTCCCTTCACTAAAGCAAGGTGGTCATCGAGTTCTTATTTTTAGCCAGTGGACATCAATGCTTGATATTTTGGAGTGGGGTTTGGATGTGATTGGGGTTACGTATAAACGACTTGATGGAAGGTATGCTAATTTGACATTTATAGTTTGTTCTCTTCTGACTACATTGTCAAGCATATTGCTTATCTACATTTAATAAAAGTTACAATGCATGGATTGCATTCTTGTATGATGGATTCGTGTCAGATGCCTCCTGTTTTATAAAAGGAGATGACTGTCATTATCAATTTTTTGCACTTAATTATGGGCTACCGATGGTATTTTTATTTCATATGGTCCAAGGACACATTCAAACTCACCTGTAACTTCTAAAATATTCATTGATGTGCTCTATCAGCTTTGTATATTGTTTTTTAAATAGTTAAATCTATGAAGTGCTACTTCGGAAAGATATTGAGGTCATCTGCTCTGGTTAATATATTTCCCAACATCAATTAACATATATTCTTTAAAAAAAAATTCCCTTCTATTTACTTTTTGGTGGGTGAATGTGTGTTTAAGAATTATTAAATATTAGTATCAGGATTGAGAGAGGTTTCTAAGTTTTGGTTTAGCTGGATTAAGGAACTTGCTAAGATATCAATGAGATCCAATTAGAGAGGGGATGGGATGGGCTGTTGGACTTGTGTAGGTCAGGTTATATTCAATTATGAATCTGATTATATGTAAGGGAATCCAAAATTTATAACAATAGAAAGGTGAGTGTTAATTGACTTCAAGTAGTGTAGTTCTTAACAGCCACCAAGCCTTAATCCCAAAATTTTGGGTTTGAGTGTGGATCCTCAATTGACTATTCAGGGTTGGCCACATTTTTTTTGGCCATTCTACTCCATCCAAAGTCATGCTTTCTATTTACTACTTATTTGACATGTCATTTTTTACTATTTGTATTATTGTTATTTTTGGTTTTCCTCTATCTTTTTTGTTTCTTTAACTTGAAACTCACTCTTTCTCATTGTTGCATTAATCGCTCTTCTCTAAACATGAACAAACCACAATCTCAAGTGTCTCTGTCTCTTCTTTCCATTAATAGGGGTCACCCCTATCTTTATGAGTCATTTCAAATCCTATCCTTCCTTGCATTTCCCACGTGTCTATCTTAACATTGTCATTTTAGCTACATTCATTTTATATGTATAGTGCTTCTTAACAACCTAACATTTAGTATCATAGAGCATAACTGGTCTTATAATAGTTGTATAAATTTTTTCCTTCAACTTAATTGGTATTTTTGTGATCAAACAATACTCTTGATACGATTCTCCACTTTATCCCCTATGTTCTTATCCTATGACACATTCTCTTTAATCTCTCAATTTTATGAATATTGTCTATTGATCCAAGATATCGAGTCTCTTGGGTACCTAAATATATGTGTTATTTTGCTCTCTTAATTTAGAGGTTGAACTTAAATGGGGAGGTGAGAACCAAAAATGTTATATAATTTGAAAAGGAACTTGAATGGTTTGTTCCATAGTTTGTAGATCATCAATGATGCTTATTCTTGGAGCAGGGACCAAATTATGCTTCCATTGATAATAGTATCATAGTGTAGATCTTACAATAGTTACCCTAATTTGAGAGAGAGAGAGAGAGAGGGGGGGGGGGGGGGGGATGTTTTACCATCTTTATTTTAGTCTCATTTTTTCAGTCTGAGAATTTCTATTTCATGCTGACTAGATATTTAAACCGCTAATTATAGTTTGTTTAAATTGATTTTTTTAACCTTGAATTATATATTGAGATTAGTGAAATTCTCTTCCAATGACAGTACTCAGGTGACAGAGCGACAAACAATAGTTGATACGTTTAATAATGATACTTCTATATTTGCATGCTTGCTGTCCACAAGAGCTGGAGGGCAGGGTTTGAACCTGACTGGAGCCGATACTGTCATCATTCATGACATGGATTTCAATCCACAGATTGATCGGCAAGCTGAAGATCGTTGTCATCGCATTGGCCAAACAAAGCCTGTTACCATATACAGGTGCTTGTGGTTCCATCCCCTTTCTTCCCAAAAGAAATTCTTCAACCTCTTTTCCAGAATACCAATTTAAATTCTTCAGTGCTGTAAATTTATATGGTAAACGGTTTTTTACTCTTATCCAATCAAATTCTTTGCAGGCTGGTTACCAAGGGTACTGTTGATGAGAATGTTTATGAGATTGCAAAACGGAAGCTAGTACTGGATGCAGCTGTCCTTGAGTCTGGTATAGAGGTGGATAATGAAGGTGAAACATCTGAGAAGACTATGGGGGAGATATTATCGGCTCTTTTGTTGGGTTAGGACATTAATTATCCTTGAGATACACTGCAACTAGAAATTCTTGTTCTGATTCTTTTGCATATTCTTCGTATAAGGTCTATTGTTGTACTATAAGTCAGGCTAGTTAGAGGAAAAAGGCCATAATTGATGGTGCATATGCCATAGGGATGTAAATTAGCCAAACAGTTAATGTAGCAGTGAAAATCAATGTTAATATAGATATTTTGAGTCGCTTTGGAAGACATTAAGATTTTTCATATAGGTACACAGTTTTTTCCCCCTTATGGTGTTTAGTAAGATGACTTCCCCACGCAGGGCAATGATTAGTGCCAAATTGGGCAAGTTTATTTGCTTGAGTTCCCACTCCTGTTTGTTTGAATTCTGCAGGTGATGGGAATGAGGGTCTTTGTACTAAATGCATACACCAAATTTCTTGTTATAAGGGTCCATTTGGTTGGAGGAGTGAAAAAGTGGAAGGATGAAAAAGTGGGAGGATAAAAAAGATTTGGTTTTCTCTCGCATGTTTGGTTGTAGGGATGTAAAAGTGGGGGGTGGAAAACTTTTTTGTTTGATTGGAGATAAAAAGGAGAGTATGAAAAATGTAGTTTATATAAATTGACTATTATGTTCTTATTATATAATAGTGGAAAATTGAGAGGGGTAGGTGAGTGTAATAAAGTGGGGGGTATTGTGTAAAATGCATTTCTCATCACTTTTCCCTTCTTATTTTTCTCTCAATTTGGGAGGATAAAAAAAGTGGGTCCAGGAGGGAAAAATTTCTCCCCTATTTTCTTCTCTCAACCAAATAGTGGAAAACAACATTTTCCACCCTATTTTCCTCTTTCTATTTTTCTTCATTTCTGTTTTTACCCTAACCAAACACACCTTAAGATATTATCATTGTTCAATGTATTAACTCATATTTGTGTATAATTTTAAAATATAAAAACTTGAAATTTATATTTATGGATCTTTGATTAGCTTGATATTTTTCAAGCATTGAGGACACGAGACAATGGGATCAAATGCTAGATTTTTAAAAGTCATATCTTACAAAGTTATCATAAAAAAGTTATAAGTAATTTGAATTTACTCTTTAAATTTGTAGTTAACCTTGTTTCTTCAAGTCTTTGCTTCTACTCCATGATTAATATATACATACGTACTTTGTATTTTTCATTTGTTTCCCCTAGGCCTATGTCCGCTGGCAAAATTTGAGGCTATGTTTGGTAATTAATTTTATTTTGGTTTTGAAAAACTTGTTTTTAAGAATAGCAACAATTTCTTTTTTCGAAGTCCAAAAAACGTTTGGCTTGTTGAAAAGAAATAATAGATTTTTAATATAAAAAAAAATAGAAAATTTGTTTTGGTACATGTTTAAAGAGGGAAAACGTAAGTGCTCGAATAAAGAATAGAATAGATTATGACTTCTTGAGCAGTGTTTAGGATAGATGTGCTTGGTACGGCCGGATTACTAACTAGCCATTGAACATTGTCCATCTCTTTCTCCCCTTGCTTGCTTTTATCATTATTTCGGTCTGTATTTCTAGTATGTGGGATACAACAGATTCATCATTCATCCCAATGAAACGACAGTGGACAGCTTGAAAAAAAAAAAAAAAAAAAAAATCAGCATAATAGATCTAATAAGTTCGAAAGAGAGGCTGATTATACCTCAATATTAAATGGATCACTACACTTGAAGTTGAAAACTTTCTTTATCTTTCTGTCCTGTTGTTGATAAAATTTCAAGCTGTTGCTTAATTCATTTTGTTCCTAATAAGATATTGAAGAAAAAAAAAAAATTGAAGTCATCCCCACCATTTGAACAAGTATTTGAAGAATCTATTACCTTGACCAAATCAAACAAGCTGAGGATCACTTTGTTCCCAACCTCGATCTCTATTGCACCCTCCCAGCAAGTAAAGCTAAGGATCACGCCGTTAGGGATTCCATAGGCATATCAAAATACGATCATGTCCTGGTTGGAATTAATGTAATTGGCTAATCTACTCATGACAATTTAGAGAAGAACAAAGAGAAGAGGACATACAAAATGGACATTGTGATCTGAGGAGCAATAAGGGCCAGGCAAACCAATACACCGCGAAAGACAGATCAAATATAAAATCAATCACAACTAGATGGGCGTGCCTAACTATTCCCATCCTAACATCAATACTATCATCTAAAAAGAAGAGTTACCCATTTAGAGAGGCAATCACCTCTCCATTTATTGCGCCCCAACTAAAATTCACATTTAATAATGTAAACTTTTGCAGAAGCAATATAAACAAAAAATATATTTTCATTTAAAGATCATTGTACCACACAACCATGGATTCTAAATAGAACAAAATTACGTACCTCTCTTAGCAATCCAAGCGTGTTGCCTCTCAAGGTATTCACGTCTCTCTCTCTATTTCTTTTTGAGTTTTTAGAAAACTGCAGTATCATTCAGTAGTTTTGATGGCCAACCACTAATATAATATTTTAAAATCTTATTTTACTTAATACTTCTAAAACTCAAGAGAGAGATTGGATGTGGGATCCTTAGGGATCCTAATCTTTAGCTGTAGAATTTATTAATAACTTTTTGAACGTTATTGACTTATCTTTAAACTCTTTCAAAATTATTTCTCAATTTTCTTAACCATATCAAGAAAATATTTGAACTTCTACAGATTGCAATAATGTCCATCAACACATTGCAATTGACTCCTGAAGATTAGAGAATTACAAATGAGGTCCCATTTTATACAATTTTATATCTATGTCCTTCCACCATACTATATTCCCACAAGTCACTAGGACTGGATAAATATCACTGTCATGTCCCTAACTTATGTGATCCTTAATTTTTTGATTTCATAATTTCTATTGGACTCCAAAATATCTTTAAAAAACTCTTTAAATATATATATATATATATATACACACACAATATTATATATATGAAAAATATTTTTGAAAAATGTCACCAGCCGGTTTAATTTGTTTTGAGTCTAACTTTAATATAAAAATCAACTAAATATACTATCTTCTTTAGAGACTAGTGGATTCATTTTTGAGCATTTATATATTTTACTCATTACACACATAACCCAACATGTCTGTATATAGCCTTTAAAATTGGCATCACCAATTGACATTGTCAAAGTTATGCGCATAATAAATAAATATACACAAACCTCTCATGTTTGAGGACAATAGAAAAATTGTGATAGAACAACCTTTTAATTAACAATGATCACTCCATAAGGTGTCCTTGATCGGATCCAATTCAGTGTATGTACTTGTTACATTACACCCACTTGTTTGCTTAAAGTCACTACTTCAATGATGGAGTAAATCATCCTATCATATAGTAGCATAACAAGTGTAGGTTTCAATGGTAATATTCAATTAATATCCACAGCCTAGAACAATTTAATAATCTATGAAAAATCATTACTCCCTATCTTTTGTTCCTTAACCATTAACATGATTTTTCCTACAGAGGTGACATCACATGCCACATTTAAACAATAAAATCTACCTATAAAAGTTATGAATGTGAAAATAAAATTTTATCATCAAATAAAAATGCATAGTATTGTTCTTGAGGGCACATAATTCTAACAATCTCCCACTTGCACTCAAAACCAATCGTACATGTATTTAATACCCATTGCTTCCAAATGTTTCTCAAACACCTTTTGAGACAATGTTTTTGTGAGTGGATCTACAAGATTATTGGTAGAGGCAATCTTTGTTATTGCTACATCACCTCTTTGTATAATATCACGTATCAAGTGATATTTACGTGCAATATGTTTTGTCCTTTGATGAGCCCTTGGTTCTACTGCATTTGCAACAGCCCCACTATTGTCACAATAGATAGTAATGGGTGACTCAATAGAAGGAACAACTTCAAGTTCTTGAATGAACCTACGAATCCACACAGCTTCCTTTGCAGCTTTACTTGCAGCTATATATTTTACTTCTGTAGTAGAGTCTGCAGTAGTATCTTTCTTGTAACTTCTCCAACTTATTGCTCCCTTGCCAGGAGTGAACACAAATCCAGAAATTGATTTCCTATCATCAATATTAGATTGAAAATCAGAATTTGTATACCCTTGGACAGTCAAATCCTCACCACCAAACACCAAGAAATAATGTTTGGTCCTATTTAAATATTTAAGGATATGTTTCACTGCTGTCCAATGCTCAGAACTTGGATTGGATTGATATCTACTCACAATGCTCACTGCATAACAAATGTCTGGCCTAGTGCAAAGCATTGCATACATGAGACTTCCTACAGCCGAAGCATAAGGACAATTTCTCATTCTCTCTCTCTCTTCTTGCGTTTTAGGACACATTTGATTAGAGAGATGAACTCCATGTCTAAAAGGTGAAAACCCTTTCTTGGAATCTTGCATGCTAAACCTAGCCAATATCTTGTCAATATAATTGACTTGTGAAAGTCCCAATAACCTTTTCTTTCGGTCTCTGAACAATTTGATTCTGAGCATATAGGACACTTCACCAAGATCTTTCATTGCAAAGTGACTAGATAACCATACTTTTATAGATGACATTGCTCCTACATCATTGCCAATGAGTAGTATGTCATCTACATAAAGAACTAAAAATGTAATAGTGCTCCCACTAACCTTTTTGTAAACACAAGGTTCATCCATATTTTGTGAGAAACCAAATGATTTGATTGCCTCATCAAAATGGATGTTCCAACTGCATGATGCTTGCTTTAGGTCGTATATAGATCTCATCAACTTGCACACTTCTGATTCTTGACCATGAGATATGAAACCTTCTGGCTAGTCCATAAAAATTTCTTCTCGAATGTGTCCATTCAAGAAAGCTGTTTTAACATCCATTTGCCATATCTCATAATCATAATGTGCAGCAATTGACAATAGAATCCTTATGGACTTTAGCATGGCTACTGGTGAAAAGGTTTCCTCATAATTAATTCCAACCTTTTGATTATACCCTTTTGCCACTAGCCTAGCTTTATAGGTCTTCACCTTACCATTAGGTACTATCTTCCTTCTATAGACCCATTTACAACCAATAGGCTTAATACCTTCTGGATTGTCTACTAAGGTCCAGACCTGGTTGGTATACATTGAGTCCATCTCTGATTCCATGGCCCTTTTCTAATTCTCAATGTCCTTATCAGTCATTGCTTCTTGATAAGTAAAAGGATCATTATCATGCTCCTCTGACTCCATTAGATAAATCTCATTTAACAAAGTGAGTCTAACTGAAGGCCTGATAGTCCTTTTACTACGTCGAGTCTCTTGTATTTTTCTTGGTTTAGTAGGCATTATTATTTGCTCTTCATTATTCTCATTCAACTCAGCCATTGGGTTATCAGTTTGTTCATCAAGAGAAACTTTTGCTCTACTTTCATTTAAGCTATAATCTTCCTCAAGAAAAATAGCATTCCTGCTCACAAACACCTTTTTGCTTAGTAGGATTGTAAAAATAGAAACCAGTAGACATCTTGGGATAGCCAACAAATAAACATCTATCACTCCTGAGTCCCAGCTTATCCATATTAGACTTTCTAACATGTGCTAGACAACCCCATATCTTTAAGTGATTTAGACTTGGTTTCTTACCAGTCCATAACTCATATGGGGTATTAGGAATTGATTTGGTGGGGACTCTATTTAATAAATAAACAACAGTCTCCAAAGCATAACCCCAAAATGAAATTGGCAACTCTGACATGCTCATCATAGAATGAACCATATCAATAAGGTTCTATTTCTTCTTTCAGCTACACCATTATGTTGAGGTGTGGCAGGGGGAGTCAATTGAGAAATAATCACATTTTCTTTTAGATATTTCTTAAATTGATCCAAGAGGTATTCTCCTCCTCTATCAAAGTGAAGAACTTTTATGCATTTTCTAGCTTGTTTCTCAACCTCATTATGAAATTCTTTGAACTTTTCAAAGGATTCAGATTTATGTTTCATTAGGTACAAATAACCATACCTAGAATAATCATCAATAAAAGTAATGAAGTAATAGAAACCAACTCTTGCCATGTGATTCATAGGACCACAAACATCAATTTGTATTAATCCTAATACATCAATGGCTCTAGCTCCCTTTCTTGTAAAGGGACTTTTGGTCATTTTCCCTTGTAAGCAAGGCTCACAAATTGGATAAGGCTCTACCTTCAAAAGATTCAATGGCCCATCCCTTACCAATCTATTGATTTGGTCAATATTGATATGACCAAGCCTTAAGTGCCACAAATAGGTAGGATTAACATCTCTTTTTCTTTTAAGAGATAACACACTAGCAACAAATATCATTCTCAACACAATTAATAGAATTATCAATAGAACTCAAAAAATAAAGACCATCTTGTAAAATGCCAGAAGTAACAAATTTATTATTAAACTTAACAACAAGTTTAGAAGTAAAAAGAAATGAATATCCTGAACAACCAAGTTTTGAAACTGAAACTAAATTTCTTCGCACTTCTAGCACATATAAGCAATCTTTTAAGACGAGTTCTACTAGAAGATAATTCTAAATAAAAGGTTCCAATGGCAGTGGCTGCAACAGTTGCACTAGTCCCCATCTTTAGGATAACCTCCCCATCATTTAGCTTTTGGGTCTCCTTGAACCCTTGCAACATATTGCAAATGTGTGAGATTGTATCAGAATCTACACACCAAGAATCAAATGGACCATCCATTAAATTTGTTTCAATAACGAGCAAATTAGGCATACCTTCTGCAAGTTTGTCATTCTTCAGAGAAGCCAAATTATGGCGACAGTTTCTCTTCTAATGACCAGGCTTACCCCAATGGAAACAATTTCCTTTTGCTTTCTTTTTCTCAATGTCCTTATTCACTTTGTGACCTTGAGCCTTATTGAATGACTGAGACCCTTTTCTCTTAAAGTTCTTACCCTTAGGCTTCAACTTAAGAGAAGTATCAGATTTTTCAGGAAACATTATAGTAGGCTTTTCTTTCTTGATGAGATCCTCAGCTGCTTTCAACATATTGAGCAGCTTTGACAATGTCACTACCATCTTATTCTTGTTATAGTTCATGATAAACTAATTAAAAGAATTAGGTAAAGATGCTAGGATTGCATCAACTTGGGTCTCACTATCAATTTCTGCACCAAGTGTATCCAGTTCGTTGATGAAAGAAATCATCTTTAGGACATGTTCCCGAAACTGGAGTTCCTTCCACCATTTTGGTGGACATGAGATTTTTCATAACAGTTTGCCGTACACTTCTGCTTTATTTTCCAAACATCTCTTTGAGGTGCAGCATCATATCTTGTGCTGTAACTAGGCCTTGGCATTGTTTTTGCATCACATTGGTCATAGAGGCCATTATGTAGCATTTAGCCATTTCATCAGCCTTATGCCACTTATTAAATGCATCTCTTTGCTCCTCAGTGGCATCAGCTTAAGCAAGTTCTAGTGCCTCAGTATTAAGGACATGAGCTATCTTATCAACAGTGAGAACAATGATTAGGTTCCTTTTCCAATCTACATAGTTTGGTCCAGACAATCGATTTTCATCCAAAATCTTAGCTAAGGGATTAAAATTGGTCATAATGAATCTGCAAAATAATATTTTCACATACATATATCCATCATATTTAGGTTTTTGAATAACTAATGGTACCTCCCACAAGAACAAAATATCATAGATTTCCATAATAGAATATAGCAATTATATTCATAAATAGTTTGAAGTGGGCATCGGGAACCCTTACCCTGCATGCTCCAATAATTTCTTTTGAAATATACTGTGCACACCATATAAAGGCAAATAGATACTATTCATCATAATTTCATCTCATGTTTCTAATTTTATTTAATTTATCTATGACTCCCGATTTACTTTTGGCCTCCAAATCAAACATGTTTTACACTATTTTAGTGGTCATGTTTATTTGGATAAGTGCAAACCATTATCTGAGTGTGATATATGTACTAGTATGATTATGTTGCTATTTTAGCCACACTCCCACCAGTCATACACACACCTGTCTTCCCAAGAAGTAAACAAGAGGAACTACTAAACCAAAATTAAGTCTATCCTTTTGGCTTCGACATAATTTTAATTTAGTAGAACCTATATTCACCAACAATGGAGGGCCATAGGAATTATTCTGTAAAATAATCCTATTTAGCACTTAATATATATTACTACTGGAACTATTTAAATATTATTCTTTATGTATCTGATACAACTCCCACTAATTGAGATTCAACACCTTAATTCGGTAATACTCAAGATTTTATCAACATAAAAAGGTGAGTCAATGAACCAAAATATATCAACATGGGTTACACAGATAAGCACATATACATAAAACCATAATAGACAATCTATAAGCAATTATAGCACTACGGCGCACAACTCAAGATTAGATGCAAGAGACATGCCACTTCAGCAACATATTTGTCAAATATAATCAAGAATACGAAAACGAATCGGAACCAAACAATCAACATATCACATATATCAATCACGGCACAAATTTTTACTGTTCTCCACTTCTCCGAATAAATAAAAAACAATTAACATATCACATATATCAATCACGACATATAGGAAATAAATCTCGGCACACATACTAATATGAATAACGATTCAGAATCCATGATTAATTGTGGTTTGCTCTGATACCATTGTAAAATTTTGTGGAAGCAATATAAAACAAAAAATATATTTTCATTTAAAGATCGTTGTAACACACAACCATGGATTCTAAATAGAACAAAATTGCGTACCTCTCTTAGCAACCCGAGCGTGTTGCCTCTCAAGGTGTTCACGTCTGTCTCTCTCTATTTTTTTTTTTTAGTTTTTAGAAGACTGCAGTATCACTCAGTAGTTTTGATGGCCAACCACTAATATAATATTTTAAAATCTTATTTTATTTAAGACTTCCAAAACCCAAGAGAGAGATTGGATCCTTAGGGATCCTAATCTTTAGTTGTAGGATTTATCAATAACTTTTTGAACGTTATTGACTTATCTTGAAACTCTTTCAAAATTATTTCTCAATTTTCTCAACCATATCAAGAAAATATTTGAACATCTACAGATTGCAATAATGTCCATCAACACATTGCAATTGACCTCTGAAGATTAGAGAATTACAAATGAGGTCCCATTTCATACAATTTTATATCTATGTCCTTCCACCATACTATATTCCCACAAGCCACTAGGACTGGATAAATATCACTGTTATGTTCCTAACTTATGTGACCCTTAATTTCTTGATTTTATAATTTCTATTGGACTCCAAAATATCTTTAAAAACTCTTTAAATATATATATACAATATTATATATATGAAAAACATTTTTGAAAAATGTCATCGGCCGGTTTTGTTTTGAGTTCAACTTCAATATGAAAATCAACTAAATATACTATTTTCTTTAGAGACTGGTGGATTCATTGTTGAGCATTTATATATTTTACTCATTACATACATAACTCAACGTGTCTGTATATAGCCTTTAAAATTGGCATCACCAGTTGACATTGTCAAAGTTATGTGCATAATAAATAAATATACACAAACCCCTCATGTTTGAGGACAACAGAAAAATTGTGATAGAACAATCTTTTAATTAATAATGATCACTCTATAAGGTGTCTTTGATCAGATTCAATTTAGTATATGTATTTGTTACATTACACCCACTTGTTTGCTTAAAGTCACTATTTCAATGATGGAGTAAATCATCCTATCATATAGCAGCACAACAAGTGTAGGCTTCAGTGGTGATATTAATTCAGTGGTAATATTCAATTAATATCCACAGCCTAGAACAATTTAATAATCTATGAAAAATCATTACTCCCTATCTTTGGTTCTTTAACCATTAACATGATTTTTCCTACAGAGGTGACATTACATGCCACATTTAAACAATGAAATATACCTATAAAAGTTATGAATATAAAAATAAAATTTTATCATTAAATAAAAATGCATAGTATTATTTTTGAGGACACATAATTCTAACAAATACAACGTGAACTGCCCCTCTATAGACAAGCTAAAGGGCCACCCAATTGTGCCCTGCAAGCCCACATGCATGAAAGACAGACATCATATCAACTAAGAGGCCTTGGTTTTGGGATTGTTTTTTAGAGATAAAAGAGCCCATGAAGAGCTAGCAAGTATAAATGGAAGCCCAATAATGAAATAAAGGTATGCGACTCCAACATAAAAGAACCATATTGTTATTATGAAGAAATTGAAAAGCACATAGTACTTGACTACTCTATCATCGGAGAGCTGTCAGCATGCCCCACGGGGACGAGCCGATCTTACAAAGATTTTCTTTAGTGTTTGTGCAGGAGTGATTATCCCGAGTCACCCCTAATCCAACGGTCTTCCTTTGTCCTAAGAATCTGATCACATCCTAGAGTGTGTGTGTGGTGTGGAGTACATTTATATATGTCCATTAGTTCTGCCAATGACAGATTAACTTAAGAGCGATACGTATTTCTACTTCAAAACTTCAATTGGGGAGTTAGTTACTGCTATGAAAATGAGGCATTGTCAGCGTCTATATAAAAGTTAAAACTCATACTTGTGTTATCACATTCTTTGTTAAATCTTTAGTAGTAAAATATATCTTTTCCTTTTACTTACTCATCAATACTCTTGTCCCTTTTCCATCCGATTTGTCTGTGTTTTTTGACATTTTATTTTATGAAAATGTTCGTACATCGTTACTTCAAAACATTCTCTGTTTCTTTTTTCCTTGTCTTGAGTATCAGTTTAGTACATGATATGTCTGTCAGCCTCTCTAAATGTTTGGGAATTATAATTAAGAACTGTTTAGAATTAGGTGGTCCACGACATTTGATAGTTTAAACGTGAACGAGAGGGCATGTGGTGTGTGCATAGGTTTTACTTATGGATTAAAGTCGCTGTACACATATTCCAAAAAATAACAAAATTCCTGACTTCAATTTTCAACTTGAAAGTCATAGCTTTAAGTTACGGTTTTAATTGTTGTTGAGATTTTGTAAAACTATCGTAAAATAGTTTATGTGTAATAAGCATTACTATTTTATTTATAGTCTGTAAAAAGTTTTTTTTTCACACAGCACACACTGCACTTTTATAACTAAAAACTTGAGTTAAATTCATAGTTTCAGTCTATAATAACATATATAAGGGTTTTACTAAAATATATATGCTCTTAAGAGTATATATTAGAAAATTATTTAAAAAAAAATTTACAAAAAAATAAAAAAGTGCTTAACCCTTATAAATAGTTTTTAAAAATGAATGATTAATATATGTTCTTAACCGAACTCAACTTGTAAACAGAATGTGTGGAAGAGTATTTTCCCTAGTTTACAAAGTGTACGTGCATGTCAACACAAAAAGAAAACTAGAAAAGGGAAGCAGAGGAGGAGGAGAAGGAGAAAGAGAGAGAAAGAGAAAGAGAAGAGGGGGGGTGAGGTAGAAAGAAAGACAAGTTATCCTTAGTTTGGACAATCAACGAATGAAAGGCTAAAGCAGGAAAAAGCTGTTAGTTGGTATGTCCTTTTGGTGATAATTCCGTTCTCAAAGATACTTGTTACGTCAACAACTTAGAAAGTTAAACCCCAGTACGAATTTTGTTTTCTTTTATTTATTTCCAAAAAAAAAAAAAAATGGTTCTTGTATTTTGCTCTTTGAAAATAAAAAAAAAGGTTCTTGTATAGCCTACAATCTACATAGCTATAGCTTAGATTCTCTCAGTACTTGTCACTGCATGTTTCTACTTTATGAGTCACTCCAAAAGAAAACCACACAGAGTAGGCCCCACAAATGACCCAACACCCACGTGTTCTTCCAATGTCACCATCACGAGTCACATGCATCAACCAGGCAAATCACATGTTTTTGTGTGTTGTCTATCTATCTCGTCCTATATATTTTCTTCTAACTTTTCCATGTCCATGCATATATATGTTCACACACATCACTGCACATCTTCGGGTTTTATCTTTACAATCATGATTCATTAGTAAAATCCTATTACATTTACTCCCCAATAATTATTATTAATATGGAGGAGGACTTACTTTCACACATTTTTGCAATTAATCTTTCCTTGCTATATATATTACGAATGGATTTGATTATAGTTTAGTATTTTTGATAATTTTTATGTTAGGTGTATTACAAAATATTAAAAATTAGTTTATTTAAAAAATTAAAAATTAAATTATTTGTTAAAAAAAACAAAAAGCAAAAAATAAAAATATTTTTTTTAAAAGAAAATCCCAAACTCACTCATAATTATAAGCAAAATATGCTTGTACCCAGGATGAGTATGAAATTTTCTAAATAGAAAAGGAAAGTACTATTTAGTTCAGAAGTTCACTTCAACTCCAATTTTCTTCTAATCATTGGGGAAATAGTCATCACACATCACATCGACTTCAACTCCAATTTCCTACTTTCCAATAAATATATCTGAATTTAATGCAGAAGCCCATTGGTGGTGAATTATTGGTACGGCTTAAAATTGTTCATTTTATGGAATAAGAGAATTCGATTTGCATTATTCTTAAAATTAATTTGAAATTGACATAAAAAGTGGTGGATGATTAAATCAAGTGGTCACTGTAGCCTTGTAAGTTATCCAAATGGTTTTTGCTTGTCTTCCATTTCAAGGGAAAACTTGATACCATTTGAGGTATTGGAGTACCATTTTAAATAATGTCTTTAATTATATTAAAATATTAATTAAATCATATTAAAAAATATTATTATAATTTTTTTCATCATTTTAAGATGTAAAATTACTAGTTAAGTTTTGTTATATGTTTTAATAACATCTATCTTTCAAATAATAATAAGACTATAAATTATACATGCATTTGGAAAACAAAAAGATGTCGGTAAATATCATGCATGGTTGAGAAAATATTAGAGATTAAGAAAATACTTTTACAAGTTATCATTGTCTAGTGCTTTTAATTTCTTGAATAACACATTTAAATATAATATAAATATATAGCATATTCGTACAGTATTTAGCTTAATTAATAGTCATATTTAAATTAAAGAAAATTCTCAAAATTTAAAAAAAAATTAAAATTTTGAAACTTTTGGCAATAAATTTTAATTAGGTTAATTTCAAACTTCTTGGACTTTTAGTAGCAAATCATATGCAATTTAATATAGTAAAATTTGTATTTTACGCATTCATATTAGTGCTACATTTTTTTTTTTTTTTTTTTTGAGAATGTTACATTTCATTTGATAAGCTTATGTCATGTGACTCACTATTAAACATATATTTTTAAAGATAATTTGTTTTTCTTAAAAAAAAAAGTTTTAAAATGAAACCATATTACTAAAGGGGTGATTATAGAATATTTCTAGAGTACCATAAATGCATATTTTCTCCTCTTACACAATAGTGGGTCACACTAATTTAAGTCTTGTTTAAAGCTACAAATTATGTGAGAAGGAGGAGTTCACATTTAAGATTCTCCTAAAATATTCTATAATTTTCCTTGCTAAAGTAATTAGAAGTCTAAAATTAATATTAAGAGAGGTGTTAAGTCCACAACATTTCACAACAAATCATAAGTAATTAGTTGTTATTGGTTCTAATTTGAACCTACCACTGAAATTACTTTTCTACTCCACCAATAACAACCCGTAACAATCTGCCACATAAAATTTGTTATGAAAATGTTGTGGACATATTTAGATATATTGCCCAAAGTTTTTGTCATATTTTCATTATAAAGCACCAAACTACCAATAGCTTTAAAACACTATTAAATCTAATTAAAACTTTATTATAAAGGGTTACATCAATGTGAAAGAAGTTTCATTATGCATTTTCAATTATTTTAATTATTTACTATTTTTAGGTCTGATAAAATCTAAGTACCGATTTTCTTCTATCTTGTACTTTAAGGTAATGTTTTTTTTCCCCTTTTCTTTTAACTATTTATTTTATTGGTGATTTTTGATGAAATAATGAAATAATTTTATATATAAATTTAATTTTTAATTAACTCATGCACTTGACAAATACATTGTCAGTTATCTCAACAATTTTAATGCAATTATGATGAGCCATATGCTAGAAGCATCTTATATAATGTGTAATACATTAATTGAGTTGCGCACAAAACCCAACTATTGCTATATTAAATATTTTACAGGCTCTATCGCCTTTCTGTCCAAAAAAAAAAAACAAAAAATTAGGCTAAAGTATTCTCTTTTCTTCCATAAAATTTAAAATGGTAAATTGCACCAACCTCTTTAAAGGTTCCACAAAACACTCTCTTTGTGAAAACTACGGATGAAATGACAATCCTGTGTGAGGTTTCTATTAAAAAATAAAAAATAAAAAATAAAAAAGCAAATAAGTCAATGTCTATATTTCCTAAGGAATATTCTATTTTAAAAATCATTCCTACCCAAGTTATGGACCAAATTACCCTCCCCTTAAGTTTGTATAAATGACAGTACTCCTTGTTATACGTCCCAATTAATAGGATTATTTTTTAAAATAAAATATTTCATTAGAGAAGTAATGATGTTAGAAGGCATGAACTTATTTGTTGCATTTATAAAAACCTAAAGTTAATGAGTGTCATTTATATAAACTTCTAGGGAGAGTCTCATTTTGATAAACCTAAAGAGAATTTGGTGCAATTTACCCTATTTAAAAAGTTCAATTCATCGTTGAAAATTTAATATGTTTTACATTTTTCCCTTTCTGACATATAGTTTAGGTAATATTTTCTTCCCAAAATTATAGTTTAGGTTTTCCTTTTATTCCAAAAATACATATTCTACTGGACATCTTGAAAAGAAAAGAAAAGAAAAAGCTTATTCAATAAAGGTTGGTTCTTTGATCAAGTTTTGAATGAATTTCTAATAAAATTATTCCAGAGTTTTAAAGTCTCATTTGAAGTTTTAGACAAAAGTTTAATGAAAGTAGAAGAAAAGAAGAAATGTGTGACATTTTAAATTTTTAGAACACTATAGAACATTTGCTATTCCAAGGATCGATGAAAAAGGAATATTGTTGCCTATTTTATAATTTGGAATGATATGTGTAATGTGCAATTATCCCCCCAAAAATACCATTATTCACAAAAACTAATCAAAAGGACTATTTGATCAATATGATTTTAGTGTGATATTTAGATCGGTAAAATTATTGGTACTTGATTTGACAGATTGGACCAAAATGTCAATCTTGGGTTTTAAACATTACCTCGGTAAGTAATAATGATTTTTATATATAGAAAACAAAAAAAAATAGGATTGGAGAACCTGCCATCAACATTAATAAGAGCCCGAGAAAGGATAGAGCTGATTCGCTGGGTTCTCCAAAACAAACAAGATGAGACCTAATTGAACACTATGACTACCATGATTTATGGACTTAGAAATTTTCTTACTCTCAATTGGAATTAGTACTTATTATTTCTAACTTTGATGTCTTACTTACACATGTATTCTCCTCCTCATCTCCTCCTCATTTGTCATGTACAACATCTTAGTTTTTTTTTTTTTTTTTTTTTTTTTTTAATCAAATTTATTTTACCCTAATTACCAAAACTCATAATAGTTTCTATTCCTATCCCATTTTTCTACATCACACGAGGAAAATGGCATCATGACTATGGTGTTGGTTGATTCTCTTAATGATCATTGCAATTTGCAAAAGATCACCATGCATGGAGATTCTGGGTAAGCAAAGGTGATAGGCACATGCGGTTTACACAAACATCATGATAAAACATTGTTTGGAGTAACAAACTAATTTTCAGTGCAGTTCGCACTAAGAAACTATATGCGAGACAGTACTTCGCACTAAAAGGATTAGGCTAGGCCACTGGCTAACTTAATAAGACTTTAATGAAAAAAAAAAAAAAAAAATCAAGGAACAAACTAGATATTCTTATTGATAATATAAAGTATTACAAACTCCGAGTCACGTGATTACAAAAATAGAGAACAGAACTTAAGTAAACAAGTCTACATTAGATGACTATTCTTAGAAAGTTCATGTGAGGCAATGACACACTTACAAGCATGAAGATAACTGTCTGATTGATTGGGAATGAGTCTGGTTTTCAGATAATGTGTGTGTATTATTAGAAAAACCAATCTCTATTTATATTCAATCTTTGACAATTATCGCATAAAAAAGTTATTGCACCACGTATGTTCTTCAAATAACTGTTCGCATGTTCATGTGCATCTCATGTGTTTCTACTTTCTAGATAATTAACTCTGCGATCCCTCTTCTCACACGTCTGTGTACTCCTCAAGTATTCAATTTAAATGGATCTGTGATATCTTAGGCTTCTTAAATAACTGATAATGGATAAAATACCCAATGCCATGGTGCCCCCAAAAATGGTTTCATTTTATTGGTAATTGACAACAATTTTATTCAATATATTAATAATGATAAAACATAAATATATATATATATATATATATGAATGTATATATGTTTATGTATTATCCTTATCCTTATCGCGTGCAACTATATTTATTTTATGAGAAATATTATGTTTACAATATTTTCACAACATTTTTACATTGTGTTAAATTTGATTGTATTTTGTTTAATCATTCTTCTTTATGTTTGTGAGATTTAATATAAGAGTTGAGTGTGAGAGTTTGGTGAAAACAGTGAACTTTGCGACTTGCTCGTGACTGGCTCGCGAGTGGACAACCTGCGAAATGCCACATGAGAAGAATATGCTGGAATCTGAACTTGCCAGGCTGTATTTTGTGTGTCACTTCGCAACTTGACCAACCCGTGAGTGACCCACGAAACTTTCTGCCTATATGATTTAATTGTGCTTTCCTCATTTCTTTACCCACATTATATAAGCCCACGTTACCTATGAAATTATAAGGAGACTCTAAAAGAGAAAATCCTAGCAGTACACTTGAGAGTTAAAGATTGTAAACCCATAATCATCTACACAATTTCTCTTAGTTTTTCTCTACTCCTACCTCTTCAATTACAAATCCTTAAGAGGTTCTTAGCCCAAACACTTACTTCACCCATTTTGAGTGTTGAGAGAAGTTTTGGTACGTGTGGGAAGTATTGGAAGAAGCCATTGATTGATAGATGCAATTTGGAGCTAATTGTGAGATCTGGATAACTAATGAAGACAAGACTCGGTGAAGTCCGTTAGGAGCTAGAACTTAGAGGGTTCAAGTACATTAGATAAATTAGGCTTTGAGGGTCTTTTTGATATTCTTGTACTCCAACTTTATTCATTAGTAGGTCATTTTAGCTTGGAGAGTTATGGAGAAGTTTTTCACCAAGTACTTCGGTTTTCTCTTCGATAACATGTCTCGGTGTTATCTTATTGTTTGTATCTCTCTTTCCTTACTCTTTATGTTGTATACTTATTGTCTATCGTATATGCATATGCTTTAGAGTAGTTTTGGCCTCATTGCATTACACTTACTCTTATTCCGCACTTAGTTAAATAGGGTAAAAGCAATCTAGTCGTAAGTTTAAAATTGAGGGTCTAAACAAGTAATAGTGTTTTACATTATTTGAGTTTTCACAACTAATTTTTGAAAGTTTATATGTAACGATAATTGTTGCCATTGGTTGTAGGTAATCAAGTGTGGTGCGAGTTGCTGTCATTATGTTTTAAGTCATACACGACGCAAGCTAGCATAGAGCTTAACTTATGATATCTTGATTCTAGAAGTAAGAACCCATGTCTATATATAATTTAGAGTTTGAAAATAATGAATTGTGAAGGATATAATATAGAAGAGCAAGGTGTCAAAGGCTCAGGCTGGCATAGAGCTTAACCTATGATATCAAGATTCTAGAAGTAAGAACCCATCCCTCGCCGTTTTGAATTTTAGAAATACATGACCCGGAGTTTTGAATTTGGGGGCATTTGAATTATTCAATCATAGAAGGTACTAATCGTTAATTTATGCAATGTATAGGAAAGTTTGACAATTTTTTTAATGATACATATTTAATTAATAAGTTTAATAAATAAAAATTCAAATGAGATAATTATAGAAAAATAAAAACAAACTTCATTTAATCAGAATTTATTTAGAGGATAAGAGCAAACCTCATTTGATTAGAATCTCTGTATAATGTGGGTTGTTTTATCCAAAAAAAAAAAAAAAATGTTGCACGAGTTCTGATTAATTTAAAATGACATATTTTAGCAATACTTTTTAACTTTTTTTGAAAAAAAAAACATATTAAAATAATCAAGTTGAAAAACATAAGATTTTAAAAGCTTATGTGACAATATTTAGGGGTGTGTAGTGAACCCACCAATCCGCCAAAATTGACCCAACCTGACTCAACCCACTAGGTTGGGGGGTTGGGTTGGGTCATGATTTTTTTTTTTTTAACTTTTAATTTTATTTTTTTACAATGGGTCTAGTTGGGTTTAGGTTATGAGATTTACAAATCCGCCTAACCCAACCTGACCCACCTATATTTAATATATTTTAAATTTTAAAAAATATATTAAAAAATATATTATATAATTTTGTTATTTATTTTTTTGCCACTCTTCCTAAATAAAACTCAAACCCTAAGTTTTTCCCATATAGTTTGTGTTTGTTTGGCAATATGCTCATGATTATTTAGTTATAAATTTGCTCTTACTTGTGGTGATGTTGTTCTAATGCTGAATTCAATAATAATAATAATAGTAATTAAAAAAAATTGTCTAACTCATAGGTCCAACCCGATCCACGTGGGTTGGGTTGAAAAAGTTTCTCAACCCGACCAAATCCTATCCATGCACATCCTTAACAATATTTCTAGAGAGCATTTTTTGGTGTTTGGTAACAACCTTGAAAATGGGTCTGAGAACGTTTTCTAGTGTTTGGTATCCATAATTTTTATAACATTTCTTGTATAATTTAAATCTTGTATAATATGTGTATTGTGTAAACCTACCTAATGTAATCAATATAAATAAATAATAGAAAACCAAGAATGAATTTGGTTTTTAAACTAAAATTTTGACAACGGATACAATCAAAATTAGTTGTCCAATTTCCATTATCTCAATTCTCAAATACTCATCTTGTTCATGCATATGAATAGTATTTTTGATAAGTAATGTAAGAAATTTTATTAGAAAAAAACCAACAAGTACACTGGAAGTGTACTATAGTGGCACAAATCCACAACAATATATATATACACACCATACATCTCATAATTCAAAATAACCATTATACCCATAAGTTCCATTTTAAATAGTTCAAAATGCCACATAGGCCAAATAGTTTGATAAATACCAAAAATTGTTATAGAACTGTTGACAGATTTGTGAGGAGGAAAAAAAAAAAAAAACCCTTATTAAAAAACGGTGTTATAGAGGGGAGAAGAAATAGGGAGAAAAAAGAGAAGAGAAGAGAAGAGAGGCAGATAGAGAGAGAAATTTGTGGGAAGAGAAGAGGCCGGAGGGGGTGGTAGTGAGGGTGTGAGAAGAGAGAAAAAACAAAGGGAAGAGAAGAAATGAGAGAGTTTATTGTGAGAAAGGCTGAATAAGCGAAAGAAAATATTGTTTCCTGAGTTAGAAAAAGATAATATTTATAGGAATTATGTGCTTCATGAGAGAGAGATTGTTTTCCATTTACTTTTTTTTTTTTTTGAAAAACAATCTATAGAAAATAAACCTTATTTATATATGAGTTTTCCATTGACCAAATATAGTTTTCAGTTGACCAATTTTTTTATTTTTTATTTTATTTTATGTTACCAAACATTGAAAAATCTAGAAAACTATCTTTATAGAAGGTTTTCCAACGAAACAAATAGAGCGCAAATGTTAAAAGGTTTTATTTTATATACTTTATAAATTTTAAATTTATACATGGATTACTTAGAGGCTGTTTGGATCCATTTTTTTCATCACTCAATTTTTGTCACTTAATTTCCATCACTCATTACTTATCACTCTAAAATACCAAAACTGTTTGGCACCATCACTCAATATTTTTCACATTGTTTGTGGGCTCATACCTGTCACTCGGTGCAGTTTTTTTTTTTTTTTCCCAGTACCAGAAACCCGAACCCAGTGAAAGAAGAAAGGAAAAAAAAAGTTCAAATCACCCGAACCCAGTAAAAAATAAAGGAAAAAAAAAAAACCCCAGGAGAAGACCGAACCCAATGAAAAAAAAAAAAAAAAAAGGAGGGGAAGACTGAACCTAGGAGAAGAAAGGAAAAAAAAAAAAAGAAGTTAAAAGGTTGTCAAAAGGTACAGCTGAGTTATGACTAGTGGGTCCCTCATATGTGTTTAATTACAAAAATGCCATTGAGTTATGAGTTATGGAAACTGAAAACACCTAAAATGTGTTTTCAGTTTTCATAACTCATAACTCAAAAATCAGAGAATTGAATAATGAAAACAGAGTTATGGTACAGCCAAACAGACTTTTACCTATGGGTCCCCCCATTTTTGAGTTATGAGTTATGAAAACAGAGAATTGAGTTATGAAAACAAATCATCTAAACAGCCTCTTATCCTTTCATGCTATGGCGAATATTGCGGGTTAAGATGAGGCATTTGACTATTTGGCTTTAGGATACCAAAAACCTTTAGTTTTGTGTATTCTAGTATTTAAAAAAAAAAAAAAATCGAGATGAAGAATAAATGAACGACACAATACTTTGGATTATACATGAAAATCGAGATGGACATTGGTCTGGTTCAAATATTTAATTGTAATAAGCAAGAACAAAAAATAAAAAAGAAGATAATATAAGGAAAATAGTTTCTGGCCAAGCCCACTCACAGACCGTTTGTGTGGGACCATGTGAGGCCCACAAGTCCAGTTGGTTAGGTCTAAATAAGGCCTGATGGGGCTCACTTGCTCACTGCTCAGAGTGGCCCAATGGACCCAAATTTTTGTTTGTGTATTTTTCCAAAAGTGTTTAATATGGAAAGGCTATTAATGTGTACTGTCCGTATTTTCATGCCAAATTTTGTGCGCTATTCAGCAGCAACATTTTTTTCGTCCTCTTCCCTTTGAGGTGTTTTAGGTCATTAGGTGAAGATTTTTCATGTACATTGAATAGAATGGATTGTTTTTACCTAAGTAATAAATATATGGAAAAAATTTAGTTACAAAATTAGTTATAACCTAAATCTACACCCTTACTCAGTATATTTTTATTTCAGGAGAATTTTGATAATTTCACTATTAGATTGCTTATTCTTTTTATATACTCCATACTTGTAAAATTTCAAGAAAATTAAAGATTAATAGCTATGTCATCAATAAATTGTTTTAATTGTACCACCACGCACTCTTGGTGTGGTGATCACTTCACAAGTATAAGTGCTTGTGAGGTGTAGGGGGTAAGGGTCGAGGTTCAAGTCTACAGGAGAGCACTTCACACACATATACACTTAGATTAGATTAGAGTAAAAATTCTATTTTGTATCAAAGAAAAAAAATTTGTTTTAATTATTAGTTTTTGTAGTTTAAAATTATGCTTAAAATATAAGTTTATAGATAATATAGTAAACAATATCACATATACACTTAGATTAGATTAGAGTAAAAATTCTATTTTGTATCAAAGAAAAAAAAATTTATTTTAATTGTTAGTTTTTGTAGTTTATAATTATGCTTAAAATATAAGTTTATAGATAATATAGTAAACAATATCCGATTGACACAAAATTTGACATGTGTATTAAGAGTGTAAAGAACATGCAATTCAACAGTTAGATTTTCAAAATATGTATTAATATTTATTTTATTAAGTAATGTTACAATTAATTTTGTAGCCTTAGGCTACAACCAATTTTGTCCTAAATATATTAAAGCTAAGGGTGTCTTCCATGCAAAGAAATTATGAATGAAATTGGCAAATTCTCTTCTAAAATAAAAAAAAAATAAATAAGAGAGAAAGAAAGGAAATTGGAAATTTCTTTAAATATTTCTTGTTTAATAAAATTCCGAGCAATTACAATTCTAATGAATTCTGAGAATCTTAAATCATGTCAATTGCCAGATTCTAACTCACGTTTTAGGAAAGAATTGTCAATTCTTGCATACCTGTGTTCAACTTTTAAGATGAAGTCAATTTCATTCTGAAGTAGTCTTGTCTCTGTTTAAATTTTAAAAAAATTGACACTTCAAATTGATTTTGAATTTTCATACTTTTCATAATAAACTTTTAATATATGTCCCATTTCTCACATAAAGTAATTTTGCTATTTTTTTTAAATGAAGAGGAGATTTTTTTTTTTTTTTTTTTTTGCACCTAAATGAAGAGGAGATTTAATAATGAAAATTAATTGATTTTGAAAGTTGGGAGAATAAATTAACACATAAATATTTGAGAGAATTAAAATTAATAGTTTAGGGATTTTAATTGTACTTAATTATCCAATAATTGAAGGATTGAATTAGTAATTTAACCTAATATTTTTTTATTTATAAAATCAATAGGATAAAAAATCTTAAGCCTTGTTTAGTGGTCCTAACATCTTCTCGTAACAAGGAGACTTAAAAATGAAAAAAAGGAACCTTTATTAGAATAAGAAGAAAAAGAATAAGGTTAGGTAAACTGATGTGACTAGGGTTATATCCTCGGATTGTTGTTTAAACAAGACAATTCAACAAATATATATATAGAAATGTAAGGGTACAACTAAGTCACACTAGCTTCTGTAGTTAAGGGGCTGGTCGCTAAATTCCAATTTTCCACAGGCGCACATAAATATCATAGGCATAGCAAAGCCAAGTCATATTTGCGTGAAAATATATAAATGTTGATAGGCTCTTGCTTTCACTTGTGGATCTTGAATTTTGATCTAATTTAATCACATGCTTACATAAAATATTTTCACTTTGCCTGGTTAACATGGCCTCTTTCACTTACAACACCATTTGTGACTTGAATTCAAAGGATAACTTAACTGTAATAATATCCTTTTGTGGTATTTATGTTTACTGTTCGAACTCCACTTTTTCTTCAATTTAGGATGCAAAATGATCCTATGATATGTAGAGTAAATGAGGCCAAGTAATGGTTTATAAGTCAATTGATACTTTTTGATATTTTAACTGAAATGTTCAAGATTCAAATATTTCATTCCATAATGGAATAGTTGAATTATCAAAATGATATTAAAAGTAGAGTAATGCTACAATCATAAACTATTTTATAACATTTTTACAAAACTATTAATATGAAAATTCTTATTGGTCCTCTTTTGGGTCTACTACTAATATCATTTTTTTATTTATTAATAACTATTCACCAGATCAATTAATGTTTGTAAAAAGAAAAATGCTACGTCCACAACATTTTCACAAAAGATTATAGGTGATAAGTTGTTATTGGTTCTAATTTAAACATATCACTGAAATTATTTATTTAATTTACACATTAATAACAATTTGTAATAACTTGCTACTTATAATTTATTGAAAAAATATCGTGAAAATGTTATAAACATAATATTTCTCTAATAGTTGGTGAATTTAGCATTTTTTAAGTAAAAGGATGCATCATGCATGTCTAAATTCAAAAGAATGAGTAAATGAGAGGAGTTAGGAATTGTAAAAACAAGAGTGGGGGGTGAAAACAATTTCCCAAGCATATAGGAAAAAGGGAAAAACACAATGAAAAAGAATATAAGAGTAAAGGACGAGGGGGAGCGGAGAGTGTTGTCTTTTATGGTGTCCTTATTATGAAGCCGGCAAGGATTCTTTCAAGGTACTGGTAGGACCTACACCACTTTCCAAGAAGAAGAAGAAGAACCGAAGAAGCAGCATTTCTCTGTGGGGTTCACTTTCTTGCCACTCAACCGTAGGACACTGGGAATCCTTACAAACCGCAAAAAGCTTCTCTATAAGATAAACCATGTCCCACACTATAATTCTTCCTTGTTTCCTTCATTTATTTTATTTTTTAATAATATTTTTTTATTATTTTAATCAAACTTTTTTATTTATAAATTATTTTAATCATATATTTAAATTTGTGGGGGTGTATCGTGTATAAGAGATGACTATTAATTAAGTAATTTTCAAAGACCAGGACTGAATCGACGTTTGGTACTTCTGTCACGGAGGATTGGAAGTAAGAAAATGCTATAATAAAATAATGTATGATTTCCTTTTAACTTTGTATGAAAGTATAATATCTTAATCATGACAAAGTCTTTATTATTCTTAATCATACCAAAAAAATTTATATTCACATTTTGGAATGTCAGTACTTTTGTTTTGATGGGATTATTTATAGGCAAGAGTTGTTATCTTGATTTTGGTCTGATTCTTTTGAATAAATAATCTGTTGTAAATAAATAAATAAACAGCAGAATAATTGACACGGTTGGTAATTCTTTTTTCGATTGTTTCTTTCTTGTTCTTCTTCATTTTTTTTTTCTTTTCAATTTTATTAGGTGTAGAGAAGACTTGACGTGAAACATGAAGATACAATCACGAAGACCATGTGTCTCACGAGACTGACTGAAAGCGGAAAATTTAAAAGAAAACCCTTTTTTTTTTTTTTTTCATTTAATTTTGGGAGTAGAATATTCTCTGTGTTTACAATTATGGAACCTTTTCAAAAGTATCCTTGATGGTCAAGATGATATTATCACTTCCAAATTTTTTTTCATTTAATTTTGGGAGTAGAATATTCTCTGTGTTTACAATTATGGAACCTTTTCAAAAGTATCCTTGATGGTCAAGATGATATTATTACTTCAAATATTGGTAGTGTGAAATGGGTTTATATAATTTTTTTTAACTAGGTAAAATGACTGGAGATGAATTTCAGTTTTGTTTTTGTTTTTTTTTGTTTTTAACATGTGGGGAGAGAGGATTTAAATTCTACTTTTCTCATAAAGAGTAATCAAACAATGCAACTAAGCTCTTGAATATGCATTCCAAATTTCGAACTACCACATGCAATAATGGAAGTGTCACTAAGATCTACGGGTTAGAGTAAAGATTCTTACTCCAAAGTTTTGCATTGATAATATTGAAAAAAGTTTTTTATTTTTAATTTTTTTTAATTTTATCAAACCTTGTGATGATGTAGTAACTGGTGAAATTGTTAAGTGCACCATATGAATTATACATTTCTCTCATATGTAGAACCATGTGTAAATCATGTACATAGAATCCTTATTTATATGAGTGGAGGGAGTAATACATAGAGTATACAAAATAATTATTGTTGTACCATGATACAACCATATGAAGCAGTAAGCTTCCTCTATGCACCCCCCCCCCCCCCCCCCCACAAAAAAAAAAAAAAAACATGTTGAAAAGAAAAACAAGAAAAAGAAATAATCTTGCAACAACACTATAAGGTGCTAACCCTAATCATTTTAATTTTTCTTCATTTTTTTTTATGGACATTTCTTTGGGATTAAGATTGTCTAGAATTTTTAGAGTAACTCCACTACGAAATCCTTAAAATTCTATTTATTCATTTTGAAATGACTATTAGTACTATTTTGGTATCTATTTAAATTATTGTAATGTTGCAAAATCCAATACACTCATTTTTAAAATGCATTGACAAGTACAACCATGATAGAATTACCTTAAGAACTCTTAAAGATCCTAATTAATCCTCTTGTTTGCTTCTTGAAAATAATAATGTGATAAATTACCAATTGTCCCAAAAGTTTAAGATATTAAAAAATGATGAATTTAATAATTTAATAATATAATTTGAACACTTTTGATCCCCCTTAAGTTTGCCCCTAAATAAAGGAGATCCAATAGGTGAGATTTTTAACTTTTTAAATAGGAGGTAGAATGAAGGTAAGGCTTGAAGTTAGAAGTCATGCTTACCTACTATTCGAAATCATGATAAATTACTTATTATCTCAAAAGTTTAAATAGCTAAAAGTTATAAATGTAATCATTTACATATAATTTTAACAAATGATTGCAATTATTTTTCTATTTTGTTGTAAGGAAAAAAATAATTCTTGAACTGCTTCAAAAATTAATTAGAAGCATTTTTACAAATTTTTATTCATTTTTCCCCCTAAATCCAATAGTTTGAGAACAGATATTTATATTTGCTTTCTATTCTTTCATATAGAGTTAACATTGTTAATGTGAACGAGTATAATTATTATTATGAGTTGTAAAGTAACATTTCAAGCAAAATTTACAAAAGTGAGTAACTATAGTATATTTGGACTTAGACATATATGTTTATGTTTATTGAGTTATGGTGATGTTCCATCATATTATACAAAATTATATGAAAAGTATCATTTGAAACTCCTCCACCAATTTATCTATTTTGCAATTGGAACATAGACAGGTGTGTATTGCTCAGACAAGACTACAAGCCCACAAAGATGATCCTTGAAAAGACACAACTGAGGACAGTTTGATAGGAATAACTCTTGGAAGCTTCTGATTGAGAGGAAGTAGAGCTAATGTAGTGGTAAAGACTTATATGCTTAAGGGGAAAGGTTGTTGAATATATAAACATGAATATAGGTTGGTTTCTCATATTAAGTGATTTTTTTTTTAAAAACTTTCATCAAAGGAAAGAAACAATTTATTCGTGAACTGCTTCAAACATTAATTAGCTTAAGTTTGGAAGAAATTTTCCAAATTTTCATTCATTTCATTTTTTGTTTCTTTCTAAAATCCAATTATTTGAAGAAAAAAAAATGTAAACAAATATTTTTATTAAATCCTTCCTATTATTCCAGAGAGAGTCAGATAGAGTTTAAAATTGTTAACTTGAATGATTAGTATAACATGCATGTCAAATTTTATTGAGTTAAGATGATGTTCCAACATATTATACAAAATCATCATTTGAAGCTCCTATACAAATTTATTTATTTTGCAATCGGAATAGGGATAAGTGTAAATTTAACAGACAAATCTATAAGCCCACACAGATGATCCTTGAAAATTAAGACCCAACTGAGGACAGTTTGATAAGAATAACTCTAGGAAGCTTTTGATTGAGAGGAAGTAGAGCTAATATGTGGTGGTAGAGACATGCATACATTGCCTAATTTTTTCCGTCCGAGGAATCTGGTTGAAATTCTCTCCTCCTACTTCTTGTGAGCAAAAAAAAAAAAAAAAAAAACGTTTTCGTCAAGGTGAATGGCAAGATTTCATTCTGTAATTATAAATTCATATAGCTAATCTTCGTCCAACGAAAAAATCATCTAACTTGAACTGGTTATAAAGGACCCATTAGATTTGACTGCATTTGAAGTCATATGCTTAATTATTAGGTGATCCAAATAAAATCCAAGCTAATCTAAGTATTGAATCATTAGTTCACAATGATTGAACAACTTGGGGATGCACTTTTTTTTTTTTTCTTCATACCTATCACATACCAACTTACTCTTTTCTTTAAAAAAAAAAAAAAATGATTGCCTAGTAGGCTCGTGTCTCCTAGGTCCTAGAAAATACATTATTATTTATTCTCTTATTATTCTTTACTTATATGGTAAAATTTATAAACCTCTAATATTACTCTTGTTTTTACAAAGTAGCCATTTTACATAATAACCATCTTAGAGAGCTACAAACATGATATAAGTAGGTCTTGAAAATTTAAACCAAACAATCAAATTAATATTACCTTCCTTATATATCTATTTAATTAGATCTTATTTTTGTTACTATTTATGAGTTTTATTATATTTTTTAATATTATTTATAGGTCAAACTGTACTATTTTAGCCAAATTTACTTTTATCTATAGTACTATCAACTAAATTTTTTAATTTCAAATAAATAAATTATACCCAAACGGACACTATGTATAATTGTACACACAATACAACATTTATTCATCTCACTCCTATATATGTAGAACCCATGCATTTGATTTGTACATGCATGTGAGAAAATCGTAATAATACATGTTGAATAATAACACGTCTCACCATCAAAAAATTAATAATAATAATAACACGTTTAGGTTGCCTAATACAATTACTGATCACAGCTAGTCATCCAAACGGTGATACAACGATGAACCACTAAGCTGGATCAGTGGCACAAAGCTGGATCTGGTGGTTATTCAAGAATCAAACTCACGGGAAATGACTCAAAAGTCCTTACAAATTAAGACTCTTAACGGAAAAAGAAATTGACCCCTTTAGATATCCTGTCCATTGGATCTGATTTTAGCACTGGCCCACCTTGTCTAAGAGGTGGATCCCACTGAGTTTTGTGAAAGGGGTCACTATTTGACAACCAGTAGTTCTCCGTGCAATTTTTTCTCTCTACTTCATTTAGACAATTGGAAATTTGGAATTCCTTTGGCCCCATGTATTGGTGAACAGATATTTCACGTAAAGGGAATGATAAAAGGTGTGTGATACAATTACATGACTAAGTCACTGAGGTTGACAGAGGAAATACCCAAAGAACTTGGGCTTTCACAAACCAACAACACATATATATTGTCTCCATCTCAGTGAAATGGTCATGAAAAGGCAGGCTAAAGAGGCTTTCTTTAGTAATGAGTAAAAAAGCAACGGAATGAAGGTTCCTTTGCAGGTGAGAACAAAAGATAATCACAGATCACAATGCAGCAAGGAACAAAACTTGTTAAAAAGTGCTTGTTGGAAGCATTCTTGAAGTTTGATTTTTATTTTTCTTTTCCTGTCTTCTTATTCATTCTTTTTTTTTTTTTTTTTTTAATGTTTTTTTTTGGCTGAATCTGTCTCCTTAGTCTTTCATCTCTCTCTCAAAAATGCCTGTGTAACGTACGTCAACTAAGCAGAATTTCAAATAAGCAATCAGGTACAAATCATATCCCCACATTTCTCAAACCAACATTAAAAAAAGAAAAAAAAAGAAAAAAAAAAGGGAAGTCAAGCAAGTATTTGAGAATCATTATCCATGAATATTGTTTCACAATGAGTAGTAGGCCATTAGGGAATTAAGAATAGGTTCATTCATCATTTATGAATGTTTCACAATCATACACTCCAAGAATTTGATTAATGTCACTTAAATAATATAATAAATAATTATTTAAATTATTTATTTTAATGATTGTTGACACCTTATATTTTTGTAAAATTTATATAGTAAAATTTGTAATATCTCTAACATCACTAGTTTTTAGTTGTTTCCAAATTCTATCTTTATTTTAAATGCTTACATGTATTTCATATTGTAAATGAATTACTTACATGATAAAAAAAAAAAAAAAAAAATCCATATGGAATTTTGTGGAGGTTCTTGTATGCCCATATATCATTTCAGTCAAATTACATAAAAAAGATATAGAGTGCATGCTATATTTCATATTATATCATTGATTATTAATTTTTACCATTAAAGTTCTATACTCATGAAATTGTTTCAATTTGAACCTTTTACGCAGCAACTCCGTTATGTTGAGTAGTAACAAAGCAAAGAAAAGCAGTTTGATGTATCTTGTTTTCCTCTTAATTAAGTTTCTCAAGATGATTCTATTTTGGCTTCTCATTCTTGAAAATCGGACTTTACTTTTTTACATTACAAATGCAAGCTTCCATCACCAGGCACCTTTGTACCTAAGCGGATATGGTACCTTTTCTGTTTACAAGGGCTAGAGATTTCAAGGTCTAACTCATTATTGATTAAAGATCCGAGTCTTTTGTATAACTATAGTCAAGGTTCATTATATCTATTCATACTTTGAGTGTATGCAAAACAATCCGATTTTACTTGGAATTGAAGCAAATTAACTCTTAACCTATTTGTAGTGTAAGTATAGTAATTTTGGTATAATTTAGAATTTATCTTAGGAGGTTGCTTTAGTGGTTCCTAAAACTTCATGATATCCATAAGATTTTAGGTTTGAAACCTCCCACCATCATTTTGGGACTATCTCTATGAAATTCCTCCCTGTTATAACTTGGTACCTCGAGGATGGGAGAACTGCATACACTTGACAAAATAGTCAGATACTTGATGTTTGAAGAGGTCTAGATACTCTTGTTTGTCCAAAAAAAAAAAAAAAAAAACCCCTAATATAAATTCTCTTCAATAAATTCATTATATAACATAAAATTTGATAATAAAGTTATTATAACCAATAAGGGTTTTTTTTATTATGGTTGTTGGTCTCTAAATTTGAACCACATTAATTCCATTTGCTCTCTCTCTCTCTCTCTCTCTCTCTCTCTCTACTTTCTTTATTTTCCTTTTCATAATTTCTCATATATTTTATTATGGTGTCAAATCTATGTCTCACATTAGTTATGTTATATCTTTTCCAATAACAAGGTCATGGATTCAACTTTATTGGGGAATTGCATTAGCCATTAGGGTTAGAGAAGGCTACACATTCATATAGGCATAGCTATTATATGTTGACAATAGAAGGGGGGGTGGGGGGGGTGTTCCTTCTATTTTTGAAACCCAAATTCAAAGATCATGTTTCAAGTAAATTTTGCAGTGAATGGGATTTCTAACCACAAAAGAAAATGCATCTTGTTAGGGTTTTAGGACCTAGTTGTCACAAAATATATTAACCAATTTTTAGCTAAGTAATTAATTAGATTTATAATGCTTTAGATTTGAATTGAATAACATCACACAAACATAAATCACATAAGACACCAAAATGATGATCTAGAAAAACTAAAGAAATAACCCATTTTATAGTTTAAAAAAAAAGGGGGGGGGGGGAATTTAACATAACAATCCTCAAGGTAACAAGTTGACTAGAATATAATGAAAGTTTATATAGAAGATTTAACCCTAAATCTAATGATACATCATGTAGTACTTACTAACTACACATAGCTCCAAGATCTATGAAATCTTCTATTTTGACTTGTTGCACACGAACTCTCAGTTCATAAATCTGAGATCAACACTCAAACATTTGTCCAATAATCGTAGTCAATTGGTTGTAGCAATTTCACTTGATCACTGGATCTTTTGCATGCGCGTAGGCTCCGATTGATGCTTCAAGAGGACTTGAAAAATTCCAAATCTGTGTACAAAAACATTGCCCTCTTATGTGTGTAAAAACATGCTCTAGGGTTTGTATATATTGTGTACTTGAGTTGCAGTAAACCCTAGTTGAGAAGAATTGCTGAAAAACCAAATTTCTTGAATCTCGATTAGTCAAAACATTTAGTTCAACTGGTCAAGTTAAATGACTCTTGACTTGTTGAGTTGCAGTCGAAATGCTGTGCAATTGTTGTTCTGATTTTGCAATCTTGAGTCTTCAACTGTTCTGAATTTGATTTGTCTTAATTCAATAAAAAATACAATACTAATTAATTAAAAAAAACTAGGTACTGAATTGATACATTTGTTTATGATTGCCAACATAAAAATATGGACCTAACACATCTCATTCCTAATGAGTGTTAGAAATATAGGTTTTGTCTAATTATTCATTTTAAACACATCCCATATATTACATATAGGGACTCTTTGTGCTCCGTCTGAGTTTGTACTCGATTATATCTTTGGCTGTATCAAATATAAGCTGGCGAACCGTATATCCATATAACAATCTTTCATACCAAACTTTCTTGCTGCTACGAACTTTTCATACCAAAATACTAGTTCCATTACAGCCACAACATCTGTAAGTACATTATTAATGAAAACAGCTAATCTCTGAGTCAATTCAGTGACTTGTTGAGACTTGATAGCAGTGTCATGTATTATTAATATTCAAGACAAATTATATCAAACTACCAAGGCTTGCCATGGTTGATATTTTTGGTTTTTGTTCATTAATGAAATTTACTCTTTTTTAAGAACAGACGAAAAGAATTCTCACAATGAAAGCTAATTCAATTTAAACTATTAATAAATTAAACAGAACTTAGAAAACAACAGAGTAACAAGAGAACCACTTCAATTGCTAGGTTTCCTTGTTTAAGAATACTTCTTCACATTGACATGTTAATTTCTTTAAGTTGGGTTGATAGTCCTTGTCATTCATTTACTCTGAAAGATTCATCTTCCTTTAGCAGGGAAATACTTTCTCAAGTAATTCTTGAACCATTTGGTGAACAAATTGACCCATGCAATCGGCTACTTACCTAGAAATTCACAACACACTTTTTTAAACATAAATTTGCGTCTTATAAAGCTGATTCTAAGTCTTATGTTGCTATTTTCCTTTCTATTTTACTTATTTCTATTATTTCAACATTTTAGATCTGTATTAAAATTAAAAATGAATTTTAAAATGTCATAATTTAAAAAACCAAACACATGTATTCATAAATTACGTGTATAATATTGAGAAAACATTTCCTCTTGTATTTTGCTCAAAAAAAAAATTTTTTTGGTTGTTTTTTTTGAGTTTTATATCTATCCATCCAAAATCCTATCTAGTGCTTTCAAATATATAAATACATACAACATCACAATGGTGTGAGTGATAATTTATTTAAATATATTGCATACACACACATATTACTTATACATAAATCATGTCTTTAATATTGAGCAAAACTTATCTCTTTTATCTCCTATATTTAGCTTCTTAACTTTTATTTATTTATTTTAATTTTGGCAAAAATATGATTTTAGTCTATACATTTTGGGCTTATAATCAATTTAATCACTACATTTTAGTAGTAGTAGTTAATTTGGTCTATGTTATTTTCAACTTGCAATTAATTTGATCTCTACTATTAACTTATTAACGGAAAATGCCTATATAATTAACAGTGTGCACTATAGGCATGGTGAATGTTGATGTGTCTATATTTAGTGTCCATATCAGCGCTTACATGGCAAAAAAGCCACATCAATATTTAAAAATAGTTTTCCTATTTTTTATACCAATTTTATCATTTTCTTTATTTTTTTTTTTTAGTATTAATTTTCTTACCATTTCTTGCTAACAAACATATTTTCTCTTAATTTCTTTTCTCAATTTTATTTTTTTTATTTTTTACTTTTTTGCAATTTCTTGGTAACCAAACATTATCCAGATCCACCACCACCATCCCAAATTGCCACCACAACCTCAACAGTTTAGCATCACCACTTTTCCAGATCCACCACCACCAAACCCAAATTACCACCTCCTCAACAGTCTAGCCCCACCATTAAATCTAGATCCACAATTACCAAACCCAGATCCACCACAACTAAACCCAAATTACTACCACTCCCACAATCTAGCACAACAACAAACTCAAATCCACCACTACCGAACCTAGATCCATCACCAACAAACCCTAAAATCAAATTTCAAACACAACTGAGACATATATTGAACCATCAAACAAACTAAACCCTTACACCATTACATATTGAAAAAGGAGAGATTGAGTGGGTAAGTCCAAGAAAAGTATAGATAGAGGGAGAGAGTAAGGAAACCACCTCAATGGTGGATCGTGGTGTTGAATGACAAGGAAGGAGAGTGACTGATCGTGGTAGGTTTGTCGTTATCAACAGTGCAGCTGTTGTTGTATTATTTAATAAATTAGTGAGTTAACAAGTTAACTTATTAATGTTAATGAGTTAATGGTATGGACCAAATTAACTACAAATTGAAAATAAGTGACCAAATTGGCTGCTACTTAAATGTAAAGACCAACTTGATTGTGACTCCAAAATGTAGGGACTAAAATGATATTTTTTCCCTTAAATTTTTTGTATTATTTATCCATCTAAAATCTAATCTTGTATTCTTAAGTATATAAATACAATGCGTACAACATTCCAATGGTGTGAGTGATAGTTTATTCAAACATTCTGTGTATTTCAATATGATGTCAAAGCCATTTCACCTTCATGGCCCATGGCCTCCACCTCTTCCTTCTTATCTTCCTCTACTGTAAACATTTTTTTTCTTTTTGTGGTGGGGGGGGGGGGGGGTTTGGGGGGAACCCTACATCCAGTGGGGAATTTTGCAAAAAAAATATAATCATGCTATAGTGAACTTGTGAATATACAAGTCCATGACCTTCATACAACACACCACTTTTTAGGTATTGAGGCCATTCCATCCACTGGCGTTTTAAGTATCTTAGTCTAAGTATGTCTTTAATATTATTGCACATGCTAGCATGGACAATTACAAACCCATTCTTCCTTTCTCCACTACAAGCAAGCTTAACAACAATTGTGGCACATCATTTCACAATCCCAACTTTTATCATGAAATTGTGGGTACAATACCTAATAGTCACTCGCTCAAGCACACTACAGATCATGACCTCTTCATCTCCGAGACCTCAACTTGGTTATGCCACCTTTTTGAGTAATAATCTCATCTCATGGTTCTGCAAAAACTAATGTGCAATTGCACACCTCTCTGCTAAGTGTTCATTTAGGAATAACTTATTTAATTTTTTGCTGAAAATTTTTTGTTGAAAGTATGCTAAAATATATTTATACTTTGAAAAAATGAGAAAAAGTAAGAAAACAAGGTTTTACAAAGTTGTATATAAAAACTAAAAAACTGAGTTTATAAGCTCAAGTCATACTAAAAATAAATCCGAATATAAAGCCTTCACTGAACTTGACTTCAATCTTTGCAGTCTGAACTTGGTGTGATGCTTCCTCATGTTCCAATTCTTTGGTGTGATAACATTGGGCTCCATTTACCTTACAAAGGCATCTCTTCTTGTACTCTCAAAATGTATAAGTATAATGCAAACACTCCAATGGTGTTAACGATGATTTATTCAAGCTTTTTGTGTCTTTCAATTGTTTGCAACAAGATGTAACATATGATATTTTTTAAAATATAACAAAAATGTAAAGCAAGTTAGTTATATAATTCAAAATATTTTTCTTCATACAATAAGTGGGTAAAATATGAATTATTTTTAAATCATTTTGATCACCATTAATATTCTTCAAACAATTTAGATCAACATTTTTTTTTTGTTAAATAAATTTGATATTTTAAAATATATTAAAAATTTTAAGACTGAAAAATATAAAAATTAATTCACTTAAAATAATTTAAATATAAATATCATTTTACATTCCTATTTTTTTTTTTTTTTGCTAAACTTCAATGGAACTTCATTAAAAAAGTGCAGAACAAGGGGGGAAGTCTGCCTTACAAACCTCTAGTAACTCTAATGGCAGACTATCCTTAAGGAAAAACATAGAGCAGGGGGTCCTAAGAGCTATCATTTTACATTCCTAAACATGTACAAGCCAATAGAAAAATATATCGGAAAAAAAATAAAGGAAAACTTTACTTTTCATAGATGACAATTGCAATAAAAATCTATATAACGTCTATAACCATCAAAACCAAAAAATGTCATTTCTTAAAAATAAAATAAAAGCCGCACGCACACACAATGTTTCTGTCTTTAATTCTCTCAATGCCAAAAAAAGAAGAAGATTTTTACTTAAGAGATTTACTTTTCTATTAAGAACATACCATTGAATATATTTGGGTTTAATGAATTACGTATAACATGGAGTAATAAAAAGGAAAAATATATCCATGAGTCATTTAAATAAATGTAGTACATTTTAAAAAAAATATAGGGGGCTGCAATTAATTATATATCGAATGGAACAATATAGGAGGGAGAGGGGGATTTTTAAATGGTATGAGAGTCATGGTCCCCATCCCTCTCCCACTGCTCTTTCATATCATTGCCGGAGCCAAAATATTCTTTAGAAGTGGAATTAAAATTGTAATGACAAAATAGTTTCTTACTTCTCTTTATACGCTATATCAACTATATATAGTACGTAATAAAACAAATATTACATACAACTAAAAGTCATAAAATATAAGGACTAAGATAAAAAAGCAAAACTCATAGATGAAAGATTAAAAGAATAAAAGACAGACTATTATGGAACACAAGCAAGGAGTACAATCAAACAAATAAATGTTACACCAATATATTCACATATGATTTGCTTGCACAATTTAATTTTAAGGTAAAAAATGCACATACAAATATTTGTACCTAAAAAATATTTTAAAAAAAAAAAGTTCTCTGTTTGGATGTCATGCATCATTATTATATAATTTATATTATTAAAAGAAAAAAAAAACACCAAAACTCTGATGACCATATGTTATTTTATTTATTTATTTATTTATTTTTTTGTTCTTAATACATTTTGAATGGAAAAGAGATTATTAAATAGGAATATCTTCATTAGAAAAATAAATAAATAAAATGCCAATTAACTTAAAGGTGATTGGACTTGAAGAAAGTTAGTTTTATTAGGTTTTATTAAATTGCTCTTGTAGTTAGGGAATAAGTATTTGTTGAAAAACTGCTGCTTAAGAATTTGGAAAAGTTGATAAGAATTTTGTAACCCAATTAATTAATACCTTCTAGTATTTTCAAACGAGTCATTTAGGATTTAAATTCTCTTATCAACTATTAAATTTAAAAAGAATTTGGAGAATGAGATATATATATATATATATATATATATATATATATATAAAGATTTATTTTTTAAAAATAAAATTGGAGGGATGGTCCCCTTGTCCTAGCTCGCTCTGCGACACTATTTCAGATTAAACTTTTGTCTCTCTCAAGTAGGGTTTGGATATTCGGTTTTCTATGGAAATCCATATTATTATATGAAAGACAAATCAATGAAAACCACAGTAAAAGGAGAGCACATTGTTTCGTTTATTTTTTTTTTAGAGCTGCATAGTCTTATTAGTATAAGAGAATGGTGGTAAAACTCGCAATACATGAAACTTTACTATTTATTCATATGGGTAAACAGAAATTAATAGAAAATGACAAGTACAATAATTATAATGCTCCTTGGGCATAACATAGTTTTAAACTATTCCTACAGCATAAGAAACCCACCTACAAGTTTGTCACATATATTACCTATACTGCCTTTAACGAAGATCCAAAAAGCTCTGCGCCATAAGTAATTGCTCATACTCAAAATTGTATTAACATAATACAAAGACGCAGGTCTTATACTATCCTGTCTATAAAATGCTAGCTACAACAAATAATGTCTACCATTTATAGGAAATGACATTATAGTTGACACATGAAAACAACTGTAATGATTATGTGGGATAACGACTTCAGTGCGTCTAAAATAGGAGGATACTCTTCATTTCAAGTAATAGTTAAAATTTATTTCTTTTATAAAATAATGTATATAATGTTTGATTATTTATGTAAAATTTTAATAGATTTATATCGTACTTATATGCTATTCTATTTAAGCATGAGAAACAAATCTAGCATTTATCATCATATTTCTCTCTCTCTCTCCCCTACAACAAGTGAATAAGCAGGAATTCTAATCTAGGTTTTCGTCCATGGGAGAACTAGGTAATATAACTCAACTACAATTTAGGTGTCTATATCTACAAATTAACACCCACCCTAATTCTATATATTTTTTAGAAAAATTATTCTATACATTTGGTGTATGTAGTATACCTCTCTTTCACATGTAGCTTACATAATTCAACTTTTTGTATCTTCGTTATCTAGTGGAGCCCTTCGGTTTATCCGGAACAATATTGAAAATTAAACTTAGTTACCATATGATAAACATGCTCAAAGTCTTCATATGTTAACTTGCAAAAAAAAAAAAAAAAAAAAAAATTTATTTTTAAATTTACCTGTTTTTTCTACCCTACAAAAATATAATAAACATTCTAACTTAAGAATCTTAAGAATTTAGGTTCAAAAAAAATAATTTGGGCACCAAAACATAATCTTTAACCCCTTAAAAAAAAAACCAAAAATGGGCTCAAATATAAAAAAAAAAAAGTGAAAATAACAGCAAAAATAGCCTAAGCAACAATAAGATTAGGAAAAATAATAATAAGTAAAAAAAATATTAGCCATTCAAAAACAAAAAATAAAAACCCTAATAAATCAAATTTGTAATTTATTCCATAAAAATAATCTATATTTTCATTTTTCCTAAAATAAAGAAAATCAAGAGAGATACTTGAGTTCTCCTTAGCGGTGTCAATAGCTTTTCTCTCATCAGTTTTGTTGTTAGTGTATCAACTATCACACACACACACACACACACACACACACACACACACGCACTCTCTCTCTCTCTCTCTCTCATCTTTTCAGATTCTTTCTCATTTCAGCATTTTAAGTTCTTACTTTATCTCTCATTAGTCAATTTTTGCTTTAATTCTTAATTTTAACCCTTTTTATCTTTTAGGTTTCGCTCAACTCTTGAGCTTTTATTAGTGCTTTATATATATAAATAAATATATATATATATATATATATTTTACACACATACATACACTATTGGTTAAAAAAAAACTATTAGACTATTTTAAATGTTAGTGTTTTGGCAACATTATAGGTATATTTTAGACTAAAATGGAAAACATACTTTCCATGTTTAACCAAAATTTATTTTAGTTCTCTAATTTTGTTTTCGTTCATTTTAGTTATCTAAATTTCAAGTTTATTTAATTAAGTTATTTCCATTAACTTTTGTTAAATGTTGCGGTTAATTGTCCAAATTTTTAATTTTTTTTCTTCAAAAACTTTTAAATTAAAAAATAAAATTAATGATTGAAAATTTTTTTTTCTAGAATCTTTTTGCAAAAATTTTAGTAGAAGTTAACAAAGAGGTCTTAATTGAATAAACTTAAAAGTTAGAGGATTGAAATAAATTCTGGTGAAACTTAGAAGATGTGTTTTGCATTTTAGCCTGTATTTTAACTAGTATAACAATTGAAGTAGTCTAATAGTCTATTATTTATTTATTTTTGGGAACAAACTAATAGTCCATTATATATTGAAAGAAATATACACTAATAAAAACTCGAGAGCCGGGCAAAAGTCGAAAGGAAAAAGGAGTTAAAATTAAAAAAATAATAAAATGAAAAAGCAAAAAGGGACTGATGAAAGATAAAATATAAACTAAGAAAGAGAGAGAGAGAGAGAGAGAGAGAGAGAGACCTGTTGCAACAAGAAGTCAAGCTACCAACGCCACCAAGGAGAACTCATAGTTACAATATTTCTTTTGGTAACTTTTTTTAAGGAAAAAAAATTAAAAATTAAATTAGTGTTTTATGGAATTTGTTGAACAAGTTACAAATCTAAACAATTAGTTTTTTTTAATGAGATTTTTGTTAAATGTTTTGTTTATTTGTTTATGTTTGGCTTAACTTTTTGTTATTTGGACTATTTTTGCTAATTATTATTGTTGTTATTTTGGTTTGTGTGCTGTGTAAAAGATTAAGGATTATATTTGGAGGCCCAAGAATATTTGTTGTTCACCTTAAATTTTTAGAATTCTCAAGTCATATATGTATTTTCTGTTCAATATATATATTGAACACCCAGACTTAAGAATTCTAAGAATTTGAGGTCAACAACAAATAATTTTGACTTGAGAATTCAAGTCTTAGAATTCTCAAGTCAAGGTGTGCAATATATATATATATATGTGTGTGTGTGTGTGTGTGTGTGTGTATATATGCAAGTTAGAGTGTTGATATAACACCTTGAGCCGCCACTAGGAACAATATTGAAAATTAAGAGTATGTTTGATAACTGTTTTTTCCCTTTATTCTTTGTTTCTAAAAACAATTTTCTATTTTTGAAACTAAGAAATTTGTTTGGCAATCCAAAATGAACAGAAAACAAAAACTATTTTCAAAACTCAATTTACAAAGGAAACTGAAAACATACAAAAGGCTGTTTTCAGTTCTAATTTTCAAAAGTTAATGAAAGTACAGATTTAATTTAATGAATTTGTCTCATTTAATGAGTTAGTATTAGACTTTAAACTCTAGTAACGACATATTTTAGTTTTTTTTTTTCAAAAAACTTTTTTTTTTTTTTAATTTCAATGAACCAAACAGGTTTTTGATTTTGAAAATATAAAAAAATTATTTTTTCTTTATATTCTCAAAAACAAGTTTTTGAAAATAGAAAATAAAAACTATTATCAAACCTGACCTAAACTTATGACATATTTGAATTATGATATACAAAACCCGATGAGAAATGGTGGAGTCATATCATAAATAAAGCTTGAATTAAGGGTACAATATATTTATGTAGAGGAATCAATATCATATGTGGAGACCACGCGGAAGGAAAGGGAGAGTGACGAAAGAGAGGGTTGTCCTGATTCTAGCGAGAAGATACGAATTTAGAGAAGGAGAGATAGGGAAGGCTGAGGTCTACACCTCAGTGGCCCCAAACTATCGCCGCATAACGACACATTCAGCTGCGTGAGAGAGAGCTGCATGAACAGGAACACCAACATCCACACAATTATTTTTCTTTTTTTTAATAAAATTCCTTGAATTTTAATGGCAATGGAAAAGGAAGATAAAAATCAAAATAACCCTTGATAGTGAGAGAAAGAGACAGTAAGAGAGAGAAAGAGAGAGAGATATGGGTGTTGCATATATGGATGGATGTACATGTATGTGTTGGTATATATGTACATGACATAACATGATTGAGGAACAATAAAAAGTGACAGAAACAATTTTATCCTTTAAATAAACAACAGCAAGTAAGAAGCACAAATAGGTCTACAGATTGATTGTTTTCTTCTCTTCATTCCCGGATTGTAGCTGTCCCCCTGAGATACTTTCTTGTTGGTTCTTTGTGGGTATAGCTCAAACTTCAAAGGTAATGATACTAATAAAACCATCGTTTCAGTTTGAATATTGTTGTTTTCATTTTCACTAGATTTACACGTAGGTTTTTTTTCTTTCTTTTTCTATATCTTTGAGAGCTCAAAGATAAGTAGAAGAGGCTAAATTCTTTGTGGGTATCTGTAATTTTTATTCTTTCAGATTGGTTTTATTTATTTTTTTTTTTGGGAAGAAACAACAAGAGCAACAACTAGCTTGAAGATAGAGATTCTTGAAGATGGCCTCGTCTTCCTCATCCACACTGTTTTTTGGAACCAGAGAAGAGAATCAAAGCCAGACAGCACAACAACCTTCTTCTACAATCACTTCCTCAACTACTCCAACCACAGCTCCTCAAAAGAAAAGGAGAAACCAACCTGGAAATCCAAGCAAGTATCTGTTTAGATCTATTGTTTATAGTTCTTCATTTTTTTTTTCTTCATAATTTTGCCACAAGGGTTTCTTAGGCTTTTGATTTTGGACATTGATGGGCTAGCTTGATTTGCATGTTAATTTTAATTTCGTTTTCCTTTCAACTTTTGTAATTAATTTTGAACATTGCTGGTGGAATTGACAACAAGAGTAGGCTTCTGTTTGTCATTTTTATCATTGAATTATTCTAATAGTTTATTGTTTGTCATTTTTCGATGACAGATCCAGATGCGGAGGTAATAGCACTGTCTCCCAAGACCTTAATGGCAACAAATAGGTTCATATGTGAGGTATGTAACAAAGGGTTCCAAAGGGAGCAAAACTTACAGCTTCACAGAAGAGGGCACAACCTGCCATGGAAGCTAAAGCAAAAGACTAACAAAGAACCGAAACGGAAGGTGTATCTGTGCCCCGAGCCGACATGCGTTCACCATGACCCTTCACGAGCTCTCGGCGACCTCACCGGCATTAAAAAGCACTACTCTCGAAAGCACGGGGAGAAGAAGTGGAAGTGTGAGAAGTGTTCAAAGAGGTATGCCGTGCAGTCGGACTGGAAGGCTCATTCCAAGACCTGTGGCACTAGAGAATACAGATGTGACTGTGGCACTCTTTTCTCTAGGTAATTCATCTTATCCGTATATAATCTTTCACATTAATCATTATGCGAAATTATATACATAGTTATCATTCATTCATTCATTAATAAAAGTTGACAAAGAGGGTAGAGACGAGAGAAAACAGTGAATAACAAAATGGGGGATATATAAAAACAAAAAACATAGGAATCTCTTGCAAATATATATATTCATATTTATGTCCCTCTTGCAGTGTGTCCTAAGGCTATGGCAGGATTGGTTCCACGTGAGTAATCTGTAGAAATGCCGTGGGCTACTAGGGGTTTCAAAAGGCAAATGAATTGAAAAGTTGTTTGAGAACTAAAAACAAGGAAACTTCATGTTTCTCCCTCGAAAACAACGCCGCTTCATCTTTTTCTCGTTCACGTGTTGTATTACAATGTTTGAAAGCATATTGTTACAGAATTTGTTTTCATGTGACTTGGATAAGTTATTGGTTTTGTTCTCTTCTATCTACATGTCGTCAGGGCTCAGCTCTTCCCGCTACTTCTTCCCATGAAAACAATACTCTCTCTCTCTCTCAGTGCAATGATAATATGGTCCTCCATTGGTGGAGCACCAATATTCCAGCTATACAGTCCTTTTTTTTTTCCTTTAAAAAATGTGACCTTTTATTGGCGATTTTCATGGTTATGGAATCAATCTTTAAATGGAAAATCCAATGTTCATGAGTTTTGCTGTAATTAAAGTCAGCTCCAGATTGGAGATTCACTGCTAATTTTCTGGTTTTCTTTTTTTATAAGTTCCTTGTTCTAATTATTTAAGAGCCAGTCTTTAGACATTCGATATAGAATTTGGTTCTTGAATTGTCAGTGCTTAATAATTTTCAATAATCCAGTAAATTTATATGAGCCATCGAAAATCTTTGTTCTTTGCTCTTGGGAAAGTAAATTTCTTCTCGCATTTCTGATTTCTAACTTCCTTTTCGACTGTCTCGGTAAAAATTGTATGATTTCTCCTTCAATTTTCCTTTCCTTTTTGCTTTGTTTTGTGTGTAAGAATTGGTCCAAATCCTTAATATTATCACTGTTCTTAAAAAGGAAAGTTTTCCAACAACATGATTGTTCAAGTCAATTATTTGTTCTGACTACCATAAGACTAGCAAGTTTTGACCTTTCTTGTCTGGAGGGATCAATTGATAATTCTCCTGTTCAAGCTTTTAGGGTGTGTTTGGAAATAGAATTCAATAACTCTTAGAATTTTAAAAATAACATGATTCAAATTGAGGGGAATTTAAATTTATCAATTTTAAATTTATTTGTTTGGATGAGTATATCTAAAAAATAAGAAAATTGAGTATTATACTAATTACAAAAATTCTAATATGGTGATGGTAATAATTTGATAATGGAGGTGCCACAGTGTCATTTGTCTTGGTGTTAGTGATGATAAAGAGGATGATGGCGGTGATGAGTGGCAATAATGGTCATGACTGCAGTCGTGGTGGTATTTGGTGGCAACGGTGGTGATAATTAGTGGTAGTGCTTGTAATGGTAGCGGTGATAGCATGGTGACTATGGAAATAGTTGTGATTGCAGTGGTAATGGTGGTGGTGCTCTCACGGATGGTGGTGAGAGGTGTTAGTGATTGCGGTATGGTGATGGCAATGACAATGGGTGTGATAAGATAAAGGATAATGGTGCTTGCATGAGAATAGTAATCTTGGTAGATTGTTGAATAACACATTCTCCTACGGAATTTTATGTTCAAAATTCCACATAAAAATTGTAATAACTCTTTTGTTAAACCCAAAAAGGGAAATCAGCTTTGAAAAACTTTAAATTACAACATTAATTAAAATCTTACCACAAAATCGGTCATCCAAACATAATATAAGAAAAATTAATCTATTTTACAAGTTGGCATTCTATGATTCTATCTCCCAATAAAAATGAACTCATTATATTGGGCTCACAAAGTATTTAAAATGAGCTTGTAATGTGTCAATACAACATTTAAGAAGTCTCTAGTTTGTTGGATTAACACCATTTTAAAAAAATTATGACCTAGTTATTATTCTTTTCTATTGTGGTGTTGGGTTGAGAGGGAGGGGAGGATTTGAGGGAGAACACGTTTTCTTCATATTATTCTAAATTGAATAGAGAAATCCATTGTTCCTATGTACTTCACAATGGAAGAAGTCCTCTCCCTTCTTTAAACCCCATTTCTTTGTGAGTCAAGTCCATTTGTTTGATGACAAAAGACACTACTAGTTGAGTCGATTGATACCAACAAGTTTGTTTCACAGAGTATCCCATGGGAAGTGAGCACAAATTCATACTACATTATGTTGAAGGGCCTCCCTCAATTATCGTTCTTTAATCTATGCGTACTCCCACCCTGTCATGACAAAAACAAAATGACCCTCCATTGCCTTTGGGTTTTATTTTACCCTCAAATAGTCACTTTACTCATGATCACCATTTCAAATTCTTTCCTATTCTTTTACATTCTATTATAAGTTATCTATTGACTTTGTTTCCATTGTAATTGTTGCAGGCGAGACAGTTTTATCACTCACAGGGCCTTTTGTGATGCACTGGCTCAGGAGAGTGCTAGGCATCCTACCAACTTAAACACAATGGGGAGTCATCTTTTTGGAAGCAACCACATGAGCCTAGGCCTATCACAGCTTGGTTCTCAGATTCCCCCACTGCAAAATCAGAACCCTCCATCTAATAATATGTTACGACTAGGCAGTGCCGGTGGGGCAAAGTTTGAGCACCTAATTTCTCCATCAAATCCTTCTTCATTTGGCCAGCCTCCACAATCAATGCATTCATCTTCCTTATTCATTCAAGACGCAAACCAAGGTTTTCCAAACAAGCCACAGTTGCATGGACTCATGCAACTTCCTGATCTTCAAAGCAATAGTAACAATTCGTCACCAGCTGCTAGTCTCTTTAACCTTAGCTTCTTTCCTAATAATAACAGTTCCCCGGGTGGTATAAGCAGTGGAGACAATGTCAATATCTCTAGCACCAATTTATCATCTTCGGGCTTATTAATGCAAGACCAGCTCAACAATAGCAATGGTGGCAGCCAAGGGACAACGCTATTCTCTACTAACATGGGTGATCATGTTGGCTCTGGTGTCTCTTCTCTCTACAGCAATTCTTTGCCTCCTGAAAACATAACTTCTCATATGTCTGCCACTGCATTGCTTCAAAAAGCCGCTCAAATGGGATCAACTACAAGCAGCAACAATAGTTCTTCTATGTTTAGAGGCTTGGCTAGTTCTAAATCCGAGAAGCAAAATGTGTTGGCCAACTTTGGTGTTAGTTTTGGCAATGATAATGGAGGAGAGAGCCTAAGATCACATATAGAAAGTGGAAACCATCTTCAAGGGTTAATGAATTCTCTTGCTAATGCAAGCTCTTCCATGTTTGGACGTGGACAAGACAACAACTTTGGTGGGTTCAATGGCAGTGGGGTCACGTTGGACCAGCACCATAGTAACACGAATTTCAGCACTGTGGATGAGGCCAAGTTACATCAAAATCTGGCTGTGAACTTTGGAGGGTCTGACAAGTTGACATTGGATTTTTTGGGCGTGGGAGGAATGGTAAGGAATATGGGTGGAGGGTATTCACAAAGAGAACAACATGCTATCAATATGAGTTCTTTGGAACCCGAATTAAAGACAGCCCAGCAGGCAAGTCAAGCATTTGGAAGCACAACAATGCAATGAACTTATTATATCCAATAGAAATAAAACAAGTATTCCATTCTAGTTAGGTTTTGCATGTTCGTTAAATATGTATGAACAAAAATATAACCCTTTTTTTACCCCTATAGGGTTTCATTCCAAATTATGCATGCCTAATTTCTTTGCTACGTTCGACTTTTTATTTTTTTCCTTTTGGTTTGATCCCATTTCAGCTATTATATTAAGTTATACTATATTACCTTTCTTGCCTAGTTAGAGGTTACAAAAAAAAGGGGGACTTCGAAAGCATGTTCTTCTCTCAAATAACGATGCATGTGTATCCAAAATATTCGTAACATATGCAATTAATAAAATTACTTTACATAGAAATTTCTAGCTCTTACAGGTTTGTTTTGAAGTCCACAAATGAGGTAAGCCATGTTGAGTAAGACTGTCAAAAATAAAGACTCTGTCCCTTCACTCTTTGAGAATCTTCACAAGCATGACTACCTCTCAACAGAATCGACAAACGAGAATTTTATTACTTATTTGTCCGATTGCAAAGTTCTGGCACACATGGTGAGATGGATGTTGATATATATACATCAACAAGAGAGAGAATAGAAAATAATGCTGTCCAAGTTTTCTTTAATATTCAGAAGAATTTGTTCGGCCACCTAATACCTAATCCTAATACACTAATAATAAAAACAAAGTATTGCTGAATTTAAGGGCTCCTTGTTGAGTGTTGACATTCTATTGAAACTTTTTACAAACTTTTCTTTTAATTCTAGTTTCTCACCTCGTTGACCCATTTTGAATTATGCTCTCTCTCTTCGATAACAAGCACTCCCATGAAAAATCTCACGTTAGAATTCACTTTCATGGTATCTTTGTGGGTTTATTTATTTATTTATTTTTTCTTCCCCAATACTTTTGACAGACTGAGAGTTGAGGTCATGTATTCTGCATCAATCAGAGACAGCAGAGAAAAGCAGCGAGCATTGTTTTTTAGAGTAATTATTAGAAACTCATGTGGCAATTTTGTCGTGTTTGCTGTCTCTTCTTTCCATTCGTGGAATCCTCAGTCCGTGACTGTCTAACTGTGGGGATAGTTTTTCCTTTCAAATGTTCAACTACAGCACAACAATAAGTTAATTACATTGGTAGTTAATTTAGATATAATCTATATATATATATATATATATATAAAACCGAAACCTTTGCTGACACCACAATTTTTCAAGTTAGCACAATATTTAAAAAATAAAAAATAAATAAAAATTATAACTCCTTAAAACCCTAGCAACCTTACCCCTTTCTCAAGTTAAGAAATATAAAGCCACGATTTCTGCAAACCCTCTCTTTCTCCAGACGTAGGAAGCCCTAAAGCATTCAAGATCTACAAAACCCTAGCAACCTTACCCCTCTCTCAAGTTAAGAAATATAAAGTCACGGTTTCTGCAAACTTTTTCTCTCCAGACGTAGGAAGCCCTAAAGCATTCAAGATCTACAATGCACGGTATAGATTTTAGCTTATAAAGTTCAGCTTTTGTAAGGTTAGTTTTGTTTATATATTAATTAATACATAGTACTTTGTTCACCATTGAATACTCATATAATCAATTTCCAATTCAGTGTTCAAGAATTAAACCAAAATTCTAACTGCGCTATCATAAAATATTATTATTAGTATGAATTTTATGGAGTTGCGGTGTTCAAGAATTAAACCAAAATTCTTTTAAATTATCTATAATATTTTGTCCTCTGAAAATTTTATCTCTTTGATTTTAGTATATTGTGTTTCTTAAGCTATAGAGAGATTTTCTTTGGTTTCTGCAAACTCTCTCTCTCTCCAGATGTAGGAAGCCCTAAACACACGGTATAGCATTCAAGATCTACAACTCACGGTATAGATTTTAGCTTATAAAGTTCAGCTTTTGTAAGGTTAGTTTGTTTATATATTTAGTCCTTATGTTTAGGTTTAGGTTTAGGTTTTAAGAGATTTATATATTACTACTTTGTGGCTGAATTTCCCGTGACATCAGTTTTATGTTTTTTTTTTTTTTTTTTTTTAATTTTTTTTATGTAAGGTTAGTTTGTTTACATCAGCTCTTTATCTCAAAGATAAGGCTTTTATTTCTACCGCAAGAACTATTTAGGTATGTATTCCTTGCAAGCACACATGAACTTAAATTGTCTTTTAATATATGCATGTTTTATTATTTTTTAATAGTTTTCCCGTGCATCGCACGGGTTAGCGACTAGTTACTCTAAATTATAAGGATTTTGATCTCTAGCTATTACACCGTGTAATTACTACATCAATATGAGGTGTGTAAAAATTATAATAGGATAAAAAAATTAAAAGATTAATTTTTTTACCCTATCAACTTTTATATCTCACATGAATATAGTAATTGCATGGTATAATAACTAGACCTTAATTCAAATTATAAAGTAAATTCTAATGTACATTTTAAATTACAAAATTTTACAATTCGTTCCCCCATTAATATTGTCTATCCCATTATTCAAATTAATAGTTTAGGCTTTTTGTACTTAGACAAATTTCATACGACCAAAAAAAGTTTTGGAGATCTCATTCAGTGCATTATGTAGCAATCATATTATCATTTACGTTTAATTATTCAAATTATTGCTTAAAATATTTACACAATTTACATGACTAGACTTAAAGTACATATGCTTCATCATTTCAATTTTAACTTAATGGGTTTGAGGTTTTTCCCATTAAATCAATTTGAAGGAAAATTTTAATGTATATCCTAAAATATTAAAGTTCTTTTATTAGCACTCTAATTTGAGTTTAAGCAATCTACACACTAATTTGACATTTTATTAATTGATTTGGATGGTATATAAATATGATAAATTAATTTCAAATTAGGTTATCGACTTCAAAATTTTGAAATATGTGGTGGATATTACAAAACTCCTCCTTTAGAGTTTGGGAATAGATTTAACTTTCGAAAGTTACGATTAGACCTATACAAGGTTTAACCACCAACTTTAATGGATTGATGTAGTTAGCTAATTAATGTTTAAACAACAATAATTAATATAGATGGACGCATTCAAAAAAATAAATCACGTTAACCATAAAACACAAGTACACTGAGAACATATGTTCACAAGGTGAAAACCCAAGACAATAAAACACTTCAGAGCCAGGCTCAAATCAACAAGTCCACTTAAAGGTGTTTTGGCACATATGATACTTACATGACTTTGCATATATGTAGTCAGAATAAGTACTAGAGCCCTCTAAAATTCTATTGGAAAGTGCAAGTCATATCCTGTGTCTTCTAAATCAATATGCCACTTCCAACGACTCAATCCAAGACTCCTTAAGACTAATAGATGTGTTTGTACTTTCAACAGCATGTCCAACACAAGTATGGTGATCTAATATTTGTTACTATAGACCTCTCATAGATGAACAATGGAAGAGTTAGGAAGATAAAGGAATTCTTTCTCTAAGTCCCCCCCCCCCCTATTTTGTGGCTGTTTTACTTTGTATCTAATTAAAGGTTGAATTTTGGTTTAAATAGGTGTAAGGTTTTGGGGTTGAAAGGCTACAGGAATGCCCACGGAAAGCCAAGTCATTCGTTTTCATAATAGGATTGCTCGAAGGTTGGGGGAGCTTCAAGAAAAAGTTTTGGTCAAGACTAGTTTAGATTGACCAATTATCCATTCTCGCTTGACCAAAATGTTATATTAGCACTTTGAACAGAATCTTCAATCTTTAACCTTCAATGAACCCGCACACAATACAATGGAAGATTTTTCAATATTTTTTTTATAAAAAAAAAAAAAAAGAAATCATGAAATTAGGCAACACTAAAAATCCTAACTCCCCATTTCGGCAATTCTATGACAAAACATCCTAATATAGACTGAAGAATGACTCAAGTATAAATGCAAGCATATGAAACACACATTAAACTCGACTTACACCAATACTAGAGACTGAGTTATAAGCATGGTTTGAAAACCAAACCGGACCTACCGGTCGAACTGGGTTGACCGAGAATTGTTACCAGTCCATTTTTTAAACACAAAAAAACGAAAATTTAATTTTTACCAGGAATTGCTCAAACTGTGATCGAACCGTCCGGTTTGATAAAACAAGCATGGGTTTTCCAGTCAAGCCAGGGATTTTTATTTTTGAAAATATTTGCTAAAAATTTACCAACCAAAAGTTTGTATTTTTCATCGTGGGGAGGGACATGTTTTTCGTTGGAAGCTGAAAGTGACTGATCTCGATGTTTTGGGGGAAGTTTGCTCAAATCTGTTTTTGAGAGAGAGAGAGAGAGTGTGCGTGCGTAAAAGAAAAGAAAAAATGGAGAGGAGATTTGATAGTTTTTTATGGAATTAATGGGGAATAGTGATGACTGATGTGTAAGGTAGGTGAGTATGTTTGGGTGATGGGTAAATTAAATGCATGACTAAACCTTTTTAAAAAAAAAAAAAAAAAAAAAAAAAAAAAAGCATGACTAAACCTTTTCTTTAAGAGTCCGTTACCATTTCTCTTTCTTTAATGCATTTATTTTAAATGTTAATTTTAAACTTAAAAGATACTACTACTCTATATTTATTTGGATTATTTTAGTAAATTTTTATATTTGTACTAATTTGATATATTTAATTATTTTTTAAATAATTATTAAATTAATTAAGATATCATCACGATTTGACCTTGATCTCACCTCAAAAATCTTAAACTTCTATTTTTGTTGATTCATTAAACAATTTAAGTTTCAAAACCATGAGCAAACTCATTTAATTGCATTAGATAAAGACAATACAAACAAAATCATAATGATCAAGTATGTCAACACATAATTATCATTGAACCATTGAACTTGACCATACACTTACAGTCAAGCATTGACTACAATGGATGGTGAAGATGTTATTAATTGTGAACTAATATTGGGTTGTTTACACAGGGGATGGAAAAAATTGTGGAAATATACAATATGGATTCCAGCAATGCAATGCAATGTAGTTGGACTCTCATATTGATTCGAATGAATGCACTATTTTAAAAACTAGACTAGACTAGCCAGTTCAATCGAGAATCAGGCACCAATTCGATCCGGTAAAATCCCCAAAATCGGTTCTTTGACCATACCAATTTTCAAAACCATGCTACAATGATCAATCAAGCAGGGAATTGATTGATCATTTTAACCACGTCATAGAAACTAAATCCAATGTGCAAAATATTAAAAATTAATTACACAACTATATGAAGACTTATAATAGAGTACATTGAAACAGTGCATAAATCCTAATAGAAAACTATCATCTCAATGCATTTATTAAATATCCAATAGAAAAATTTTAGTGATTACAAGTAATATATCAAAGTAAATCAATGTGTACCATAGAAAAAATTATATATATATATATATATATATCATCTCTCTCTAAATTTGTACTCCCCCTAACATGTGTCTATCAAAAAATCTCTATCGACCAAAAATTGTTTTTTGTAAAAGAGCAATCCAAAAGACCAAAAATTCATGCATAAGGTCAAACTCATTTGTGTATACATATTCAAACCTATTCTACAATTAGGAATAACAATGGGTCAAGTTCGAGGTGAGTTTCTTTATGCCCGAACTCGCCCTGCGAGCCCACCACCGAAACCTGAACCCGCCCCGTTTAATAAAGTGGTTTTTATATAACCCCCAAACCCACCCTGTCAGGTCCCGCCCAACCATGCCACTTCAGGGCCCAATCCATGGCCCAAACTGTGGCCAAATAAAAAAAAATTATGTTTTGCATGAATCTATAAGCCCTCTACTGTTGCCCAAATGAAACATAAACTCAAATCAAACATAAATAAGCAAAAAATAAAACATAAAATTTGAATTCTTGGTCCTAATGGGCCCATTTCGAAATCCTTTTTTTTTTTTTTCAATCAGTCACATGATAAACATAAAAATTATAAATTATAAAAAATTAGAAAAAAAAAAAAAAGCTACAAAATAAAGTTCAAAAGGCTACAACATCATAAAACTAACATCATAAAATACCAACATCATAAGAAACAAAAGCTAAAACTTCAAACTAATCTTTCATCCTCTTCATTAGGATCCACATAATCAAGAATTTGCACCTAGTGCTTGGTTACAATTCTAACTAATTTGACTCTAACTATCTGTTATAGCAAACACTTCCAGCCTCCCATGCTCCCTCCAATTGCTTGCAATTGATTTGGAAATTGCTTGGAGAGTTAATTAACCTCCTCAACAGAACCTGGCACAGTTGAAGAACCTACAAAAAAATGGAATAAACTTCATCAAATTATAACCAGCAAATATAAACATACAATTTTTCAAGATGAAATAATACATAGAAATCCTAATATTTTTCAATATAAAATAATAAAAAAACCATAAAACACCAAATAATATCACACAAATATACAATAATTTCAAACGTAAAACACTAAAACAAGAAATTTAACACAACTAATGCATGAAGCCACCAGAAATTTAACACAATCCATGTGAATATATTTTCAAGACTTTTATCAAAGCCAGTTATTTGTGTTAAGAATCATTAGATATGGAAATGAAACCAAAAAATAAAAAAGATGGAGAACGAACCTGTGAGATAAAGGGGTAGATTGTGTCAACAAAAGGAGGAGGGAGGGCTTGTGGGGGGTGGAAGGCGGCAGGCTAAGAAAGCGAGAGTGAGGCCATGAGGGTGGGTTGTGTTGGTGTCTTGGTGAGAGTGAGAGCTTGAGGGGAGGAGGCGGCTGGGAGAGATTGAGAAGTGAGAATGGGAGATTAGGGTTTGAGAATAATTAGTTACTGATATATATATATATATATATATATACACTTAGGGTAGTTTAGTAATTTTAATATATACAAGTCGAGTTTAGATTCGGGGCAAGTTTGCTTAATACCCGCACTCGACCTGAACCTGCTACGGGTTGGTTTATTAAAACCTGAACCCGCTACGGTTTGGTTTATTAAAACCCAAACCTGCCCCTAATGTTTCATGGGTCGAGTAAGACCCACTCCAATAGGGTCGGGTCGGATCAAGTACCCGCGGGTCGGGTAAATATTGTCATCCCTAACTACAACAAATGAAGTAAAGGCCAAATATTCTCTCATATACTTGCACACCTTTTCGATTTCTTTTTTATTGAATGCAAAACCACAAAAAAAAAAAAAAAAAAAAAAAAGGATTTCATGATACACAATGCAAGCAAATGCAATTTCTAATGCACAAGAATGTCCTACAAAAGGTGGGAAGAATTTGATTTAGGACACAAGACCTCTCAAGTTAGAGACTCTTTCCTTCACGCAAACAAATTGAATCTTCAGCTTTGGGTGACAAAGTATTACATGTAGATGAATATCTATAAGAAGATGAATATTTGGATCCAAACTTACCACAACTCAAGGAATTTATAAATACAATATTTTCTTCAAAAGTTGACCTTGGTATGTGACACCAATCCTGGAATTCTTTTGAATGGCTCCTAGATAGGTGTAATTCTTGGGACTCCTAGTAGTTCTCAGATGTGATTGATTTGATACTTGTTTTCTAGTGTTTAGCTTGAAGAAATTTGGACGTGTGTGCCCCAGAACACCATAATGGTGATGGAGAACTTTAAGATCTAGTACAAAAAATTTGTCATTAAACTCTACAATCTTAGTAAATGAACTTATAGTAGAAACTTTCTATTACATCAGAACCTCTAAACTCTTCAATATATGAATGCCTTTATAGATGGCGCACCTGCAATCACAACTTGAACCTTCGACTAACTCCAAGAACTTCTTGAAGGTTTTCTTCATAGTAGTAAGTCTGTGATGGTTGATGTCTTCAACTTCTTCACTAAACAAAATTAAAAATTTACTAGAAACTCTTTGGTATGGTGAAATTGAGAGAACTTGGTTAAAAAAACCACAGCCGCACAAACGAAGTGTTTCTCTCTTTATAATGCCTTCTAATATAAATACCGGTTCAAATGGATCTCGAATCGGGTTTGAAACAGAAAAGTTATGGATTTTTTAGCATCGCTGATTTTTCTTGAAATGTGAAGCTAAATCGATAGATCGAGAGCTATCAAGGAGGTATAGAGACAAGTATGAAAAGGTATCAAGTCAATTATCGAGGTACATGCTGAAAAATACACTTTTTTTTAGCAAACTTTGCATCTTTAACTTGATTTTCAATTACAACTTTAAGACATATCAAAACTCAATAAAAGACACTAAATTTGGCATTGTTTGACAATAAACACATCTACCTTAAAATCTCCTTATTTGTCAATCCATGATAAAATCTCAAATACAAAAAAGTAAGTCAAAAATAATAATAACCCGATTACAAAGAATGAACCTGAATTCAAATAAACTAGTCAATCAAAAAATAACCATTCCCAAGAAATCATTTGATTTTTGCTAAAACTCAAAGCTCGATAGATCAAGGAGGTATCGAGATAGGTATCAAGAGGAATCAAGCCAGCTATTGAGGTACATGTTGAAAAATGCACTTTTCTTTATCAAACTTTGCATCTTCAACTCGATCTTCAATTACAACTTTAAGATACATCAAAACTCAATAAAAGACATAATTTGGCATGGTTTGACAATACCAAAACACATGGACCTTACACCAAGTAAGATATTCTCACACCTAACTTTCTCTACCAACTTGTCAGTTGCTAGACTTTAATGTGAGATTTATGCCCTAAAATCTAATTTTTATGAAAAAATTTAATTAATAAAAGTGTAAGGGTCATATTTTGTATATTGGTGTTAGGTTTTAAAAGTTTAGAACAATTGGCAAACTGTGAACACAAACTTATCTAGATATAGATCCTAGAGTTTATAAGTATTATTAGACAATGCTCAAAGTGATACATGTCAAAATTCAAGAACATACAAGCTGCAGAAAGAAGAATTCGAAATCTGTCTGGTTCGATCGATCGAAAGACAAGCTCAACCGATCGAAATACGGGTCTGCAGAATTTTAAGTTCAGCCCAACAGCAGTTCGATTAGGGTTTTAGATCTACTTCTTCTAGTATATAAAAGAAACCCTAGGCACTTTTTATTATGACTTTAGAGGTGCTCTTGTGAGATCAAAAAAGTTATGTGCCTTCCTCTATTAAAGTCACTACTGGATATCACTCTTATATCTTTAAAATAGGTAGATCTGAAGTTGTTGCATCAAGATCAACAATAGTTGAAGATCTAAACCTAGATCTGAATAATAAACCTAAGTATTCACTTGGTTAATTAATTAGGTTAAACAATCTAGTTTACAAGGATCTATTGGCATATCCGAGAATAAAACGCACTTTACTTGTATTTGAGTTTTAAGTTTTAATGTGTTCAAGAATATCATTTAGTGTCCAATAAGTGGTATTATTAAATATATAAGAATACTCAAGAAACCGTACAAGAAAAGTTGGAATCGCAGATCTTGACATTTGCTTGATATTTGTCTATATATCAAGACTTAATAAATATTGATACCTAGTTCGACACCTCTCGATCTATCGAGTCTAGAGAAATTCAAAATCCAAGATCTATTTTCGGCCTATGATGATAAGGCTTTCCTTAGGTTTCATATACTAGAGTTCCAGAGCATATAAAAGCTATATTTTACAACTTTCATCAAACACACAAAGAGATAAACAAAAATACACGCTTTACAGGAGTTGCTGCGACTTTTATGCACCTTAGGGTTGTGTACCAAGCTACTTCCAGATCTACAAGCGTGGATTGAAGAACTATACCAAACAACAACAATCAACTATTGTTGTGATGTTAGTCATGTATTGGGATCCATGCAAAAGAGAAGTCTTTTACAAGAACAAGTCTAATTGGATATTAGAGCTAATACTAGTATAGGTCAATAAGTTCTACTATAGGTAGGTACTTTGGGATGGTCTAGTTGGGGCAAGATTCTTTGTACTTGTAATCACTTGATTCTTGATTAATGGATTCTTTAGGACTGGTGACTTGAAATTCACCCGATTGGGGGTTTTTGCCTGTAAGGGTTTTTGCCATCATGATCAAATTGTTGTGTCAAACTTATTTTCCATTGAATTTAATTTGGTTTGGAGATTTGATTGTGCCTCCACTTGATTTGCATGTAATTTGATGAATTAATCAACTTAGGTATTTGAATTAATTTACTGGAAAAAAAGTTTTTATTTAATGAAATTATTATGAACATTGGACAATTATGTTTAGTCCGTGTGATGCATTGTATATGATTTAAGTATGGGAATGTGATTCGCATACAAAAGATCTAAATCACAAATTTCTTGTGAACTCATAAATCATAGTTAGTAGTCGTGACAAACTTAGGCATTTCATCTAGTAAGACTGTAGTATATCAATCATGATGATTTGTCTTAATCATGGAAGTGGGGACTTCTTATTGATCTAGTGATTTATTTGGTATACATTTAATGAACCATAATGATTCATAGTTCTATAAACTATTGTCACTTGAACAAATGATCTCATGATTTCTAAACACAATAACTCTCAATCCTGAGGGGAATGTGAACTCAAACATGAAGTGTAAGTTACTTTGATGTATCGAGTGAGAACATATGTAAGTTCCGTGATCCGTACCCCCTTTAGATAGCATGTCAGTTCCTTCTCGTGAAGGTGAGGTGTGCGGTACTTAATCTCCCTAGAAGAGGTTTAGGCTCAAACTAAGCATGAGCCTAGGAGTACACGGTGCCTCTTAGAAAGAAGCATATGAGTCACCACTTGGTTATAGGTCCAAGAACCAAAACATGACTCTATGAAGGTCTTTCTACCAGACAAGGTCCGTAGTGAGGGTATAAGATGGGAAGAGGTTAAGCATCCCAAGTCTGCCTAACCATAGCTGGCCTTCATATATTGCTGCTTGATTTTTTATTTTTTTTTTTTTTTTTGATGAACAACAAATTTTTATTACAAAGAAAAAACTCCAAACAAAGAAAACACAGCAAAAAGAAAGGAGATTATACAATAGAAAGAAAATTAGCTTCCACCTTGATATCATTACCAAAACAAGGGGCAGTTTGAAACATTAAAGGAACCTACAAAATTATTAAGAATTGACCATCTCGTTAGAGTATAAGCTGCCATATTTGCCTTCATAGGGATCCAACAAACCATTGGATTAGGTAGAGACTCTAGTGTTGCAATAATCTCTTGAGTGATTGTTTCAATCCTCCACGAAACCTATTGGAAATGCTTAGAAATGACATTAGGGAAAAATTGACAATCTCCTTCAAAGGTGATAGCTAATGAATTCATCTAGTCAATAAGAGATACAGTCCATCTCAATGCCTCAACTTCAGCCTGGAGAGGGGAGTTGGTGTTTGCTTTATTTGAGCAAGCAAATAACAAGTCCCCTCTCCAGTCTTTGGCCACCACAGCTAAAACGGAATAAGATTGGCCCACTGCTGCATCGACATTAATTTTGATGGTGCCTCTAGCTGGTTTGGTCCAGCTGAAAACACTTCTCAAAAGTTCACTTCTCTCCTCTGAAGCTACCTGCTACCTTAAACTAGTGTGCTCAATAAGTTCTTTTTCCAATGAGGATTTGATCTCCACAAAGCAAGAGGACCTCCCCTCAAACACTACTTTATTTCTATATTTCCAAATTTGATCACATAGGAAGGCTCCAAACAGCAAGAACTCATTTTCCTTTACTTCCAAATTCAAGATATTGGCTGGACAGAGAATGAGCTTCATAAATTGGGAAATAGATGAGAGATTTAAAAAATCCATCCTAATCCCCCATTTGCTTCCAAACTATAAAACTCTAGCCATAGAGCAATTAAAGAAGAGATGGAGAGCAGATTCATCATAACAACTACATAACGGACAAGAAATTTCAAACAAATCAACAAACTTGCCAATCTTGCTTCTTGTGGGAAGGCAATCTGTTGCTATCCTCCATAAAAGCATTTTTAATCTCTCATGAATTCCAAATTTCAAATGAGCCCTCTGACTCTGTCCTAGTGCTGAGGTGAGTAGAATTATCCATTGAGCCAATAGGTTGATTTAATAGAAAGTATTCCTGAATTAGTTTTGGTCCATACCCAAACATCCCTTTGCACAAATTGGGAAATTGGGATGCAAATAATAGCAACAACACTCTCTTCATTGAATAAGGCAAATAGTTTAATCTTGTCCCAAACAAATCCATTGTTTTTTGTGAGTTAAGACACCAAAATGACATCATCCAAGTTTGCATAAGCTCTTGAGGATGGGGTTAAATGTGGGGAATCTAGGATCCATGGGTCCTCCAATACTCTAATGATGTTTGCCATTTCCAACTATTATACAAGCTGCTTTAGCAACGAGTTCTTTAACCCCTTAAAGGCTCTTCCACACATAAGATAGGCTTCTTGAAGTCTTATGATTGAGTCAATTTCCCCTTTGTATTTTGCATGCAAGAAATTTATGTGTGGACAATTCCTACTTGACAGGACCCACGAAGCAAGTTTTGATAGGAGAGCTTGATTAAACTCCAAAAAACTTCTAAAGCTCAGTGGTAGAGCACACCCCTAATAATTGCATCATTGTGCTTAGGTTGTGAGGGCTCTAAGCCACATGGATAGTTCAATCCTAGCCCTCCCAAATTTTGAGGCCAGCACAGCGAATTCCATGCCATCGGTGTGAGGAAATGTTTGTTTTCTCCCTTAGGCTTCCATCAAAATTTGCGTACCGCAGCATCCATTTTATCACATAGACTTTTTGGAAATTGAATGGTTGACATGGTATAGGTAGGTATTGCTTGTGCCACTAATTTGATGAGAGTAGCTCTCTCAGACCACGAAAGGTTCTTGCTCTTCCATCAAAATTTGCGTACCGCAGCATCCATTTTATCACATAGACTTTTTGGAAATTGAATGGTTGACATGGCATAGGTAGGTATTGCTTGTGCCACTAATTTGATGAGGGTAGCTCTCCCAGACCACGAAAGGTTCTTGCTCTTCCAACTTGCTAGCCTACTATCAAGCATTTCAATTGTTTAGGCGAGATCCTTGCATTTTTTATTTGAAAAAAAGAGAGGGACACGTATTTGGTGTTTTGATACAATCTTTTAATACCCCATCTGCATTTTACTTGGTTTAGAAAGAGGTGGGATCTTTTGAGGTGAAAATTCCTGATTTTTCAAAACTTATTTCTTGGTCAAACCAATTGCAATATTTTTCCAAGCAGCAAGTAAGGGCTATCAACTCATCCATTTTAGCATTACAAAATAGCAAAATGTCATCAACATAACATCATTTGGAAATAGGTGGGGCTGAGCCAGCAACCTTAATTCCTCTTAAGTTCCCATTACTTATCTCCCTATTTATCAACATCATTAGCACTTCACAACCAAGAATAAAGAGATAATGGGAAATTGGGTCACCTTGCCTTAGCCCTCTCTGGGGAGTGAAGCTTGATGCAATACCACCATTCATTAAAAGAGTAAAGTTAACTGTAGGTAGGCATTGAAGAACCAAGTTAATGAATTTCTCATTGAAACCAAAAGCCTTTAGCATTGCCTTTAGAAAACTTCACTCCATTTTGTCATAGGCTTTCATGAAATCTGGCCTAATTCCTAGAAAAACTTTTTTCCCCCTTTGTTTTATTGAAACTGGGGACCATTTCTTGCGCTAAAACTACATTCTCTATAATTCCTCTATCACAAACAAAAGCCACCTTAGCAGGGTCAACCATTCTATTTAGTAGTGGCCTCATCCTGTTTACCATTATTTATATTCTTTTTAAGCAAACATTGCACAAGCTAATTAGCCTAAAATGATTAAAGTTGTGGGCTTCTTTCTTCTTGGGGATCAAGGTGATAAAAGTTTTATTTAATTCCTTTAACATCCACCCATCCCTAAAAAAACTTTGTACTGTCAAGATAACTTGGTTCCCCACAATGTCCTAATAATGCTTGTAAAATAGTCTCGGAAACCCGTCTGGACCCAAAGCTTTCCAAGAATTAATACTGAAGATGGTTCTTTTAATTTCCTCTATAGATGGAACTTCACAAAGTTTGTTGTTCTCTTCCTCTAACACACAAGCCTGGATTAGACCTTCCAAGTTATATAGAAACTGCGAATTGGATGACTAGTAGAGAGATCTAAATTTTTCCTTGAAATAAAGCTGAATGTATTTTGTATCATTTATCTAGGAACCACTGTCCAATTTAATCTCTATTTTGGTTCTTCCTTCGCCTCTTGAGTATTGACAAATGGAAGAATCTCGTGTTCCTGTCTCCTTCCTTAAGCCATAACTCTCTTGATTTTTGCTTCATCATCATCTCTTCTTTGGTTAGCTACTCATCCAATTCTAAGCTTAGTGTAGCCTCATATTCTTTGGTTAGTTCCGCCCCTTGAATTTCTGCTAAATTGGACTGTAAGGATTTGATTCTTTCCTTCATAAGGCCAAAACACGTCTTGTTCCATTTCTTTAGCTCTATATTTGTCACATCTTGTTTTCTAGCTAGTTTGTAACTATGTACGTTTGTCAAGCATCATATACCACTTTCTTACTTGCTTCCTCCTTTATCCACATAGCCTCAAATCTAAATGGGTGGGGAAGATTTGAATCTTCCATATATGTATCCAGGAGAACTGGAGTGTGATTAGATCTTGCTGGGCTCAAATGTTTAAACCCTACTTTGGGGAACATTATCTGCTACTCATGATTGCACATGCACTTATCTAGTCTCTCCTTGATATTTGCCCATCCCTCCCTTTTATTAGTCCAAGTATAGCCTGTCCCTTTGAACCCAAGATCAATAACTCCAGTGTTGCATATAAAACTCTCTGAGACAATTTACTGAGCTTTCCACCATTGGTGCCCCCTCCTTTTTTTTCATCTCTACTTTGGATGTTGTTAAAATCCCCTATAATAACCCACAGCCCTGCATATGACAAAACCATATTTTCCATCATTTCCCAAAACCGTTTCCTTTTTGCTTTCTTGGGGGGGGGGGGGGGGGCTTATATTGCAAACAACATCAAAGGCGAATTTGGTGGATCATGATAAACTAAGGCAGCTATAATATTATTATTAGATAAAACCGCTTCCAAATCAACATCCTTTCTCCACAAAAGAGCTAGACCTCCAACTCTGCCCACCGAATCAACACAAACCATGCTATCATAATGTAATTTTGCCTTAATATGATTAAATTTTGCAACTTTAACTTTTGATTCAGCAATGAATATGATCTCAGGATTTAAATTACGTGTTAATTTCTTAAGGGCCCTAACTGTCGGAGCTCTTCCAACACCCCGACAGTTCCAAGCTAGGGTCCTTATTGGAGGAAGAAAATGCCTCTCCACAACCAACTAGGAACAAAATTAAAATCCAACCTCAACAAAGACCAAGCAAATGATAAAAACGGAAAAAGGTGCAAGCTATAAGTACCTGGGATTTTCCGTTATGATGGGAAAATTTATCACCAGCATGTTATCCAACCAATCCCACTCATAGAAGCACAAACTTACAATGAAACACACTACTCCAATAAAAGGAACAATACACCATCAGGTCCAACATTAAGATACTCACATCAATTATTAAAAGCCATCAAATAGCAAGGTAATTGTTACCATAGAGGTGCAAGACCCACAAAGGGCAAAGAAAACCCCAAAATTGGGTAAGATTGAGCCTTACAGAGGAGATGAGATGACCTATGAAGGGGCAAGGTAGTGCTGATGACGGAGCAGAGCTCACAAGGCAGCTAAAGAAGGCTCGAGTGCACGATAGCAAATTGTGCCAAACGTGTGCCGAGAGGACTAAACTCTCTTGAAGAAAGGGGTTGTTTTGAGAAAGTTATTGTTGCTTGATTTGGACAGGAGGTAGATTTATCCTAGAAGTTTAAAAGTGTGCGTTTGCATCTACACCTAGGTGTAGTCTATGGGTCATGTAAGACAAGATATGGAAAACGATGTAGACATGTGAGTATGAAAGCAAAGAGATGGTCATGGAAAAGCAACTGATTTATGGCAATGAACTTAAAGAAACAAGGCATGGCATGGAAGACAACATGATAAGAAGGGCAAGTGTGTGTATGTGTATACCTAACCATGCATGTACGTAGGTACGTGCATGTGGGTGCCAAATAGAGTTGCAAGTCTTACTCCAAAGGATGTTTAAATCTTATAAGGAAAGATTATTAATTGAAGTGAAATGTTCATTAATTTATGTGTGTCTTCCCTTTATTAGACTTGAGTTGTCTTGATTTGACATTAAAAGCTTTGTGACTTTTAAGGCATAACAAAGATTTGATTGGTTAGGGTTTGATTAACTTCACTTTTGATGTTACCAATTAAACTCAAATTAATTACCTTAATTATATTAAAATCCTCCATTAAAACACTTTCCTTATATTTGAATAGCTAATGACTCAAATGAATTGAATGCTAAATAATTATTAACTTTAAGTTTAGAAAGTATTTAAATCTTTTATATTTGAAATGTTTGCCTTATTTATCTCTAAGACTTTAAGTTTCCTTATTGAGTTTGAATCTTTTTTTTTTTTTTTTTTTTGATACAGGATAGAATTTCTACTCTAGTCTAATTTAAGTGTATGTGTGTGTGAAGCTCCTTCCAAGAGACTTGAACCCTGACCCTTGCCCCCTACACCCCACAAGCACTTATACTTGTGGAGTGACCACCGCACCAAGGGTACACGGTGGTAATCAGAATTGTAGATTGGATGGGAGAGAAGAAAGAGTCAATTATGTTTCAAAGATGGAAAAGGAAAGAAAAAGAATTTTTTTAATGGTATTTTACAATTAATGTCAAACAAGAAAGTAAACAAAGACAAACAGAAAATACACATTAAAAATGGATAAAAACAGATAAGGAAAGATAATAAATTATGGCATTAAAGATAAAGGAAATAGGAAAGGCAAGAAATCTGGTTGGGCCCAAATTGGCGTACGCCGTAAGAAGGATGCATACACACTCTTCTATCGGCGAACACACTCTTCTATCGACAAATGCACTTGATACTCAAGGCATATTTCTAGAAAACAACCAAAACAAGAACCCTAATTGCATGAAAAGTTTGTACACCAGGGTATGGATGCGTACGTGTCCTATCCTATGCATACACATCTCAAGGAAAATTAGGGTTCTTACATGTTCTTAGCACAAACAGTAGAAATTAATGAAATTGAAAACACAGTATGAAGCATGTATATATATATATATATATAGATATATACAAAATAACATATGAAGGCTTAAAAAAATAAAAAGCATAACAAAAACAAGAATCGAGGAGGAAAATTTGGGTCATGGAAAAGATATACATTTCCTCCTCATAGCACTTACAGTGATGTAATTTTAACTGGCCCCTCGGGTGAAATCGACTATCACAACTGTGTGTGTGGGAGGATGAGTTGAGTAAATTGATTAGAGTTTGATAAGGGACTCTGAATAGTATGATTGAAAGCTTGAACCGAACTAGAATTCAAATATGGGTGAGAAAGAGATTACCTTCAAATCAACAAAGATCTAAAAATAAATCTAATACTCAACCCTTTTGCCTTTCTAGCCTTAAAACTCTAGGTTTAGGTATTATCTAAGAATTTTGGCAGAGTTTCAGTAAGGCTTCCTTTTTCTGACCCCTTTTGATGTTGGAAATGGGGGTATTTATAGGGGAAATGGGTAGCTAGGGTTTGATGACATGTTTGGGTACACAGTTGATCAGGCCGATTGCCCTAGAATCTCATCAAAATGGAAATGGAGAGATTTTAGACTTTCTTTCCAGAGAGTGCATATGCCACAAATTGGGTGTGTACGCATTAAATACTTGGCATATGCACTCTTTGTAAGCCCGGGCCAAATTAGGTCAAAAAATTCTTTTTGGCTTTAGGCTTCCTACATATTTTTCATATTTAGAATCGAGCTTGGGCTATATTGGTGCATGTATCAGGAACCCCACAATGCCTATCCTAGGGATAGTACATTATTTTGATTTATTCCTAATGTTAGGTTTTTAGATCCCTGTAAACTAAATTGTTTAACCTAATTAATTAACCAAATAAATACTTAGGTTTATTATTCAGATCTAGATTAAAACAATAAAATCATATTATGTAAAGCAATGGAAAGTAAAGAACACACAAATCTGATGATCTAGGAAAATCAAACCAGTAAAAAACCTAGGGAGGATTTAACCTAGCTATCCTCAAGGTAAAAAGAAAATCCACTATAGAGAATTGAAGTTTACAATAAGACTTAGATCACTAATTTCCTATTACTATCACATGTAGAACTTACTAATACGACCATGTGCACGCTCCGAATTCACAGACTCCTTCTCTATTAGGCCTTTGCAACACAAGCACCCACACTTATGATATAAAAAAAAATACAAACTCTCCTGTTCGTGACTCCAAGACCACCCTTGAAAGTTTAGATCATCAACACATTTGATGACTAGAGAAGGCAACAACTTCTACAATACCGGATCTTAAGATTCTTCAAGGAATAACACCGGTAGAAGGCATGAGAGAGCTTTTTGGGTACAAAACCCTAGATACAGAAAAGACATACTCTTCTCTCTCTGAAAAGCCTTATAAAAACCTGCTTAGAATTTCCTTTATATACTAGGAGAAGTAGATCTGAAACCCTAATCCTTAATGGGCTTGAACTGTTGTTCGGGCTTAATTAAAATTCTGCATATACGAATCTCGATCAGTCGAGCCTGTCTCTCGATCAGTCGAACCAAGCAAATTCTGAAATCTTCTTTCTGCAGCTTACTTGTTCTTGAATCTTGATTTGAATCACCTTAAACATTGTCTAATAATACCTATAGACTATAAGATCTATATCTAAATAAGTTTGCGTTCACGATTTGCCAATTGTTCTAAACTTTTAGAACCTAACACCTAACAATTTACAATTTTGAAAAATAACTAGAATACTTGGCACTTATTTTTTAAATGACTTTATTTACAAGAAATACATATAAATAATGTGTGAATATTTATAGGTAGCATGGAGTTCATTTATACATAGGTAGCATGAGTGAGTTTGTGATGTTTTCCCTCAAAATGGAAAGCCCATGTGATAATTATAGGAAAAATAAGTAAAATTTTTGAATAAATATATGTTTATGAAATACTTGAATCTAAATTTACATTTAAATAGAAAAATATAAGGTCTTGGTCCTAAGTACAATCTGGAAAAGTACATGGCTTTGGTTATAGTTACATTATATTAAATTGTAAAATTATATGAATAATTCACTAATCTAGAACCCTTGGTCTTTTTCGTAGACTAAGTTACAATGTGAGAAGATGTTAGGTACCCACCTTACCCAATAAACTAAACTTCTAGATTATGGCAGCTAATTACATGTCCCATAACTCAAACATGTCATATCATACAAAATCATATAATCATATTGCATTTATGGAAATTAAACTTTAGAGTTGAAATTAACATATGAACATGTGAACATGTGAGCTCGAGATAAATTTGAACTTGAATTTAGTTAAATTTGATAATTTGATTTATTTGAGTTTGAGTTTATATGTGTAGGGTCACAATTTGAGGCCCAAGCCTGAAATGTATAGAGTCTTGGTCGAATGAGCCAAATACAATGAATTTGTAGAGAATGGGTCAAAGAACTAAGTTCTAATGAGTTGGACAACGGCTAGTATTGAATTGCATGGCGATCAAACACAAATAAAGGATGCTAATATCAATAAACTTTCAGTCCGATGAGGTTAAATTTGTATATAATGATCACTCTAGGATATCAGAATGATTTAGATTGCTATACTATTTTTTCTCTCTATTTTCCGATCCCCCTTCCATGAAGAGTCTTTCACCTTATATATCCTCTTTTAAATCATCTCCACCCTCCACTTGTTGATCATCCGAACCTCTACTTGAGTACTTGTCCCATCAAACACCCTCTCTAGCTCTCTGTGAGTTGCGGTAGCCAAGATAGCACTGTTCAGAGGTCTTTTCCACATAAATGCGGCTAGAAAAATAGCTGTAGTGCATTTAATATAGTGGTGTCAGCCTTCCCTTAGATATTTTCAGGTTTTCTTCCTTCTCATATGTCCATAAAGCACATCCTTGTCATTTGAACCTTCCTAGAAGGTCACTTTAATTGCTGGATTATATATTTTGAACCATATTCATTAAGTCCAAGGAGGATGTACTCCTCGGACAACCTTTCATTTGCTCTCTACTTATGGAACTTGGTTTGGGAATATCTAATAATTATTTGTTTCTCATCGGACCCATTTATATTCTCGGATAAAACCCAAAGCCCAATATACGATCTTGGGCCCATTCCCTACAAATTCATTATATTGGGCTCATTGGACCAAGACTCCATACATTTTGAGCTTGGGCCTCAAACTGTGACCCTACAATATGAAAAGAACTTGAATTTAAAATTTGAGTTTTGAATTTTGAAAGAGAAATTGAAATTGAAAATTGATTTGATTTGAATTTGAACTTGAAAATTGATTTTGAAAATGAAAACTTAGAGTTATTTGAATATGAATTTGAAAACTTGGAATTAATTTGAAATGGAATTTGAATTTGAAAATTGAATTTAAAATGCAGTTGAAATTGGAGGGAGAATCAAGAGTCAAAATTTGAAAATTTTAAATTTCAAAGCTGAACACCTTTTAGTATTTTGGCAATACCTTATTGCAAAAAATTCATATTAATTTGAAATTGGTGTTATTTGAAAGATAATTAAAAAATCTACCACATTTCTAGAAATGTACATGAGTAAATTTCAACATTTACTAAATCAAAAATGCCATACAATATGGGGATGGATCTAAGATTTCAAGCTAGGGCAGTTGAAAAAAAAAAAAAAAAAAAAAAAAACCTTCAAATAGACATCCATATAGAACTAACAAATTATCAACCAAGATAAATACACAAAATCATTGTTTCTTGATACATTAGATACAATCATCTCCAAACAATGACCAAAAAAAAAAAAACCACAAAATAATATTATTTATTTAGAACATTTGCATCAAACAATGCAAAATAGGAAGAAGAAAAAAGTATCACTTTTACATATTCAACATCCAAAATCACCCACATCAATCAAACTTAAAATGTGTTTGTGGGGCCCGGCCCAGAAATAATGGGCTACTCCAAAATCAGGCCCGTCTGAGGAGCGTCCTGCCCGAAGAGAAACCACACATGAAGCACTATTCAATCCCAATAACGAGGAGGTAACCTTTCCGAGGAGTAACTCCTCCTCGGACGTCACGAAGTCCAGACGGGGAACTCTCCCTAGCCAACTCAGTTCACCCTCTCAACATATAAAATGAATAAAATCCAAAATATCCCAGGGAGAGCTACCACCACATTAATTGCGCCCCAACCACCCTCTTGGCCGCATTAATGAGGAAATGACCCCTGAACAGTACCGCCTTGGCCTCTGCAACTCACATGGGGAGAGATGAGAGCGTCTGATGGGACAGGCACTCAAGTAGATGCTTAGATGATCAACAGGTGTAAGGTTGAGATGAGAGGAAGGGAACTATATAATGTAGTGGAGTCCCTCAAAGAAGGGGGCGAAAAATTCTGTATGAGGAACTAAAGAAATAAACTTATACGTGAGAGATCCATTCTGGTGTTTTTATTTTCTGCAACAATGCTATCCATATATCAGACCGAATAGACTCACTGAGACTAAGTTCTTTGACCCATCCTCTACAAATATTTATTGTGGGTTGCGCTTTGGGCCAGGGCCTGATCAATCGAATTTGGGCCGGGAAAATCGTGCAACCACAGTGTTAATTTGCAAAATTGCTACAATAACTGTGTAAATTTACATTAAACTTACTCACTTTGCATATAGTTTTTTTTTCCTTTACGTATCCCAAGGTTGAAGAAAAAGAATGGATGATGGTTATTGTATGTGAAGTAAGAAAAACAATTATTAAAAATCAAGAAAAAATTGATATTTTAATGTAATGTAGTGTAAAATAGATAATCTGATATGAAGTGTTTTAAAAATGAGTATGTAAAATAGAAAAAGTAGGTTTTTATGCTAAAATAAAAGAAATTTTTAGCATGAGCTGATGTAAATGCTCTTCTACTAGGCTTGCTAGAATTTTTTAAAATTTTTTAAGTTTTGTTTTTGTTAAGTTTTTGGATTAGGTAGTTGCAAAATAGGCTGTGCTGGCTAGACTAATTGGAGAGGAGGGAGCTAAGGTTTTGGAAAAGTGGGGTCCAACTACAAAATAAAAAACATAACTAGTAGAAAAAAAAAAAAAAAAAAAAATTCATAGGACTAGAGGGGCTTGGGCCCCCTTGGGTCTGTTCCTAATGCAATGTGAACTTGAAATTTGTTGCAATTTTGAATAGTTTTAATGGTTTTTTTTTTTGGTAACTTTTTGAATTCAACCCGAATTTTGAACTTAAAATTTAACCATTTAGGGCCACCTAAGATTAATGGATATTTAGAAAATATTTTTTATCATTAAACACTTATTAGTTAATTAAAATTTGATATTAAAATCATCTATAAATTACAATCAAATAATCCCATGTGCAATAGTACACCATTGTCCTAAGCCTAGACCAATGTGATTATGAAAAATAATTAATTATAATTATTATTTTATAATACCAATCATAATTAATAAACGATAATCACATCGGTCTAGTTCTAATCGCAGGGATGCATATCAACCATTAAAACTTAATTTGGTTGTAACTTTTGATCTAGCAATCTGATTGGAGCACTTAACATATCATTTTAATTTTTATGACTTCAAAAAAAAAAAAAAAAAAAATAGTTGAAGAATTTAGAAATCCAAATGTCAAAATTCCAAATCTACTCCAAGATGTGAAAAGATCATTTTACCTCCCAATTGAGGCCAAATGTAGGTTCTAAAAAGACCTCAGAAATATAAAGAGATTACCTTCCTCTCTTAAGAGCATGACTGTTTAAATAGTGTATAAAATACCTTGAATGTTTAGACCTCCAAATTATAAATTAACAATTCAAGCTTATTATCAAACAATGTATGTGTGAAATATGAACATAAGCTTAAAACAGAATTGATAAAGCAATTTAAACCAAATAAAATCACAACCACAACAAAAATTAAATGGCAAAGATTAAAGGAAGAGAGATGCAAATACAAAGACAACACAGTGATGTGTTATCGAAGAGGAAACCGAAGTTCTCGGCGTAAAACCTCTCTGCCGCCCTCCAAGCGGTCAATAATCCACTAGAGAATGAAGTTGAGATACATGAACAGTAGTAGACCCTCCAAGCCTGATCTATCCAGTGTACCTAAGTCCTCCAAGCTCCTTACTCCAACAAGGTTACGCTGAACCTTTGTCTTCTCTAACTTACCGGATTCCGCTATAGCCCATAGCATCAACCAATATTAATTGCTCCCTTCCTAATTGCTTCTCAAGCACCAAATAGCCTCCTCACAGATATGGCTATGGTGAGAAAAGGTTTGGTTAATGTACCTCTCAAGGATATGACAACGGAAAGGATGAGAGTAAAGGAATTTGGAGAATCAAAAGATGAAGATTGTGGATGAGTTAATCTTCTTTTACTCTAGGTTTTCTTTCTCAAAATTCTCTCTGGAAGTACTCTAAATTTCGTGGGTATAAGGGTCTATATATAGTAGGGTGTGTATGGAATGCGAAAAGTCAGTTTTGTAACAAATAGGGTGTTCTAGCGACTTGACCTCGCGACTTGTCCGAGTCGCGAGTCCAAGTCCGAGTCACGAGCTAACTACTTGGCCAGACTAAAAGATTTGTCTTGTAGTGTAACAGCTGGCGTGACCCTTCAGCTCCCTTACATGCTTCACATGTGTGCTAGCTAGCTTTGGTGACTTCCAGCCGTGAGCAAGCTGCGAGATCTAGTCGCGAGGCCCTGTTGAGTTCCACACTTTTGAGTTTTTCTTCACACTCTCTCACACATTACCCTTACATGATTCCCACCTAAATACAAGGTTTCTAAATGCTAAATTACAAGCAAATTGGCACAGAATAAAGCCAACAAAATAGTTGATTAAATTCAACCTTACAGAGCATTTTAAAGCATATCTTATCCCCTAAGTATCAATCTCATGCAAAACAATATTAACCAAAATGGTTAGTTTAGGGGGAGGGGGATTTCTTGGCTTGGTTGAATGTCTAAGCTCAATTAATTTGAACTATGGACAATTTATACTCTCTTGAATTTTTTTTTTTAATGGTTTTTTTAAAGATATTTTGAAAAGTGGAATTTAATGTCTTTTTAAAAAGAATCCATTAAATTATACGTAGGATTTCTATTTGGAAAAGACATATTCTTTGATTTTTTGAAAATAGGATATTCCTAGGAAAACTTTGAAAGAAGGAATATTTTAATGAATATTCTAAAAATATATTTCAAAATCTCATGAGTTTTTGAAAGGATATTTTAAAAGGCATTTTTTTTTTTTTTTTATGAAATTTTGAGAAAAAATGATTGTAGTGGGAAATTCCAAAGAATGGTGGAAAAACTTTTAAGGAAAGTAGACTTCCTTGTGCTTTAGAAAATCATTTCCAAAAGTAAATTTTAAAAGTTTTTAGTAAAAGGATTTTTCAAAGTGAAGATTTCATGGGGGAGGGGGGGGGGGGTTGTAGAGAAAACATTTTCATGCTTAAAAAAATCCCATGATTTTTCACAAGGCTTTTTCAATGAAATTAAAGTGTTAAAAAGCAAAATGAAAAAATAGCTTATTTTTAAAGCAATTTTTTATGGCCTATTTTGAAAACAAAAACTTGTAAAAATCCTTTTTAAAATAAGTTTTAAATCTTTTGGAAAATTCAATTTTTTTAGAAAAAGTTTGAAAAATAACTTGGAAAATGTTTTGTGTAGTAAATTGGAAAAAAAAAAAAAATTCAAAAGACACTTTCTAAATAATTTTGGACCAAGCCTCTTTGATTTTTGGTAAGTATACTTGTAATGCTAGCTAGCTTGAAAGTTAGCAAATAAGCAACTCTATATACACAAGAAATCTCTCAATGGAATGCAAAACTCAATCAAGAAAATATATAGAAATCAAGAAATAAATCACATGTTTATTTAGAGAGCTATCTCAACACCAAATCCAAGGAAATGGGGATGAGATCTTGCTCATCACCACCATGAGCTAGGCGCATGGTGGGGATGGCCAAGATCTTCATCCTCAAGTTTCCAAAACGTTTCTTAGTTCCATTCTTCCGATTTTTGGGTCCTATCTTTGAGCACTGGCTTGGAGGCCCTCCGGAACTCTGAGTTGTGTTCTCCTTGTGTTAGAAAAATCTTGCATCCTACTTTCCAAAGATACTAATTTTATTCAATTTGGTGTTGTGATTGAAAAGAAATTTTAGCAGGAAGTAGCTAGAGTGGTTCAACTTAGAAATTTGCAAATATGATTTTTTGCCCATCTTGTGTAAGCGACATCTTTCAATTTAGAGATGATTTTAACGAGTTTTGTTCTAGGGCATAGATAATTGATCATACCCCATGAAAATACTGGATTGAGATCCTCTAGAGTTCCTAGGGTACTCTACCATGTAGAGTTCTTTTAATCTGAACCTTTTATTTATAATAAATGGTCTAGATTTTGCCATATCATTAATCCACTAACAAATCTACAAAAATAATGATTTTAAAAAATAACTGCTCATAAATGATAGTTATTACCTTAAATGCAAATAGTGGCTATGACATTGCAGCATTAAATGCAAAAGAAATTTGCTTATTTATAAAGTTGATTACTATGCACATAGACCAAGAAGCATATATATATATATATATATATATGATATATGAATGGCAGAGACACCTAGGTTTTCATTCCAATTTTTTTAATCTTCTATTAATTTTATTAAAATTAAGCATATACATGTCTTTTTTTTTTTTTTTTTTTTCTTTTCAACTACATGATTGGCACTTAGGATCATAAAATATGATTTTTCTATGTCCCATTTTAGTCGAACCTATGCTTTAAAATTAACAACCAAAACAATTTGTGGAACAAATTGAAAAATGAATAGGGAAAGGAAAAGATGACTTCACGTTTTCTTAGAGACCTGATTTAGGTAAAAGAGGTAAGGTAATAATTATCATTTATGAGTAGTTATTTTTTAAACCATTATTTTAGGGGATTTGTTAGTGGATTAATGATATGGAAAAATCTAGACCTTTTATTATAAATGAATGGTTAAGATTAATAGAACTCTATACAGTAGAGTATCCTAGAAACTCTAGAAGATCTCAATCCGAAAATACCACATTTTTGGATTATCCATGGCTGAAATGTAGCAAGGTTTTGCACAAAGACACCCCCACAAAACAAGTTTTGGAGTTAAAAAATGGATTTTTTTCAGTTGGTTCCAACTTGGCGAATTTACTTTATGTCCTTTCTAACATCCATTTTTTACTTTATTATATATATGTAATCAATCGACCCCTCATGAAAAAATTCATAGCAAAACAAAGTCATAAAATAACTATAGCTTTATAACTCGGTATTTTTATTTCCTTGAGTCCCCAGTTTAATATTTTAGTTATTCTTTTATTTATAAAATCTAATTTTATTAAAACATAAACTTTAATAACCCATTACTAAATTGGTCAAGCCCAACACATTGAATAGCCAGTTTCCATTAAATTTATTTCATTGGAATGTTTCATATTTCTAGAGAGAGATTATGGATATCTTTTTGAAAATATGTATTCCTTTATCACTACATGCGATTTCCCAACAATATAAAATTTTGATCGCTAATGATATCTCACTTTTGATACATCAAAGAAACCAACATTTCATATTTAGGTTCACACTCCTTTTAGGATTGAGAGTCTATAAAAATAGAAATTGTGAAATTTATTATTCAAGTGACAATTGTTAATAAAATAATAAATATCACAATTGTCTAGTCCTATGTTTCTTACTTACTTAAGACAAACTAACATATCAATTAAAAGTCTCTATTTCCATGATCAACATAAATCATCTTGTTTATAGTCTTCATGGATGAAAAACTCAATTTCAGCACCGATTATGAACTAGAGTTTATGAGTTTACAAATAACTTGTAATTTATATCTTTGGTATGCAAATCTTATCCATATACCTATATCATATACAATGCATCTCATGAACTATGTATAATTTCTAATTAGTTCATGCAAAAATAGTACTAAGAAAATTAAACATTTTAATTAATCAAATTATTTCATACAAATTGGATTGTAGGGCACAACTCCTAATAGAAATGTGTCGAAAATCCAAAAACTTGAAACTAAGTGCAGAACCTGGCAATAGTCTTTTCTTCAAAAATAAACTACTAAAACCAAATACCAAGAACATTTAGTTCATCGTTTGCTAACGTAAATAAAAAAATAATAATAATAATAAAATTAAAAAACCATGTTAAGAAAGTTTTGGGTTTTCAAGATATAGTTGGACTAGATTTGATTAAACTATTTAAAACAAATGGAACTCAATACTGTTCATAAAAAAAAAAAAAAAAAAAAAAAGGAACTCAATACTCACTTATTGGGTGTTAAGACCATTGTACACTACGATCTAGTCCACCAAGAGTACCAAATAATTTCTCATGATTTAAATTTCTTTTTAATTTCATTTTCGAGAATTGATATGTTTAAAATTATCATAGTTCTTTTTTCTTTTTCTTTTTTTAATTCAAATTCAAAGTTTTTATTCAAGTTGGCTTCTCAACACACTGGAATATATTTCTAATGGTGCAGACAACTTATACATGACAAAGAAGCAGTTTGATTGCTTTCTTTAATTCTGCAAGAACATTTTTAATTTAGTTAAACTATTGAAGGCGGTGCCCAGTGTTGGGAAATGATATACTATGAAAAGGACATTAGAGTTTAATGATAGTGAAGACTCTTGTCTGTTGTACATTGTCTTATGTATTTGGATTATTTAGTAGAAGTACACATTAATTTGCAAGTATATGGCATTGACAGGGAAAATGTTTTTTTTTTAATGGACATAAAACATAGAATGTACCAAACTGCAGCAAAATAAAGTTGAATCTATGAAGAACATAAAAATTAGAAAAATGGGTAAAGCCGAATTGCGTACATTGTCCTTTGCAGTAAAATTATAGTTAAATCTTTAGGAAAATACAAAGTAGAAAAACGCATAGAGCCAAAATTGTGAATCTCCACTGCCATGCAAGGGTTAATAAGCACCACCAACATACATAAACAAAGATTTCTCAGTCCAAAAGAACATGGACAACGTTAAGTTCCCGATTAAATACATAATGCTATATATCCTACTATAATCTCCAATTCTATGACTTCAGTGCCCGTGTTCACCTTGCAACAAATGTTATGCTGAAAAGACCAATAGTAATGATTGGATTATTTACCAATTACCATGCTCGTGACTGTGAACAACAATAACAATTCTAATATCCATTATAGGAGTTACGGTAACAAACTAACAAAAAGGGGAAAAGAGGGGTAAATATGTCATGTCATATACATAGAACTCAATTCACTTCTTTTTCAAGAAAATGACAAAATAAAATTTAGAATAAGTTACTATATACTTCCTTGTGCTTTGGTATTTTCATAATTTAGTCCATAAAATTCAATTTTGTTACATTTAACCCCAAAAGTTTGGACTAAAATGAAGCCATTAAAATTTCATCCAAATTAACATATTTTGTATTTTATACACAAAATTATCTCTTGATTTTCTTTCCATTCTTCTTCTTCCTCCAATAACTAGCCTAATAGTGCATTTGGATGTTTGGAGGGAGAGGAGAGCAAAGGGTACAAGAAAGGAGAGGCAAGGCCCCATGTTTGAATGTTTTAAAAATTTAGTGAGAAGGAAATAGATATTTCTCACATTTATATATATATATATTAAAATTAAATATTTGTGTCTTGTGTTCACTGTTTATAACCTCAGTCTACAACTACAAAGGTTAGGCCTTTTTGTAGTTGTAATCTGATTATGTAATGTATTATAAATCCGGTTTAAAATACTAGTATTACTATTTTTGTGTATGTTTTAATAACTATTACTATTTACTCAAAAAAAATAACCCATCATAAAAATTAATGATTATATGCCTCTTTTATTCAATTAAAACAATGATATAATTTGATGTCATAAGAAAAAAAAATGACAATTTAAAAAAAAAAATTAATTGCAACTCCACCCTCCAAATTCCGAAGAGTGTTGTACTCCTCTAAATCCCTTCAAATCTTCTCTCTCTCTTTCAAAAACATTCAAATAGGATAACTAAATCTTAGTCTCCCATTTTATTTCCTCTTGATAGGCCAAGAATGTATTGACCCATTTGGTAAATTAATCAATTAATTAGCCAAGTGAAATTAATTAGATTCAATTTTATGCAATAAGCATGGTAGCACAAACAAATCACCAACTAAGTTAAATGCAACGAGCGAGTGATTTGTTTACGAATAGGAAAAACCACCGAGGCAAAACCCCACTAGGTGAATAAGGTCACTACTCCCGAGAATCCACTATTATCAAAACAAGCTGTTACAAGTAAAAAGAATCTCAGATCTACTCAATTACAAATAAAGTGCGTTTTGTCAAAGGGTTAGCCAATTTACATCACATATGTCTTTAACAGTTTCCACATATGTCCTAACACCTCTATTCCATTTCAAATTAGTTCTACAATTGTTGTCTCAATAGTCGTCGATCCATTGAGGTTACTTATACCTTGACAGCGGCTAATTGATCGAGCTATGATTATGTAGAATTTCAAATTCTGTTTAAATGATGTTGCAACCTTGGGACTCATGCACTAGGTTTTTAGGACAACATAAATACATATTTAAAAGTCGTCATCAAATTCACAACAAACATGCATCATTGAGAGGTCCTTGTGATCTTGTGCACTTTAGGGTTTTGTACCAAGCTACTTCTGTTTCAACCGTTGGAGTGTGTTGTTGTGAAAAACTTTTCATATCCTTTAGCTACGTTGATAAGAGATCCATGCTAACGGAAGAAGCCTACTATCAATCTTGTTGAACTAGGTTCAGAAGGTTTTTCTATGTAGGAATTTGGGTTTGAGTAATATCTCTACTTATAACCTCTATTATTGTTTAGTGGATTCCTTAGGAATGTGACCTACACAATCACTCGATGAGGTTTTGCATGTGAACATTTTCCCTATCGTGGCGATATTGTTTTGTCAATTAATTTTTCCGTTGCACTTAGTTTATGCGATGTGGTTGTGCCTTTCACTCTGTAATTAGATTTTGTATGAAATTTGACTAATTAATCGACTATGGTCAATTTCAACCCAACACTTTCAAATGAGTCTTTTGATGGTATCTCTTTATTGTTTATATGTAATCATTCATATTTAGTTTTTACAGATTTGTCACACCATATAAAGAAATGCACTGGATTTTTTTTAAATTGCTATTTGTAGAATCTCAATTTAGTTGTATTCATGGATGATTTGTCAATAACCCATTAGCAAACTCAATTGAGTTGGGGCAAAAATCATATTAAGGAAAAACTTTTCATCACTTTATGTATTAGGTGATGAAATTAAGAGGTTTAGGCTGCGTTTGGTTCAATATAAATCGAATTCCGAGTGTAAAATGAATGCAGGGGAAATTGAATTTTCGTAAGGAAAATAAAATCCGGGTGTTTGGTTGTGCAATGTAAAATAGTCCGGAAAACGATTTTTGTGTTTGGTAACATTCTAAAAATGCTATTTTTCTACAAATTTTTCACATTTTCTCAATATCCAAACAAATTTTATTACAGAAAATTTCAATATATACACAGCCTTAGCGACAAAAATTTTCATCACCATAGATCTTATTTACCTTATTTGTTTTAGTGATGATTTGTTCTTCTGGTGTTTCCCCCTAATTTCCCAGCAGATTATCTATGTAATCCAATGAAGGCTATGAATTGACTATGTTAATCCAAGCAAAGGCACATATATGCTGCAAGAAGAGTAAATTGAAGATTTCAGCTGGAAATATCATATTACTAGTTCAATTTTTCTTTTCTTCTTTTCTTCTTTTTTTCTTTTTTTTGGTACCATTGAAATTTTTTTTAAACGTACAAAAACTCCAAATTTCAAACCCCTTCCCCCCTACCCCTCTTTGACTCTTTCTCCACAAGCAAATACACACAAATAATAATAAGGGAAACTTTGACCCTTCACACGTGCATGTATGCACGATGCATGGCACACAGCATACACTTTATATATATAACGATGAGTGCAAAAGTACTTGTGCGTAGAAGAGTACCAACATTACATACCTTTATTGCAGGGAAGTCAAATTTTCAAAAGAAAAAAATTACTGTTTTTTGTCTCTTGAGTTTTGTCCTGCAGCTGCTGGACTTCTTGGAGTTGATGGCAGGTAACATGTGGAAACATATACTTGTTGTTTCTTTGTTTTGTACCCATGTTGAGCACGGGCATCCAAAGTAACTCTGCCAAACTGCTTATCTGGCATTTTTTTAATTCCTAGAGGCACTTGAGGCTTGAGCAGCCCAAACCATACGAATCACGGTACGTAATCGCAATTAGATATATTATAATCTCTCTTAGATAAATTATAAGCTACGTTTTCTCATAAAGAAAAGGAAAGTTACAAGCTCTAAGATAGTTCAAAATGGCAGCACAACATCGTTTCAACAAGTCACTATCCATAGCCTTCGAATCATGAATCCATTCTTTAAATGGATCTTATAAAGAAAATAATATAGCCATAACCATAAATGAGTAGTACTGGAATATTTAAAATTATTTGACAGCATTTCATATTCATAATCATTTCCCAATTTTATGGTAAAGAAGACATTTCAAATGCTATAATAAAATAAAAGGGCAAAAGTTGCTTGAGGTATTTCATTTCCAACTACAGCCCACATGTTATCCGTCAAACTTATTTGGCAAAAGTTTCCTCAATCATTTCATGAGGGTTTTCTGACCTCAACAGTTGCACAAATTATATGAGTATTTTTTTGGTTCAAAGTTCCTATGTTCTTTGTCTTAGTAATAACTACTATTAGTACATAAAGTCACACTAATTCAAAACGAAACAGAAATGGATTATCTGCTAAAGTCATTCAAACTACGAAAAAGTTCTAGCTGAGATTGAAACCTCAATACACTTAAAGGGTAGCAGAAAAAAAAAAGGATGCAGCTTGAAGAAGCTTAAGTTGCCTGACTTTGTTGTGAAACCAAAACTCCAATGGGTTTGAGCTTAAGGAGTCAAAACATGACGCATCCAAAAAAAAAAAAACTGAATTCGATCAGGAGAAAGATGCCTCGCAATGGAACAAGTACGAGTCCCTGTAATTAAACAGCCCAAAATTAATAAATTTGATTGTTTCTGCAGAGGTAGAAAAATTCTCTAATCAAACAAAATTATGACTAGCATGATCAAAACAATTTAAAAAAATTGTTTCAGTTTGATAGTAATTCAAAACACCGGGACAAGCACTATTTGACTGATCAATTCATTCTGAATCGAAAAGGCTTTAACTGGATAGAGGGAAAAATCGCTATCTCTTGAAAAAAAAAATTAAAGAAAGGAAATTTATTATTTACGAAAAAGAAACCAACATCAACTTCTAGATCAGTGACATTGTGTTGGCCTTCTAGCTAGGATTGTGCATCTAGTCTTAAATAGTGTAATCTTGCTGATATATATATATATAGAGAGAGAGAGAGAGAGAGAGATAAACAAATAAATTTCCTGTAATTTTGGTCTCCAGACCTAATGTATTGCAAAAACAATTTGACAATTGTTTCATGATAGAGCACATAAATTTAATGTAAATCTCATGTGAGGCTCACATAAGCAAATAATTCAAGTTTATGCAATTTCGACATTATAATACTATAGAAGATATGGTTATAATAATAAGATATTTCATGCATAAAAGAGATGCTCATGACCTAAATGTTTGCCTTATGTATGATGGTAGACCAACTAGTACGAGTAATAACAAAGTAGTCATTGTAATTTATTGTTATGCTTCAAATAAAAAGGAATCTCATATCATTCTATACATAGTTTCGATTATTATTAAATCTTGTTCTCAGAATATTTCTTTTTAGTTATGGCAGTGAAAAGTGTCGCAATCAGATGTCTGATAAGCCAGTGGGGTTGCATTACCAACTAACATTATTTGCACGGTACGTAAGAATATGAAAACTAAGATTTTCGAAATTTGATTGATAAGTAATACGTAGGGCATTCATGCGGGCCATATGCCCATTACAAACTCACATGAGTTGTATTGAATTTCAAAGTATTACATTAATTAAGCACCCAAAAAATAATTCAAATCAACATTGGGCGGTAGACTTTAAAATACTAAAAGAAATTAAGTGAACCCATGTCCAATATATTATTCCCTAATTATTTATTTATTTATTAAGTATTCCCTAATTTTAAGAGTCGATTAGTTTGCTTGATCTTATTATAATTCCCAAGAATAATCTAGCATGAGTGTTTGATATATTGGTCCAAGGTCGAATCTTTGTCGGTCATCTTATTATAATTCACATGATCTTATATATATATATATATATATATATATATATCAAACACTACCCAATAATATGAGATTTCCGAGAATCTTGCATGTGTTAGAAACGCAGGATTTTTTATATATTTAATAATTTCCCGGCTAGGATTTATATTCTTGTAAATTTAGAAACAAACTTCGCAAGTGTGTTCAAAAAAAATTTGTGAACCTAAATTTTCTTTTAGAATTAATAGATTTGGATTTTGTTTGCAAATTCAATATGGCAGGTATAGACGATATTTGTCTGGGTCTGGGTCTGGGCATCTCAATTCCCAAGCTCGTGACTCTGCCAGCCCAATAATTTTTTTTATATAAAATAAAAATAAATACCACAAGACAAGAAAAGAAACAAAGTACTTCAAGTCATGAATTTCCCCTATGCAATGCAATGCTGTGTCAGAACTCAGACGACTGCCAAAGAAAAAAAAATTTAAAAGGAAAAAATAATAATAATCCAAAACCCTATGGGGGTATAGTATAGACAGTACTAAAACATTGATAAAGACACGTTTACCAAAGAAATCGAATTCAACATATACTTTATTAATTTTAATAATAATACGTCACTAATTTTTACGTACCTGTGTACTATCTTCATCTTTTTCCTCACTGAAAATTCCCTCCACCTCCAAAAGATTGGCTTGACGGCGCCGTATTTCTGTCTGAGTCCAAGGAGCTCATATCAAGGCCATGTTGCTGTTGCTGCTGCTGCTGCTGCTGTTGACGTTGTTGCTGGTCTCTTTGTGAAACTCCGCTCATGCTTCTCATTATTTGTCCAACCCCAAGAAAGTCCCTTGTTAACCTGTCAGACCCAGATCCTCCACCACCACCACTCAGATTTTGATTTGGCTTATTATTGGGTTCCTGATCCATGAGTTCTAAGTTGGTCCTATTTGTATCATATGGACCAAACTTGCTTCCAAAAATGGAGGAGTTTCCACTAGTAAAGGAGTTCATTAGGTCTTGGAAGTGGTTCTCATTATTCTCTCCAAACATGCTGCTTAAGCCACCTGGTACAACTTGTCTTTCAGATTTGGAGGAAGAGCTTCCAAAAGATCTTAGCAGAGAGGAACTAGTGTTGTTATTGCTTGAAGTTGAACCCATTTGAGCAGCCCTTTGAAGCAGTGCAGTTGCTGACATATGAGGCATAGCAGTGTTGCTTTGAACTGAGGTAGTATAGAGAGAAGGGACACCAGAAGTGATTTGATCAACCATCATGTTATTGGAAAAGAGATTAGACCCTTCACTGCCTCCACCACTGCTATTTTCATTGTTGAAATGGTTAGGCATTAGCATGGCTGAAGATGGAAGACTGGTGTTGTTGTTGTTGGCATTGCTACTGCTATTAGAACTTGTATTGGACATGAAGCCAAGGTTGAAGAGATTGGTTCCAGCTGGAGGAGGGTTATTGGTTGTGCTGTTTTGAAGATCAGAAAATGACATTAGTCCATGAAATGGTTTCTCTGACATTAACCCTTGTTGAGATTGGTGTTCTTGATGATAGTTTTGGCTTGAATCTTGCATGAACATAGCCGAAGAATGCATCGGATGTGGTGGTCGGAAAGAGGAACCAATCCCGGGTGGAAGGAGATGATCGAATTGGCTGGGACGGCCACTGCCGAGTCGTAGCATATCGTTGGATTGGTTGTTTTGGTCTTGCATTGAGGAAATTTGAGGACCCACTTGAGATAATCCCAACCCCATGTTGCTATTTCCATATAAGTGACTCCCAATTGTACTGCCCAAGTTGGGAGGTTGTCTTGCACTTTCCTGAGCCAATGCATCACAAAAGGCCCTATGAGTGATGAAACTATCACGCCTGCACCAATTAGTGTCAAAAAAGAATCGATTAGGTCATGAGTGAAAGGGGGTAAAAAGTACACATTGTAAAAGGGAAGGTCTTTAAAACTTTGAAGCTAGTAGATGTCATGCCTGCTTGATTGGGAATCAACTTATAAGATAAGGAAGATATATTTTCATAAGGTATATTTGTATGATTGAGTCAAAGTGAAATTTGATAACAACTTAAAGTTCATATTAGGGGCATCCCATGAAAATGTTGCTAAAATTAAGGAAGTCACCAACCATTTATAAACTTTGAAAACTTTGTCAAATACTTCAGCCAAACTTTTCAGTTTACATAGGATGTCCACCGACAAATGAACATCATCAATGACCAAGCCACTATATACGGTTGAAATCATTAGCCAAAAAGATTTTTTTTTGTAAAGTATGTTTCCTATTCAGCTTACAGTGTGAGTGAAAAAGAAAAATATTTTGGAATTAAACCATAAAATGATAATAAATAAATACTAAACAGTGAAGTTTCTTATCCAATAAATAGAAAAATATCAGAAGTTTATATGAGATGGAAAAATATTATTTACATTAATATTCAATTAGAAAAGAATTAAAAAGATGGAGAAGGGATTATTAACAATGCAATTAGGTAAAGAAGAATAATCTTAAGAACCAGGCTGGAAGTTCAACTAAATTTTCTAAGGAAGACGTACAGGAGTATAATTAAGACGGGTTAGGTGAGAGAATTTCACTAAAACTTGAAAAATGATTAATCAATCAACCAAGAACTACTATTTCAAGAACTGTGTGTTCAATAAATGCAACAAGAGAATGTATTCAACATTGTGAAAAGTGCTCGATCAAGAAACCATTTGAGGAATTGTGCTTAATTAATGCAAAACGGTGAAATGTATGCGTTTTTCCCACTAGAGAATTATTCTGAAATAATCAGAAATTTTCATATTTAAATCATAATTTAATAGAATTCTCAGCCTCATGGGACTGCAACTCTATATACTGTAAGAGACCACAGCTTCAAAGCTTTTTTTTTTTTTTGGCATAACCACAGCTTCAAAGCTGCAAGAATAGTAGTGAAGAAAAGGCATCTGAATATATCAGTTACGAGATAGAGAGAGAAAGAGAGATAGAGAGAGAGTTTGTTAGGTCCTGACGTTATCATGAAAAGGAATACCTGCAAGAACACAGTACTGATCACAACTAGCCAACCCATAAAAGAACAAACCTGGTAACAATAGTTACAATACCATCACCCTCTACAACATGGCATAGAAACACGTGAATAGGAAAAGGTAAATGTCTAAAAAAAATTGGCGGTGTTCCCTAGGTGAAATATATATATATATATAAATTTTTTTTTTTTTTTGGTTTTGGTTTCTGATACCCTCTTCGACCATGGCAGTTTCCAGAGATAATTCACGTGGGAGTGTGTTTTCTGCTATTTCTTCTCCATCGTACCAATGAAAATTGAAGAATTTTGACCAAGAAAATAGTGTGCCCGTGCGTGTTTGTCACTGCAACTGAGTGAGTGTGTGAATAGAGAGAGAGAGAGAGAGAGAGAGTCATAGAACCAATTACAGAAACTGAACCCCAAAACAAAAAGAAAGCATCAAAACTTTTTCATCAGCTGTCACTCGAAGGAATCTAAAGCTCAAAACCAAAGAAACCAAGGCTATGGTAGCAGTAATTACATCAATATATGAAGCAAAACAAGGGGATTATGCAGTAATAAATTAACGGTTACCTAGAGAAGAGAGTGCCACAGTCACATCTGTATTCTCTAGTGCCACAGGTTTTGGAATGGGCTTTCCAATCAGACTGCACAGCATACCTCTTGGAACACTTCTCACACTTCCATTTCTTCTCACCGTGCTTACGAGAGTAGTGTTTTTTAATCCCAGTGAGGTCTCCCAGAGCCCTTGAAGGGTCATGGTGAACACATGTGGGCTCGGGGCACAGATAAACCTTGCGTTTTGGTTCTTTTGTAGTCTTCTGCTTTAGCTTCCAAGGCAGGTTGTGTCCTCTTCTGTGAAGCTGTAGGTTTTGCTCCCTTTGGAACCCTTTGTTGCATACCTCACATATGAACCTGTTTGTTGCCATTAGGGTCTTGGGAGATAGTGCTATCACCTCCGCATCTGGATCTGTTATGAAAAATGCCAAACAACTTATTATTAGAATAATTCTAAATTATTAATTACAACCACATAAACAAAAACACACACACAAACACACAAAATTTTGAACACTTCCACAGAGCAAATATATACTACCCATTTCTCAATTCTATTAAAGGGTTTCAAAATTAGCTAGGGTAAATTCATTCCCATATTCAATTTTTTTTTTCTCTTTTAAATAGGTAACAAAGTTTTGGAAGAAGTTAAAGCTGTGGTGGAGCTAGAATTTTAAAGAAAATATATATAGTTACAAGAAAAAATAAATTTTTAGTTATATTATTAGATAGATCTTAATTTGATAAAATTGTTGGATACTTGCTTGGTGTTCCAGGTTGATTTCTCTTTTTCTTCTGAGGTGGTGGTGCAGCTTGAACGGTAGATGATGTTGGTGCAGTACTGGAATGCTGTTGCTTCATCTGGTTTTGATCTTCTTCTCGAATATTTGCGAAAAAAGGTACCGATGAAGAAGAAGCCGCCATCTTCGACTCCTTCAAGTTCTTCTTTTGCTATCACTTTCTGGCTGCTACTTCCTTTTCCTCCTCACTAAGCAATCTGAATTTTGTGAAACCAAAATCCCACATGCAATTTGAGTCCTTTCTGAGGAATCTTATCTCGAAGACTTCAAATATGCGATTTTCAACTATTGGGTATTGATTAGAGAGAAACCTAGAGAAGATACCATATAAAGGAAAGCAAAGATGAAGAGAAAGAAAAGGGAATCAACCTCCATGGCCACTTGGTGCTTCACCTCTCTTCCTATTTCTCTCTTTGTTTTAAATGAAAAATCTCTTTTTTTGAGTTGGTGATGCTATACTATGGTTCCTCTTTGATTTGGTGTCATGCTAGTACACTAACACATATACACTAAATTTTTTTTCCTTTTAAAAAAAAATATATTTTCTTGATTATTTTCTTTTTATTTTTCAATTTTTTTTTCCAAAATTTGCTAATTCTTCCCTGCCATAAATAAAAATTACACAATTGAAATTAATTGTAAGAGAGGGTAAGGCCTACAAGTCGGTGGACCCAATCCTTAGCCACATAACGACATATTTTGATGCGTGAGAGCAGCTTGAACAGCTAAACTCTTTCTCTCTCTCTCATATTTCGTATCTTCTTACTCACATCAAGACAGACTTTCCTTCATCACCCTACCCCACTTGGCCTCAGTAAATTTTAAAAAAATAGGGGAAAAAAAATTCTAACTAAACCATAAAGTAGGGGGGGGGGGGGGGGGGCCAAAAAATAATCAAATGCATACTGTATAAGATGAGAAATTAAAAAATGGGGAAAATAGAATTGGCAAAGACAATAGAAAATTTGGGGTTTTGAATAATGAAAAAAAAAAAAAACACCTGAAGGTTGATTGGGTGAGACCTATATGTTGAAGCAGTTGGCAAAAATTGAGCTAAATACACTGTACTACTATTACCGTTTGGGACTGCTTTGGGGTCAGTGACATGTAAAAGGCAAAAAAAGCTTCAAGCTCCTTTGTTGTCTTCAGCTACTCGGTTCGGTTCCATTGCATGCAATGGCTGGCGTCCCTCCTGGCAGTCACATCACAACATGAGGGGGTAGTTTTATCATTTCACTCAAAATTTTGGAAAATCACAATCAAAGACCTAAAGAGAGGACCTAATCCAACCACTATGGATAAACCCCTTTTTATTTTAATATAAATAAAGACTGTAATTTATACAATTTCACAATATGTTGAAGTGATTGATCGTGAGTGATAGACGATTTTTGTTCACCATTTTTTACATAAATTTACAGTTTTTTTTTTCTTTTTTTCGCTCACTTTAATAAATTATAAAATTTGGTATAAAATTAGGTGAGTTTATAATATTGTTGTATTTTGTTTTGTTGGGTAAGAGTTATAACTATGGACAAATAACGTGACTATGAAATTGAGTCCCTATTAATACGTAGTAGAATCACAAGTGCTGTCATTTCCACGTATGACAGGTGAATTTCAACCATGGAATCTATGGGAAAACAGTCACGTACATAACCAATAATAATATTATATACTTTTATAAGTCTAATGTTTAGTCAGGGAAAATGATGGATTAAAGTGATATAACATATGCTACTAGTATGTGCATTTTCTGGAGTCCCAAATTCTTGAGTGGGACAGATTTTATTTTGTTTTTATTTTTAATTTTTCTTTTGGGGTTTCCCCCCTTGAAATGACAGTTTTTATTCCATGCCAGCTAAATTTTCTTTCCACAAAGGAGAACGTAGCTGCTAGCAGAGTTGTCATTCTTTGTAACAGTGACAGCTTAACTACAATTATGTTCCATTGTCAAGTATCATTTTGATAATTGTTTGAGGGTTTAACTAATTTGTAGGTAGATGGGATTTGTATCGGGACGCTAGCTGACTTTCTTATCTCCTCTAAACACGTACTCTAACTTCTTTTAAGGTGCTATAATACATCGGAGTTTCTGTTTGGATATGATGCCCAAAATGAATAGGACATACATTATTGATGGAATACTTGAGCTGTTTTTGACCTTTATATATATTGAATAATATTCTAATGGGCTCTACGCTCAATTTAGATTTCTTAGACCGCACGCCTAGTTTTACTGCACATTATTTATATTGCACTCATATACTGTATTTATAAAAGAAATTTTTTGTATGGTTTATTGCATTAAATTCAATAGAATTATTCTTATATAAAAAATATATATTAAAAATTCATTTTTTTAGTGATTTGAAAAATTAAAACCAAAAGGCATAAAAAGAAAATTTGTTTTAATGTTCCATCATAAGCACGGTTTCTAATCTCGCTTACACCAAAACTTAATTTATCTATCGACAAGATAATAAATACCAATCATTAAGAAGAATATGTAAATATTCAAATTTGTAGTATCTAAAACAAGCAATTAAAAAAAGAAAAACAATTGCACACTCTTGGTATGGTAGTTACTGTATAAGTATAAATACTTGTGGAGTATGGGGAGTAAAAGTAAAAAAAAATTCTATCTTGTATATAAAAAAATAAAAAATAAATTAAAAAAATCCAATTTTTTTTTTTTTTTGTTTCCTTTTTTATAGTTTTGTCATTTCAAAAATAAAGACTTGGCTTCTCTGTACAGAAACAAACGGGCCAATCCAAAGTATAGATGCACCACCAAACACACTCACAGTCAAAAGTAAAACAGAAGACAAATATGAGTGATGTCAAGCAAACTATAAAACTATGAAGCATTTATAACATCTGCCATTTCCGTTACAAAGGGAAAGAAAGAAAGAAATTGTCAAAGACCCATTTATGTATATCTATTGAAAATCACAGTCATTTGCAGGAAAAGCCGGACTGTGGAGAGAGAGAGAGAGAGAGAGAGAGAGAGAGAGCATTAAGTGATGACAACACAAACAGCTCTGTTTGTAACACGAGGACGATGCTTCTGTTAGAAAATGGACACGCTAGCCTATTCAACAACGGCGGCATTTTCATTTTTACACACACTGCCCTTCACTTCTTCACAATTCCTCACCTCTAAGTTTCTAACCAGCCAACCATTGCCCGTTTTCTCTTTTTTACGTTGTCACGCATTCATGGCAGTCAAACAGTTATAGGGTGTGTTATTAATAATAGACAACTAAGCTATAAAGGGAGGAGTACAAATCTTATGTCCTACTTTTTCTGCTCTATTTTATACTCTACCAATAAAATCTTGCAATATATTCACCTAATTAATTAAATACTACCATTAATTAATAATGATAATATTAATAAGTCAATAATGATAGTATTTAATTAATTATATTAACACGTGACAAGTTTTTATTGGTAGAATATAGATTAAAGCAGAAAAAAATGGACAGAAGATTTAGATTCATAAATGGAGACCCTAATTTCCATACTCGGCTTGGGCCTTAGTGACCTATATGTTAGCTTCTTGAAATATTGGTTGGGCTTAGACTTCTAAATGACACTTAATAAGAGTCCGGTTGGGTACTCCGCAATTTCCGATAACTTATTTGTAGTGTTTATTAAAAGATATAATTTTAATAAAAAAAATTATGTAAAATGTGTAACAAATCCAAATAGACACTAAATTCATCTCGTTTAATCTTACTAATTTTCCTTTTGGAGTTTGAGTTAACATGTTTTTTTCTTTTTTTGAAAGTTTCTGTTTTTCTAAATATATTGTGAATGTAAAAGGAAGCATATGGAAATTCATTAGCAAGAGAGTTGGAAAGTGGGGCCAAATTATGGCAACTTCTGGGAAGCCTCACATATACGGTAGTACTTTGTTCTTGGGCGTGAATAATACTCTTATTGTACCATCTTTTATACAAAATAAAATCAATTTTGATTTGGAATATACGTACACACACGGAGAGAATAGTAAATATAGAGACATGAGTTCCTTTTTTTTTTTTTTTTAGTCATCTAGAGACATAGATTAAATTTAACTCAATTAGTAAAATTCTTTATATTTAAATAAGTAATCTCAGTTAAATTATGCCTATACTCAAAATCAATAAGTGTCTTCACCTTGCAATAAAGAGAAATCAATATAAAATAAACACTACAAATTCAGATCATATTAAAATAAATAAATAAGATTTGCAGATACTAATGTGTTTAGAGATATATGTTTTAATTTTATTGAAAGCTAATTTTTTTTTTTTACTGGAAATTGGTTAAATTATTGTTGTATCTAAAAAAAAAAAAAATTTAAAAAGCTATATATAAGCAAATATGCTTAAAAATGCCAAACAGACACATCATTTCAACATAATCATCCTGCAAACTAAAGTTTCATCATCTCGATACAAATATTATGAAAATTTCTAAGAGTGAGACTACAAATTCCATATTGCAGACATATTTGTAGCAATATTATGAAAACTCTTCAAGTGAGACTACATCCATATTGCAAGACATATTATATATATATATATACAGATTTAACCTCGTACCTTTATTTTTTAACAAAATTTATGTGATATTTAGAAATACTTGCATATTAAATATGTTGCCCCGCAACCTGAACTCACAGCCCCCCCCCCCCCCCCCCCCCCAAGCATTATCTCAAGATTAATATAAGAGAAGTCAAAAGCTGCAGATCTCATACATCACCCTATATATTTATTGCAAACATAACACCTAGTGATGTTCTCGCATATTCATAAATATTTTCAACCTCTTAACGCAGGTTTCACACTCTGATATAAGGAAGAAGATAATATTATAGAATCTGCATACATCATTCTAGACTTACATATTTATAAGAATGTAATTGTAGTCCACTTTAACTGATGCTGAATTCTGAATCGGGATTAAGTCAGAAAACAGGTATAGAGGTTTTGGAAGTTTGTGAAGAGAGGACTACAGCAAAGCTAAGATCACTAAAGAAGAGACACGGCAGCGGAGTAGTTAATCAGTGACGATAATTAAGATTATCAATACCCACATACATATGATTAGTTTGATAACGTACTAGACATAAGAGTTCTTATTCCCCTTAAAGCTAATTGATAAGAAAACGATCTAAAGACAAAAGAGTGAACATCATATGGCAATAGACAATTCATAAACCAAAAAGATTGACAAAGATGTTAGACAAAAGCATTTCAATACGTACCTATTAATTAACGTAACAAGCCGACTGTAATAGTACGTATCACCATAGCAGTGAGCCGAAGCGAGCAGTGTAGATCTTATATCTACAACTAAATTAAGCAAAAGAGGCAAATTATAACCATTGTTCAAGGAAGACCAAAAAAAAAAAAAAAACTTGGTTTTATACCTCTATGAGCTTCTTCTCCCTTGAAGTTAATTAACCTGTTAAAACTTTTGATATCTCAAAGGATTATTACCTAGCAACTGGAGCAAGCAATTACTGAAACTTGATATTGTTGGGGTTTCAAATCAACCATATTTTTGTCATCAAAGGTGTACCTGCTCATGAAGAAGAAATGCCCATTTGTAAGAAAAAAAATTTGTCTGAGAACATTCGGAACTATCGATAGAGAATAAGATGGGCCATACCTTTCATGAAGAGGCAGTGCTCCCTTATAGGCAAACAACATCTTATATAGCAAAAAGATAAGAAAATTTGATATTGGAGGAATCCAATATTGAGATTTTGCTTTAAAGAGATGCAATTACCATAGTAAGTAAAGAGAGAAAAAGTGTTCTCTGACCTTTCTATTTACCAAAAACACAATTGGTTCAATTAAAGCAAGTCATATTTTTTTCTCCCCCCTATAATGTAATTCCAATTAGGCATATCTTCCTAGTGTAACTTCCACGTTCATATAAAGGTACATGCTACTAATACACAAATTATCACCTTTTGACTATTCAAAAATATGTTTGACAACTGTATCCTAACATATCAATTAAAATTTGAAGGAAAAAGAAAATGGTTGTTGTTTAAAAATTAAATTATATATATGGAAATGTTTTCAATTACATATCAAAACCATTTTTTAAGATATAGTGTGCGTTTGGATACTACTTATTTTACTGAAAATTGAAAACTGAAAATAATAAAAAATATATATTTTGGCTACTGTTCATTAATGAAATTACTGTGCATTTGCCTGTTTGCACTGTTCATGGGACATGATTCCATGAATAATGCAAGAGGTGCTGGACTTAAAAATAAAAAATAAAGGCCAAAAACCCAACTTACTCTAAATGCAGACGCAAAAATTCTTACCCAAACGGAGTTATAGGCAATTATTATCTTATCATTTACAATATTAAAAAGGTAAAGTTTCGGACTAGTGTTTTAGTTCATTGAACGGGACACAAAGTGACATGTAGCCCTTTTTAAACACATGTCAATCTCATCTAGTACATTAAAGCTCCAAACACAAGCTAAATCCATTTTTTTTTTAAATGTTAATTTTAAATTCTTAAGAGCATCAGCATTGGTGGTGCCAAAAATTTAGCAATTTGACACCACAAAAAATCACTTTATTTTTTTTAACTTACCACTTCATAACTCATTTTACATCAATGCTCTTATTTTCACATCAAAGTTAAACACTATTTATTTATTTATTTATTGTTTTTTCTCTCTCCTCATCTCTATCTCTCTCTCTTCTCCCTCTCTTCAAACCCAACCCACTCATGGCACCACCACCAGCCACAATCCACCATCACAAACTCAGCCACCATCAACCACCGATCCACCACCATAAACCTAGCCACAATCCACCACAAAACCCATTAAAAAAAATCAAAACAAAATCCTTTAACCTCAAAATCAAAACCCATTAATCAATAGAAAACCCATTCATAAAAATAAAAACTCATTAATTCCCATTCATCAATATAAAAACCCATCAACAGAAAACCACCAATCAATCCACAAAGCTGCTGCAAGACGAGATGATGAGCAGATGGACAAGGGGAGGCAGCGATAAGCGGTGGCTACGACTGCAAGAGCGAGAAAAAAAAAAGGGTGAGACAAAACTGAAGAGAGAGAAGAAGAAGAAGAAATATTATTTAATTGGAGGGAGCAATAAAATATAATATATTGGTTTATCATTTGAGCTACAGTGCACAACTATAGATGGTTGTGCGCTGTAGCTTAAGAGCTAAACATTTTAGATATGGCTCCACCAAGGCAGCCCCAATTTTAGTAGTTTGTGGTGCTAAAAATAGCAATTTAGATTTTTAGCACCATCAATACTAATGCTCTAATAAGTTAACCATAGCCATAGAGAATGTTAGAATGAAACTTGAATGATGTATTTATTCTCTTATAGTTTTGGTTGTTCATTAACTTCAATTTTTTTCTAGAATTTTTTTTCTTTATGTAAAAGAATAAGGTGTTTCAATTGTTTTAGAGTTAATGAAATATCCCAAATTATATGAATTAGAATAATTTAGATTGTATGAGTGTGTATTATGTGGACATGTGTTTAGTCTTACATCAAGTGTGTACTAGGTAGATTAGGGTCACACAAGCAATTACGAGAAGTTTTAATTGTATAGATGTGACTAGTCCCTTCTCAAGTAGATAGTGACAAAAAAAAAAATGATATAAAAGTCAACCTAGTACTATAGTATGATTCAAGACCGCTAAAATGCAATGCATGCCCTAACAAGGTCCTTTAAGAATTGAAATAGGAGATATTGTAATATCTAGAATTATGTGAATCAGTTTGGAGTGTTTGTTACGTGGACATGTGCTAAGTCCTACTTGTAACTTTAATAGTGTTTGTTACTATGTAGGCTATAAAGTGATTGTGAGGAGTCCTACTTGTAACTTTAATAGTGAAAATTTATCATTATTATTTAGAAAATTTTTCTGAACAGGTTTTTTTTTTTTTTTTTTTTTCATTCTCATTTTTGTTATATGGAAAAGTCATTAATAGCCACATTATGGTTGTCCAATTCAATAACCAAACATGGAATTTATTAAAGAGCAAGCTAGGTCAATGTCCATTTGTTTAGCTATATGCTTGACTGCTAAAGAACTTTGTAGTTGAATTGACACCTCCTTAACCTCATGCACAAAGTGCTTAGGGCCTTAGGGGCTTAGGGAGGAAAGGATTCAAGCTGTGTGGATAACAGCATATTATAATTATTTCTATAAAAATATAAAAATGAAAAAAGCAATATGCTTGACCGAACAATTCATAACCGTAGTCAAGCATTAAATATGGTTCAATTTAACTCCTTTTATAACTTTTTTGTTTTGAGATAGAACTCTTTTTATAAAATAAAAATAAAATATCGACTCAAACGTGTAAGATTTGAACAACCTATATTAAGGAAGTTAAATCCAAACTCCCGTAATGGTATGAGTGAGTGGATGTCAATGTTGGCTCCATAGCCAACATGAACATCTCACCCTTAGAACCTCAAGAATGAAGGAGATGGAACAAAAAATAAGTAGTTTTAAAGTAAAGAACAATAAAATAAACTCTTCAGTGGAGATAGAAATCAAGAGAAAATAAAATAAATGAAGCTTTCTACCTATGAATATGGAGTTGGTAGAGAAAAACTAGCGACATTTACAATTATTATTTTATTTTATTTTGTGTTTTTGGAGAGAATTTAGGAGGTGAAAATGGTATAGAAAGTGTGGAAAATGACCAAAACCTCTTTTTTTGTTCTTTTTTTTTTTTGAAAATGGGGGTGGTGGATGCCTTTTATAGTGAAAAACTGAAACAAAAAAAATGGGAGCACCCTTAGGGGGCGCCTATACCTCTCGGGAGCACCCTAAACGTCATGCTTTTAGATTTTGGTTTACTGGTGACCCTACTTCGCGTGCTTGGTTGAAAGCCTTTCCGAGATTCAAATTGAGTGATTTTGGTGCCACTGGAAAGATTTCACTTCCTATTTTATAAAGCTTCTAGCTTAAAGAGAATCAGACCGTGGAACAAGGAGTTACGAGCCCCGGAAGTAGGCCATTTCACCATTTTTTGCCCTCGAAGATGATTTTTTTTCCAATTTTGCCAAATCGATTTTCATCAATCCGGAGATGCTTTGTGGATGCCGTTTGTTCTAAAATGTAAAGGAAAGTGCCATCTTCAAGAAAGTACTTGCTTTTTGGCTCAATGAATTTGCCTTGAGAAACTACAGCCCTGGTTGCTACCCAAATATGTCAAAAAAAACACTTAATAGAAGTTGAATGTCTTTGGAAGTTTCCTGATGTTTTCATGATATCTCAATTGTTTTAGCTCCTAATAAGCATTCATTTTAAAAGGAATTTCATTTTATTTCATTTAGGCTCAAATTTATCTCGATCAATGGTCAAATTTTGGTCAAACTACAATTGACATCTGGTTGATTACGGTCAAATTTGGTCAAAGTTGATAAAATCTTTTGAAAATATGTTTTTTGATATGAAAATATAAAAATATGAAAATTTGTCATTTTTGTGAAACTATGCACAAATTTGACCTTCCGTTAACTTTTGGTCAACTAAGGGCATTTTAGTCATTTTGACATGGATTGACAGTTCTAGTGATCTAATGCCTGAACGACAAAAACTATGTCATTCTAGACACTTTCAAGGTCTTTGTTGATACTGTATTTTGTCTAGCCTCAATTCACACATCAAAACAAAAACAAAAAAATCAAAAAAATTAGAAAGGATGCAAAATCATAAATTCCAAAGCCAAAAAGGGCAAAAATAAATATGACATGCTAGAAAGGTGAATCTAAAAGTCACAACGTTTGAAAAATATATTTTACAGAAAAACTGACCAAAACCCTGACCGAGGATGGTTAAAAAGTTGACTTTTGATCCAACAGTTGGATCGTGTTGAATTTTGGACCATCTCGTAGGAAATATTTTTCCTTTCGAAATGATAGTTTATGGTAAGGTTGTCCAGTCAACAATTGCACCCGACCTACCCACCGCCATTGATTGAACCCGACCCACCGCCTACTGAATCGATTTCTCCATCAGTCGTCGACAGATTGCTTCCTCCAGAACTTGACTTTGAAGGGTCGGACATCATTTCTCCTTCTTCAAAATCCAAGAAACCCGAACTGATTGACCCACAAATAATCCTGAAAGTTCAAATAGTGTGTAAAACACCTATGAACATTTAGACCCCTAAATTAAAAATTAGCAACACTAGCTTATAAATAAACAATATATGTGCGGAATATGAAATATAAGCTATAACCAAATTGGTAATACACTCTAAACCAAAAATAATCACAATCATAGCAGTAATTAAAAGGTAAAGAGAAATGAAAGAAAGATACAAACACAAAGATAACACAGCAATATGTTATCGAAGAGGAAACCGAAGTACTTGGCGAAAAACCTCTCCGCCGCCCTCCAAGCGGTCAATAATCCACTAAAGAATGAAGTTGGGATACATGAATAGCAAAAAACCCTCCAAGCCTAATCTACCCAGTGTACCTAAGCCCTCCAAGCTTCTTACTCCAACAGGATTACGCTGAACCTTGTCTTCTCTAGCCTACCGAATCCTGTAATAATCCATTGCATCAACCAAAATGAATTGGTCCCTTCTGAACTGCTTCCTGAAAGCTCAAACTGTATGAAAACACAAGAGCTTGTTTAGACCCCAATTCAAATTACGGCTTGGTTGATTTTACACTAACTTAATACTAAGTGCGGAATAGTGTAAACACAAGCAAATAAACACGAGAGCTACTCCAATCCATATTTAAAGTAACATAGCAGTAAAATGAAATGAACAAGAGTAGGGAAAAGAGATGCAAACACAAATAACACCGAGATGTATTATCGAAGAGGAAACCGAAGACCTCGGCGAAAAATCTCTTCGCCACCCTCCAAGCGGTAATCGATCCACTAGACAATCAGTTGGGATACATGGGTAAGCAAGAGACCCTCCAAGCCTAATCTACCCTCTGTACCTAAGCCCTCCAAGCTCCTACTCCAACAAGGCTTCTCGGAACCGTGTCTTGTCTAGCTCTTCGAATCCCGCAACAAGCTCCATGTTGCATCTGCCATCCTTGGTTTCTTCTAATGTTTCCCAACAGCACCAAAACCTCACTGGACTCTCTCAAAATATGTGGTAAGTGTTTGGGCTATTGACCTCTCAATGGAATGGAAATAAAAAGGTAGGAGATGAGGAAATTCCACAAACAAATGTGTAGAGAATTGTTAGTATAACAATTTCTAATTCTCAAGTGTTTTAGCTAGGGTTTTCTCTCTGAAGCTTTCCTTCACAATTGTGGGTAATATGGGTATATATAGTGAGGGTACAAAAAGTGTGTATTAGACAGTACAGACTGGCAGAACATAATGTCTCGCGGGTGTCTAGCGGAAAGGCCTTACCCGCGAGATACTCGTGAGACACAGCTGTCTTCATCTGTACAGACTCTTCGCATTCCAGTCATGTGCAAGGCACATGCTTCACTTTGCGGGAAGCTTAGTCGCGAGACACCCGCGAGAAGTCTTCTAGCTTCACTTGCTTGAGTCTTCACACTCTCTCTCTTTAACACACAACCCTTACAATCACATCCCACAATAAATACAGGGTACACAAGATTGAATATAATTACAATCAAATTTGGCATGGAATAAAAGCTAACAAAATACAAATTTGTAAATCACAACTTTACACTTCCCAAGCACCAAAAAACCTTCTCACTGATATGAGTATGGTGAGATAAGAATTTGGCTAAATGTACCTCTCAAGGATATATCAATTGAGAAGGTGAAAGTAGAAGTATTTGGAGAATCAAAGGATGAAAATTTTGGATGAGTCAATCTTGTTTTTCTGTAGGGTTTCTCTCTCAAAATTCTCTCTGGAAGCTCTTTACATTTCGTGGGTATAAGGGTATTTATAGTAGGGTGTATGAGGAATGCGAAGAGTCAGTTACAACCAAACAGGGAATTTTGGCGACTTGACCTCGCGACCGAAATGAGTCACGAGTTTAAGTCGCGAGCTAACTGCCTGGCTAGACTAGAAGTTTTGTTCTGTAGTGCAACAGCTAGCGTGACCCTTCAACTCCCCCTGCATGCTTCACACGTGTGCCATTCTGGCAACTTACCAGTCACGAGGCTCTTCTTGAGTGCACATTTCTTGAGCTTTTTTCACACTCTCTCACACACTACCCTTACATAATTCTCACCTAAATATAGGGTATCTAATTGCTAAATTACAAGTAAATTTGGTATGAAATAAAGCCAACACATTATTGAATAAATTCAACCTTACAATCTCCTTCTTTGGTTATTCTGTGACAAAACCCTAAAACAGACTCTAGACTTAACATGTGAATTGGGAACAATTGCCAAAACTCACTCACACCTAACTCTAGAACCTGTGAAGCTCTTGAACCATACGAACAAGTATTTCCTGAAAATAACAACACAAGATGATCATTGTAAGCAGAAATCTTGAAATGCATAGGAGCAAGCACAATGCAATCAAGTAGTGTAAATAAAAGCAATAAAGAATGGCTTGACCAAACAGGAATTATCACTATAAATAGTGATCACAATGAACATTCACACAAGGAATGAACATCTGGACATGCAAGCTAATAAGTTCAATGCAAAGTATCATTTGCATGTCCAACACTCAATCGATACAAAAACCTAAAGTAATTGCATCAAGGATAAAAATCCAACAAAGGCACAAGAGTGTTGTACTAAAGAAAATGCATAACATTAACTAAAAGTACTTAGCTACAAAGCAAAGGTACAAAAACTAAAGTACTGAATAGAAACTAAAATAATTAAACCAAAGTACCTAAAGTTTTAAACAGTAGCACAATGTAAATACCAAGAGTTATAAAAACTATAAACAAATAATAAGCTGTAAACAAGACTAGCCAATCAATGGTTAGACTATCCAAAAGTGTGTGTGTGTGTGTGTGTGTGTATCAACTTCCTCCTCTTGAGCTCACATAACTCCCCCTGTCAATATGCACATTTTCCTTCTTGTGTTGCTCTCCCCCTTACTGTATGCGATCGCCCAATCTATACACTGAGTTGCTTTCCCCCTTTTTGGCACGAATAGCTAAAGGCTCTCCACCAATTTGCTTTGAATAGCATCTAATTGTATCTCAATGGCCGTGAGACGCATTTGAACTTGATTGTTGGTGGTGTAGAGAGCAGTTTCAAATCCAGAAATACACTTATGCAAGTCCTCAATCAAAGTACTCAACATGTCAGCTTGAGAGCTAGATTGTACATGTTGAGTGCTAGTGGTCTGTAGCTCAGGAGTGAGAGGAGATGTAGTTTCTGTATGCCCAATAATGTGAGTGGCTGAGCCATGACTAGTAGGAGTGGCAAGAGGGAAAGATTCACTCTTAGGTGCTTTGGAAGAGTGACTTTTGCTTGCTTGAAGAGACATCATAGATATTGGGCAAAAATGAACCAATATTTTTCTGTCTTTTGGTAGGCGAACATCTTCAAGAACCATGATCTTCATGAGAAGACTACAAAAAGGAAGACATGTTTGTGATGCCGTTTGTAATGCTGTTTTCCCTATTGTCTGGAAAATGTGAGCACAAATATCAATCGAAACTCCAATGATGAGATCACATAAAAACTGGGCTCTTCCAAGGTTGATGAATCCAGTGTTGGATAGTGGATAAAGGTTGAAGAACATGATCAAAGTAAGAGTTTTCAGTTCAGGTGCAAACTTTATAGTTCCAATAGACGTGGCTTTGGATGAAATCTCATGATCTGGCCCAAGAATTTGAAGAATATCTTACACTTGAGGAAGTCTATCATCATACGGAGTGAGGTCTGCATTTGCTGGTCGAGTGATTCGAAAAACCTTTGCAATGTAATCTGGAGTAATGATGAATTCCTTTCCTGGTACCCAACACTTTAGTTCAACTCCAGTGAATCTAGCATTAGAGTAGAACTCCTTAACTAGTTCATCAATTGGATCCTCGAAGTTCTCGAATAGATCAGCCCAATCTTTTTCTTTAAAGATCCTAGGAATAAAGGTAGTTCCCAGGGTATCAAATCTCACAATCCATTCCACCGCAGTAGGAGCTTTTTCAAAAATGCTGGTGAAAGTTTGAGAATCAAGGGGAGTCTTGAACCTTTCACTGTTTGAATCACGGGACGAATGACGAGTTCGTTTTGAAACAAGGGATGATGGAACATCACTCATTAGTTCTTTTCCATGAAAGGAACGATGAGACATCTGCAAAAGAACAGACACACAACAAAGAACCAATTGCAACACCACAAGACATAAACACAAACTTAGTTAGATTTAGGTCAGTCCATGAAATAAGCACATAGTCATAAATAGGAAGAAATCTCAATCAAACATGTTGAATAAACCAAATATGCAGTAATGTGTACCTATCCTGATGGAAATGCAAAAACATGGCATTTATTTAAGCTTGTGTAACACTAGTGCATGTGGTGTGCAAATGTGATGATTGTGCAGGCAAGGCTAAGCACATTATAAACCAAGAAGTCCACAGAAACACAAGTAAATGTCTTTGAGACATTTTACAATGAGCATGATATGACAACACAACACAAACAAAATATACTACTCAAAACAGAGAAGCAAACATGAAAACATGTATAATAAGCATTACACTATCAAAACCAACAAAACCCATTCATCAAACTCAACAAGAAATACCCAAACCAATATTCGAAAATCATATTTTCAAAACTCAACACAAACACAAAATCCAAGAATTCAAAGGCTTTAAACATGAAAATCTTTGAGAAAATAAGAGAACCCATACCTTGTTCTTGAATATTGGTGAAGAGATGATGAAGAAAATGGAGGAATTTGAAGTAAACACTGTGAGTTTGTAAGGGAGAGGAACAGACAAGACAATGAACAGTCACAAAATGCAAGGGAAAACTGAAAAGTTTTTGAAAACTACCTTGAAAATAACCCTCATTATGTAAAACACGCGTTTTTCGCGACTGGAATGAGTCGCGAACAAGTCACCAATGCAAGTCGCCAAAAACCCGTGTGACAAATTTTGAAAAAATTGTCTAAATGTTTTCACGACTGGAAGTTCCACTCGCGAGTAAGTTGCGACGAGAGTCACCAAGCATCCTAAGTAAACCTCGCGACTAGAGCTTCCACTCGCGAATCAGTCGCCAAACTGAGTCACGAAAATCCTAAAAACCCAGATTTTTGAAAATTTTCTAAGTCTTTTTCGCAACTGGGGGCCTAACTCGCCAGAGAGTCGCGAAAGCTTCTAAGTAAGCTTGCGATGGAGGCACGCGACTGGATTGACTCACAAGAGTGAGTCGCCAAAATAGAGTCGCACAGTTTTTGAAAATTTTAAAAATTTTCAAAAAAAAAATACTTTCCAAAAAAAATTAAAACACTCAAAAATCTTTTTGTGTTTGATCAACATATAATTGAGCATGTGCAACACATTTAAACAAGTACAATCACATAAATGAATAAGGCATTCATTGAACATAGACATGTGTGATGTGTGTGGGTACCAAAGATGAGATAGTCCTTAGTATAATGTGAAACTTAGATGATCAGTTCAACCAAGATATACACAATTGGCACGAGGAAAAGTGACCAATCTCAATTATAGAAGTATGCATATATGACCTCCCACAAAAATTGATAACATAAACTTTGAAGTTTTTCATTTGGCTTTATATCAATACATTTGATCATTTTGAATCAATACATCTCATTTTGAGATTGATGCTTGAAATTTTTGATATTTTAATTTGATGAGCAAGTCTTTGGCTTTTTAAGTATCATACATTTTCATAAAAGTCGCTTTCCCTTTTTCCTAGTCAAATACTAGTATGTGCGACAACTTTTGCAGCTCATTATCTCTTTTCATTTTGAGATTTACATTTGTTGAGCTCTTTATGCAAAAAATAAAATAAAATAAAAGAGTGGGAAGATATATAGGCACAAGTCTATGCATGTCTTAAGATCAACAAAACCATTGACTAATCATTCATGACAAGTTTGAAGATCTATTTACAACAATCACATGGATGTTAAGATTTTTCCTACAATGATATGAATGCATAAAAAACAAGCTACACTCGTAAATGCACAGAACCATTTGTACGAAGGTACAAGGCAAAATATGCATGTGACAATACACAAAAATACTGATCAAACTTTTTGGATTTTCTACTTTTTATGTGTTTTTGGATTTTTGACACAAAAACAAGTAAAGATTGATTAAAAAATAAAAAAAAATAAATAAATAAAACCAATGTAAAAATGTTCAAAGTAAATACAAACAAACAAAAAATTTTCCAAACCAAACTAGAATGATAACAAAGAGCACACAAGCAATCAATGTCACATTAAATAGGAAGTATTAATGCATTGGCATGTTGTAATGCTTATGCATGAGTACCCTTCTTCACCCACATGACATGTGCGTTTAAGGTGATATCCCTAACGGATTGGGTACGATTGTTGTGACTTTCAAACCTTCTAGTGAAGCTTGCCAAACAGGTGGTGAATGCATCAATCATCTTCATCACATCCCTCACTCCAGGATCACCTGCTTGACCTCTTGATTGCTTAGCAATCCAATTCCTTTTGTCATTTCTCGGTCCTCTTGACCTTTGGGTACTCGCATTCTTTAATGCTTTAAGCTTATCACAATTTGGCCTAGTGTGTCCTTGAGTTCCACAGTGATGGTAGAAATGTTGAGTTCTCGGACCTCTTTGTGACTTTGGGAGTGATTTTCCTTTACCCTTAGGTTTGACCACTAATTGGTTAGGAGGCTTAGTCAAGAACCGTTGGTCGGTCACATTTTCTCCGCCTTCACTTTGTCAACAGTAGTGATTGCCACCATTGGTTCTTTAGCTTTCACAAACTTCATATCCTTGGACACTTTGACACTCGAACTACTCTCTCCGGTGTATCCCAATCCGCTTTTGTCAGAGAAAGGTTTTTGATGAGCAAGCATTTCATCAAGCTTCTTAGAGGAGACCCACTCTACCTTAGCATTAGCTTGAATCACCTCAAGCTCAAGGAATTTGATCTTTGAATATGCTTTGGTTAACTCTCCGTTCAGCGTCTCAACTTCACACTTAGTCTCCTTGTATCGCACCAGAAGACTCTTGTCGTCTTGCTCTGCTCTCTTCATTTTCTTAATGGCAGCTTTAACCACTCTTGCATATTCACCGGTCTTCTCAAGGAGGGAATTGTAGGTTTCTTGCAGTCCCACTATTCTTTCTTCCTCCTCATCATCAGATTCCTCTACTATCCCCATCGACTCCACTTCAGTGTGCTCCCCAAGCTCTTCCACTAGCAAATTCAAACCATTTGAAGATTGCACGGGGGCAGTGGCCATAAATGCAGAGTAATTTCTCTCTTCGTCACAGCTTTCTTTTTAGCCTGAATTAGAGGAATCTGTGTCACTAAAAGTAGTGGCATACACTTTACCCTTCCCTCTCAAATAGTTCGGACACTCCTTCTTGAGATGTCCATGACCATTACATTCATAACACGTGATTGCTTGAGAAGATTGAGAATCCTTCCCATCTTTCTTCTTGAAATCCTTTTTCTCCTTCCAGGAATTTGGGAATTTTCCTTTCTCAGCAAACTTTCATTCTTTTTGAACTTCAAGAACTTTCGGAAGTTCTTAACTAGATACGCCACATCTTTTTCGACCTCATCCTTATCCGATGAGTCTTGAGCTTCCATTCTCTCGTTGATCGTCTTTAGAGCAAGTGATTTGCTCTTCCTTTGTAATGGCAGAGAAAGCTCATAGGCTTGAAGTGAGCCAATAAGTTCTTGAACTTTGATGTCATCAAGATCCTTGCTCTCTTCAATGGCTGTAACTTTTGCACGGAAGCTTTCTGGTAATAATCATAGAATTTTTCTTACAATCTTGGAGTCATCCTTCTTTTCCCCCAAGTTAAACTTCCCAATTACCACCTCATTCAACTTCCCGTAAAATGAGTCAAATGACTCGTCTTCACTCATTTTCAGCTTTTCGAAGCGTGTAGTAAGCATTTACAACTTGGTGTCCTTCACCTTTTTGGTTCCCTCACAAGTTGTTTCCAAAATTTGCCACGCCTCCTTGGCAATTGTAACATGGGAAACCTTGTGAAACTCATCTGGAGAAACACCACAGAAAATAGCATTTAGTGTCTTATTATTAACATTCGCTGCCGCAAGAGCTACCTTATCCCATTCGGATTTGGCGGCCTCCGGCCTAGTCCATCCTATATCTACAGCATCTCAAACACTTTCATCTACAGAACATAGGAATGCCCTCATATGTACTTTCCAAAATGCATAGTTGCTTCCATCAAAATATGGAGGAGAATTTAGAGATTGAGATCAATCCATCTCAAAAGGGGTCAAGGATCGCATTCAGGTAATTAAACCACAACAAGTGCACCCGCTCTGATACCAATTGAAAGTTCAAATAGTGTGTAAAACACTTATGAACGTTTAGACCCCCAAATTAAAAATTACCAACACTAGCTTATAAACAAACAATATATGTGCGGAATATGAAATATAAGCTATAACCAAATTGGTAATACACTATAAACCATAAATAATCACAATCATAGCAGTAATTAAAAGGTAAAGAGAAAGGGAAGAAAGATGCAAACACAAAGATAACACAGTGATATATTATCGAAGAGAAAACCAAAGTACTCGGTGAAAAACCTCTCCGCCGCCCTCCAAGCAATCAATAATCCACTAGAGAATGAAGTTGGGATACATGAATAGCAGAAGACCCTCCAAGCCTAATCTAACCAGTGCACCTAAGCCCTCCAAGCTTCTTGCTCCAACAAGGTTACGCCGAATCTTGTCTTCTCTAGCTTATCGAATCCCACAATAGCCCATTACATCAACCAAAATGAATTGGTCCCTTCTGAACTACTTCCCAAGCACCAAAAAACCTTCTCACTGATATGGGTATGGTGAGATAAGAATTTGGCTAAATGTACCTCTTAAGGATAAATCAATGGAGAGGGTGAGAATAGAAGAATTTGGAGAATCAAAGGATTAAGATTGTGGATAAGTTAATCTTGTTTTTCTCTAGGGTTTCTCTCTCAAAATTCTCTATGGAAGCTCTTTAAATTTCGTGGGTATAAGGGTATTTATAGAAGGGTGTATGAGAAATGCAAAATGTCAGTTACAACCAAACAGGGCATTTTGGCAACTCAGCCTCGTGACTGGAACGAGTCACGAATTTGAGTTGCGAGCTAATTGCCTGGCCAGACTGGAAGTTTTGTCCTATAGTGCAACAGCTGGCGTGACCCTTCAACTCCTCCTGCATGCTTCACACGTGTGCCATTCTGGCGACTTGCTAGTCGCGAGATCCAGTCGCGAGGCTCTTCTTGAGTGCACACTTCTTGAGCTTTCTTCACACTTTCTCACACACTACCCTTACATAATTCCCACCAAAATACAGGGTATTTAATTGCTAAATTACAAGAAAATTTGTCACAGAATAAAGCCAACACATGATTGAATAAATTCAACCTTACAATTCCAACAAGTTTTGAGATGTTTTGGCTAGATCCAGTGAGATTTTGCTAGATCTAGCTAAGATCTTGTGAGATTTTCCCAGATCTAGTCGAGATCTTGGCCAAACCGACTTCTCTGACGGTCGTCGACAGATTGCTTCCTCCAAAACCCAACTTTGATAGGTCAGACGTCGGTTTTCCTTCTTCAAAATCCAAGAAACCCGAGTTGACTGACCCACAAATATTCCAATGAGTTTTGGGATGTTTTGGCTAGATCTTGGCTAGATCCTGGCTAGATCCTGCGAGATTTCACTAAATCTAGCGAAGATCTTGGCTAGATTAGATGAGATTTCGCCAGATCTAGCCGAGATCTTGGCTAAATTCGGCTAGATTTCACCAGATCTAGTCAAGATCTTGCCGAAAATGGCCTAAATCTCAAAGGATTTTGGCTGATTTCATTGTTTTCTCACTAGATTTTCTATATTTTCCAAATCTCCCCGACCGATTCGACCGCCGCTTGTTGATGATCCAACCCGTTGGAACCGATCATCCCCTTGATTGGTGGCGGGTTGAGATTTCACCCACCCAATCTGGTCGAGTCGGATGTGGGTTAAGCCCAAACCCAACCCGACCTGACCCATGGATAGTCCTAATTTACGGGCCAAAATCAGAGCTAAAACAGATGAAACATCACAAAAATACCGAAGCCCTAATAAAATCTTCACTATATTTTTCAAGAAAACTAGCAATTTTTTACCCAATTTTGCGCAATAAACTGTACCTGGGCAGGAACTAGAACGAGCGGGCTAGACTTTCTTGAAGAACAAGGTCTTAGATATTTTACACCAAAAGGGCTCGAAAATATTTGCTTCGGATTGGAAGATATGAATTTTTCAAGAAAAAACGTCCAGAATTTTTCAGCTTTGCATCACCTTCCTTCCGAGCGCAATATCTCGACAACAGTAGCTCCAAATTAAACTAGGAGAGGACTTTTGGAAACTAGACATCTAGAGCTTTCCATGCATTTAAAATTAGAAGAAAACAGAGCTTGGAAAGGCCTGCAAACAGCTGTGTGAAGATAGAGCCATAAATTAGAAAAAGACCAAAAAAAAAAAAAAAAAAAAAAAAAAAAAAAACTGACGTGACGGATAAGAAGGGAGGATAGCATCAGGATACACCAATGCTAGCTGCCTCTTTGAAAGGGCAGCTAGCACTAGTGTATCTTGATACACTAATACTAGCCCCCTATTCCTCACATTCTCCTATAAATACCCTCCTCCCCCCTCCCCCACATTTTTTGTAGAAATTAATGCAGAGTTTTATGTGGAAAAAATAGGGATAAATAGGGATAAAATGTGGAAAAAAAATCCAAAAATCCCACAAAAAAAAAAAAAAAATCTTCTCTCTCTTTAGGAAACCCTACACAAAGAGCTTCATCCTTTCTTCATTGTTGTAATTTTTGTGGGTAAGGTTTTGGGATGGGTTTAGTTCCTTAATAAGTAAACTCTTCCCTCCCTTTTTACTATTGTAATCATCTTTTCATATATGAAAAAAAAAAAAAAACTTTCCTTTACTTTGTTGTGTAAATAGTTGCTTTATTTTTATTATGTTCTTGTATATATTGTTTTTGCATCTAACCCTTATTTCAATGCTATTAATATTGTTGTTGGATATTATATTTGTGTTGGTTATCCTAGATGGGTATTGGACCATCTCCTAGGCTATGAATGGGAAGTACCCTTAGGGGGAAGAAATCTCATCTCACCTAGGCATCTAGGACTTTACTTATTGCTTTTAATTTCTTGTTATCCCATTTATTTTCTTGCACATCCCCATCTCCCTTTAAATTTCTTGTTATCCAATTTATTTTCTTGCACATCTCCAATCCCCCTTCATTTTATTGCTCTTGTGTGTGTGTGTGCACACACTCTTAGACACTTAAAAATAAAAATAAAAAATAAAAAAAGACTATCTTCCATAAATGGTTTTTAAACCTCCATTAGAGCACAATATGGGTATGTCTCATAAGAGTGGTGATGGCTTAGAACTCTCATTTCTTTATGTTGAAGAATCCATAAGGCTTGAAAAGAGATTAAAATCTATTTAAGGGAGAAATAAATTAAAAAAATCATTTTTAATCAATTTTATAATATTCCAAGCTTTTGCTTTCATGTCATTTATATTTCAAGTCTTTACTTTTATGTCTTTAGGGGCACAATTTGTAACAACTCCAAGATAAAATTGGACTCGTAAGTAAAAAGGCCTCTCACAATATCATTTGTAGAGAGTGGGCTTGAAAGGTATGACCTGGGCATAAGTGAGTGGTTTTAGTCGTAGTTCCTACGGGGAACACTACATGGGCGAGCTTAGCCTTCCTAGCCAAATTCCTTTGTGGCCAGCCCCCCCCCCCTTTATCTTTGTTTGTTTCGCCTTTTATACTGGTGTCCCATTCCCCTTTTTTGTGTCCACGTGTCAATTTCTACTTTTGGGGTGCAGGCCTGTCCAGTCGACCCATACCTAGAGTGGTTGGGAGTTGCTGGAAAGGCGTATGGGCATGGGCATGGGTTTGTCAGACGCCGAATTCCATATTACTGTGTTGGCTGCTTTTTTCCTGGCCTTGCCCGCTACACTCGGCTTTTTCCTTTCTTTGGGCATTTAATGAAGTGCCGAGGAGGAGGTCGTCCTCGGCAATGGCCCTCCTCAGCTTGGGCTGCGGTCCTTAAGATAAACTGGGCCTGGGCCGAGGCTACACTTTTTTTGGCCCCACAATAGCCCCTCAAAAGCCTGCTGCCCGACTTTTAGTTGGGAAGGAGGGTTTTGATAATGTTGGGCCTACATCATAACCCGCTCTGATTCTGCACTCCATAAATATTTGCATTTTTCCATTTACTTGGGAATCGTGTCAAAACAAGGGACGCGCCCTTATTTTTCATTCGCGCGGAGTCTTTTGATATTTCGGTATTCGAGGCGCGCCTTCACGAGGATCTTCAGATCCTACGGCTGAGGATGAGGTTGGAAATTGAGCCCAGTCTGCTTTGTCTGTAGCGTTCCTTGGAAATTTGCACAAGTTAAATACCACCGGTCTGCTCTGTGTATAAATAGGATAGGGGGTCACTCCTCTTGTATACAAACCCTTCTGCTTCCTTCAGAAACATAATCCATCTGCCATACTCAGTCTCCATTTTCAGTGTCATTTAGCCTCAGGTTAATATGCTTGAGGTATGGGTGGGGGTGAAGGGTCTTTACCCGCTTCAGAGGCACCGAATCCTCAAGGTGATATGGTACGGACCAGGATGGCACAGATTCAAGCCGGTCCTCCGCTTTGACAGGGGGAAGATGGTCTTCCTCTCTCTTTTAGTGAAAATCCGAAGCAGGTTCTGGTCATGCCAGATTTTTGGCATGTCAGAAGAAGGAATTTTCGCCATCAGCCCCGTCTGCCTTGTCGCAGGCAAATTTTCGAGGGGCTCCCCAACTTCCGACTCCCTGCACCTTTTCCTCAACGGTGCAGGCCCCAAGTTGGGTTCCCTGCATCTTTTCTTCAGCGGCGTTGGCCCAAAGCCAGGTGCTCTCTGCACCTTTTTTTCGAAGGTGCAGGCCCCTCGTCGGGTTCTTTTGCTGCCTGAGTTATGGGCATGTAAAAGTATTGAGGAGTGGTTCCCTTACTCAACATCTCAGCGCAGCAGCCAACCTCTCCTCTGTGTTTCTCCTTCGGCTTTATCTTTACTCTCTTGTATTTTTCTTTTTACTTACGTAGTTAGCTTTAATGTAAGCTTATTTCAGCTTTTCATTGTACACTGTACTATTCCTTTGTCTTAATAAAAGATGAGTTTATTTCTTTCTTTATACTTTTCTTTTCTGCAATAACTACTTTGTGCATGAATATTAAATATAAGCTTGCCTCTAATGATACTCAGAGCAAAAAAATGCCTTAACACAGATTCCTACTAGTTCAAACTTACGGACATTATCAAGTATAACAATGGTAATCCTCAATAACTTAAATTCTTGGAACTAACCGGGATAGCGGCTGAGTGCTGCGCGATGCATGCTAGACCAATGTCTGAGAACGATAAACTCTAAATAATTCATCCGAGAGGGTAGCCAAGCAGTGAGGGACCTCAATTGTGTTTTTTGGTAGCATACTGCTCTAAATTGCATCAATCCCTTTGGTACAGAGGGTCCGAGGGTAGGCTGGGCAATCCATTCAGTGTAGGGATTAACCCAACCGTTAATGGGGGAATTCTCCTCGGATAGATCCTAAGGCCCATGTAACGTAGTTTTTCCTTTAAGTACTTGGTTTCCCCATAGGCTTGAGTCCGAGGACCATACAAGGCCTTGGTTCTGTCCAAAACTTGTGTTTTGCTCTTAAGTAGTTGGTTTCCCCAGAGGCTTGAGTCCGAGGACCATACAAGGCCTTGGTTCTGTCCAAAACTTGTGTTTTTGCTCTTAAGTAGTTGGTTTCCCCAGAGGCTTGAGTCCGAGGACCATACAAGGCCTTGGTTCTGTCTAAAACTTGTGTTTTTTCTTCTAAGTAGTTGGTTTCCCCAGAGGCTTGAGTCTGAGGACCATACAAGGCCTTGGTTCTGTCCAAAACTTGTGTTTTTTCTTCTAAGTAGTTGGTTTCCCCAGAGGCTTGAGTCCGAGGACCATACAAGGCCTTGGTTCTGTCCAAAACTTGTGTTTTTTCTTCTAAGTAGTTGGTTTCCCCAGAGGCTTGAGTCCGAGGACCATACAAGGCCTTGGTTCTGTCCAAAACTTGTGTTTTTCTTCTAAGTAGTTGGTTTCCCCAGAGGCTTGAGTCCGAGGACCATACAAGGCCTTGGTTCTGTCCAAAACTTGTAATTTTGCTTCTATGGGGCTTTGGCTTTAGGGGAATTAAATCCTCGGCCGAGCCCCTTAACCCATCTGCGTGGCTGACACTATAAAGTGTAGCCCCTAGTCAAGAATCATAGCCCCCAACGAAGCTCTACGTTAGCACGCTGTAACTGGCTGGTAGAAAATGACAAGGGTATTGTCCCACACCATCGCCTATGCCAAGACACAAACCTTCCCCACAGACGGCGCCAATTGTAGGGGCACAATTTGTAACAACTCTAAGATAAAATTGGACTCGTAAGTAAAATGGCCTCCCACAATATCATTTGTAGAGAGTGGGCTTGAAAGGTATGACCTGGGCATAAGTGAGTGGTTTTAGTCGTAGTTCCTACGGGGAACACTACATGGGCGAGCTTAGCCTTCCTAGCCAAATTCCTTTGTGGCCAGCCCCCCCCCCCCTTTATCTTTGTTTGTTTCGCCTTTTATACTGGTGTCTCATTCCCCTTTTTTGTGTCCACGTGTCGATTTCTACTTTTGGGGTGCAGGCCTGTCCAGTCGACCCATACCTAGAGTGGTTGGGAGTTGCTGGAAAGGCGTATGGGCATGGGCATGGATTTGTCAGACGCCGAATTCCGTATTACTGTGTTGGCTGCTTTTTTCCTAGCCTTGCCCGCTACACTCGGCTTTTTCCTTTCTTTGGGCATTTAATGAAGTGCCGAGGAGGAGGTTGTCCTCGGCAATGGCCCTCCTCGGCTTGGGCTGCGGTCCTTAAGATAAACTGGGCCTGGGCCGAGACTACACTTTCTTTGGCCCCACAATGTCATTTACATTACTAGTTTTTACTTTTATGTCAATTAAATTTCAAGTCTTTACATTCTTGTCATTTAAATTTCAAGCTCTTTACCTTTCAAGCTTTATTTTTATACTTATTTTGTTGTTGTCTCTTTATTTTTGTTAATAATGTGCCATAAATAAAAATACTTGGAAAACATTTCCCCTACACCCTATTCTAAGAAAATGTTTTATCCTCTTCATCTCTTTCTCTAAAGGTGAGGATTTTAAAAAGGGGAATCTTTTTTCAAAATGCCTTTTATTCCCAAAGCAAAAACTTTTTCTTAAGTGTTCTAAAAAAAAAGGAGGGAAGAGAAAGTTTTAAAAGAAAAAAAAAAAAACTTTTTTTTTTAAGGGGGTGGGGGGGGGGGGAATCCGAAAATTTTTATGAGAAAAAATCTGTTTTTTCCAAACTTTTCAAAATGTAAATCTGTTTTTTTTTATAAAAAATTAATTAATTAATTAATTAAATAAAAAAAATAAAAAACTGTTTTCATAAAATAAAAAAAAAAGGGCTGTTTTCAAAATCTTTTTTCGTAAAAAAAAATAAATTTTTTTTTTTCCAAATCTGTTTTCAGTAAAAAAAATATTTTTCAAAACTGTTTTCTAGATTTTTTTTTTTTTTTTAAATCTGTTTTCTAAAAACTGTTTTCAAAAATCTGCTTTAATGAAAAACTATTTTAAAGAATAAAAATCTGTTTCTTTCAAAACTGTTTTTATAAAACAGTTTCTTATAAAACTGCTTTTTTTTTTTTCACAAACTGTTTTTATAAAGCTGTTTTTCATAAAATAAAAAAAATTATAAAACTTTTTTCTTTATAAAACTGTTTTTTTATAAACTGTTTTTGTAAACTGTTTTTTTTAAGAAGCATAAATCAGTTTTTTTTTAACTTTTTTTCAAAACTAAAAATCTTTTTTTCTTGTTGTTTTTCCGAAAACTTTTTTTTTTTTAATAAAAAAATCTGTTTTCCAAAAAAAGGGGGAAGGCCAAAACAATAAAAAAAAAAAAAAAAAAGTTTTCAAAAACGTTTTCCAAAGTGTTTTTAAAATGTTTCTTTTCAAAAGCTTTTCTCAAATACGCCAAAAATTTTTTTTTTTTTTTTTAAGTGCATGTTTTCAAAGAGAGGTTTTCAACAAAAAAAAAAAAAAAACATTTTCGTGAAATACTCTCACCACGTCAAAAATGTTTTCTAAGAAAAATGTGTTTTGCCAAAATAATAAAGGTAATGTTGTAACTTTTTATTTCCAAGTTTTTCTTAGAATAGGTGTAGTTTGTAGGTTCGTGTTCAAGGCTCACTTTCTTCAGTCTTTGAACATCCCATAAGCATACATTGTTCCTAATAAATTTGGTACTAAAAAGTTTCTTTTTGTCATCTTTTTGTATGAACAAAAAATGAGAAAATGGTGGATGACTACAAGGTACTATTCCTCCAACTCTCTCTTTTCATTACATTGTATTCATTTTTGTATAGTTGTTAGTATTCACATGCTAGCTATGTAAATAATAGATACTCACATGTTACTATATAGAATGTGTGCGTGCCAAAAATAGGGTTGATGGGCCGGTCCTCACTTGGGCTCATAATCTATTTGTGATGTGGGTTTTGGATTTCCTACCTTGGGTAATTCCTAGCACAGAAACCCAACAATGCAACCTTACCCTATGAATTTCTCTCCTTTCTCTCTTACTGCTCTCCTGATGCACTTTCTCTCTCTACTCCCTTTTCTTTTGCATCCTCCTCCCAAAAAACCCCCCATTCCTCATTCTCATCTCTTATTTATAGCTCGAGGTTAGTGGAGGGGTTATGATTACTCTAGGTTATTAGTGGACATGAAGGTCCAATTCCATTGCCTTTAAGTGGGTGTTTAGTTGGGAGTGGAAGTAGTGACTTTGGAACCGATTCCCACCTTAAGAGGGACGTTCGGCAGCGATATTCTCCAAGGCAATACTGAGCAATCACATTCCCTGCTAAGAAGTGTTGGCCGGGCAAGTCTCTAGCCATGAACCATGAGGTGTACAGTTCAAGATTGCATGCCCAATGGGCCTTAGGTCAAGCGTAGTGGCATGGATCCCGGGCCCATGGCCTCAACAGGCATAGGGCCCAACCTCAGAAAAAGGGGCTGGAACCATGGGCCACACTATAGGTTTGACATTCATGACCCAAGTGGGCCTAGGGACCCTTGTACCGTACATTAGCCCCCCATTGATTTGTGCCGGCCCCAGGGAATGAATCAAGGGCATTAAGAGACAGAAACTATCCAAGAAGTCTAACGAGTAGATTCTAGACAGTTGAAGACTCATTAATGCGCCTTTAAAAGTTGCGTTGTATCTGATTGTTTGGTTTAACCGTCATCATTGTCTGAAGGTTCATGAACCGAGGCGACGTGCATGGCAGTTGCAATGGGGATTCGTAGAGTTTCTCGCCCCTTACTTATTAAATGTTATTTATTCCTCCACAGGCTCCTATAAATAGTTCCTTTTAAGTCTCTTCTTCACTTTTTACATTCTCCATTCCTCAAACTCCCTTTCTACTGAGCATATTTCTTTCGTGCGCTCATCCTTCAACCCAGAACACCATTTCTTCCTAGTGCCCACAGTAAGTTCTCTTTGCCTTTCCTTTCATTCTCTCTTCTTCTTTCAGTTTTCCTTTAATCTTAGTTTAGAAATGGGTTATTCTCACCTCCTATCTTCAGAAGCATCCCTGGCTAGCTTTAGAGCAGCCTACAATGTCCCTAGAGATGTTGATATCACCTATTGTCACGAGGGCGATATCGACCTCCATAGGCGTACTGACTCAAACACTATCTTTTTCCCTCTTATGGCTATTCTTGAGGGTGGGGTTAGGTTCCTTGTGGACCCTCTCATTATAGGCACCCTTAGATTTTACAACTTGTGTCCTAACCAACTCCCCCCCAATTTTTACCAAGTGGTGAGTTGCGTGAGTAGGTTAAACCAAATATTTGGTCTACAATTAAACCACCATGATATTAACTTCATATATAGTCTATGCAGAAACATTAGGTCCGATTATTACTTAAAAACTAGGGATATGCGGGTACGGCTGATATCATGCCTTCCCGATTCTAACAGAAATTCGACAGGAGAATTTGTCCGAGTGAGTGGCAATTGGCTTGCCGATGAACTCCCTTGCCCATTTTCGCCGTGTGATGTTGGTCAGTACCGAGAACCTTCATTTCCTTTAAGTTTGAATCTTTTACTTAGTTGCTTGCATATAAACTAACTGGTCTTTTTGTTGATTTGTTGCAGAAGGAAGAAGGTTTCAACCAGATCTCCGAGTTGTACACATGAGAGATCTTAACTTCGTACTTAGGTCAGAAATTTTTGTGCACACGGACGGACAACTCTAAGTATCCCATTTGATACTCGACGTTGACCCGATATATTCTACCTCGCAAGCATTCAGCCAGGCATTGTCAGTAGACAACCCCCTCCTTTCTTATATTGACGTTCGATATGCCAATTTTCTCCTGCCTTCCCTGACCATTGGTGAAGCTCAGGACCTAGGCCCCCGATATACTACAACAGAGGACCTTGCACTAGTACGAGACAAATCAGCTAAGCATGTATCTCAAAATCGCAAAGTCCACGAGCCCGTTGAAGTGCTTGACACCCTCGCCCATGTAGCCAAGGCCAGCCAAGACGCAGCTATGGTGAACAAGCGAAAAATGATCATTGACCGGTTTCTGCCCGGCACTCAACCCACGGCCCAGCCTCAAGGTGGGGACCACACCCTCCTTCCCCAGGCATCAACCGTCCGAAAAAGAAACAGCGCATTGGCGACCAACCTCCCAAAGTTCCTAGTGATGCTCCTTCAAAAACTCCTCCCTGAGGCAAGGTAATGATCCGGGAACCGATGGGTGGTCCCCGACCATCTGCCAAGGTCGATATGGACATGGCGTCTTCATCTAGGCCCGAGGCTATCTGGCAACCCACTTTCAAGTTCGGAGACGGGCCTCTGCCAGCATCTGCCAACATCAAGGCTTGGGCCCAGGGCCAAGAGGGGAGGGTGGCCCAAAGCTTGGTTCATGGTCTCTTATTACCCGAGGACGTGCCTTTCTTCTCAGACTGAACCGAGGAGTCATTGGGAAGGCGATTACAATGGCATACCATAGCAGTAACTTTCCATCTTACTTTCATTTATTTGAACGCATACGCATTCCTTTCTCTCTCATACTAGCCACCATTGCAATATCAGGCCGCACAACTAACCCACATCCTTGACAAGAGGATGAAGAGCTCACTGAGGATGTCGAACGAGAGACCGCCTTGAAGGATGTTGCTACTGCCACAACAAAAGAGAACGTCAAAGCCACCGAGGCTACTGAGAAGAAGGCCCAATCTTCGGAGAAGGCTCGGTTAGTGGCGAAGAGAAATTTGGCAGAGGTGGAGGATAAGTTGGGGGGCAGTAGAGCTTAAATTGGTAGAGGCAGCCAACCTAAATTTAGCCCAGGCCGACGAGATAGCTGACTTGAAGGCGGCCCTTGAAGCCGTTTAGACTAAATGGTACGACGAGGGCTTCGCAGATGCCGAGAACTCCATAGAGTCTATCATCCATCAAGCCCAGTCTCATGGGTTAGGGGAGGGGTGGTTGGCAGCCCTCCAAGCTATGGGAGTGCCCAATGATTCTCCATTAAGGAATCTGGTGCAAATCCTATACTTGGCTCCTTCTCCCCCCGTGCAAAGTCAGGTCAACACTGTTGATGAAGAGGATACCCCAAGTATGAGGGAGCTGGTGAGAGCGATTGACACTCATGTTGATCTGGAGGCCACCAGCAACCTCAATACTGCTGAAGACACGCAAGTCCAGCAACCACCAACCGAGGATGTCCCTGGCCAGCAAGCCGATGAAGCAGCCCAACTCCCGCCCACCGATCCTACCATTTGATACTTATGTTTTTAACTAGTTTTTATTATTATTTTTTTTTCGTGCTTACTTTTCTTTTATTTGTTTGGTTTGCCTAGAGTCACCAGGTTGTGGTGACAAAACATTGGTTTAATCTTCATTTGCTTGTTTTAATTGTGTTTACGAATGTTTGCTTCTAAGTTATTCTTTCAGTCATGTTCTTTGATTGTCTTTCCCTTTTTTATATATATATTTCAAATGATCGGGTAGCTTACTCCCGGGACCGGCCAGGAAGAGATCACCTATATCTAGAAAGAGTTGGCTCCTCGGCGATAATTACTAAATTTGACATACATTGACTCTTTTGGAAAATGTAGGGTAATTACCTTCCCCGGGATTTGGGTTGTATCCGAGATACTGGTTTAAGCCCCCTAAATAATTTGACGTACTCCCTGTGTGACCGATGACTAGAATAGAGCTAGGGAGCTTGTTTCTATTCTTCGAATAGCTCAATGTAAGGTTCCCGTCCATCCGGTGATGAAGGTCTGTTCGGGAATCGGTTTCTGCCCTTGGATAAAATTTAAGATTAGGTTTCCACCTGCCCAGTGATTGAGATCAAACCGAGAATCAAGTTTTTGTCCTTAGAAAAATTCTGCATAAGGTTTCCACCTGTTCAGTGATGAAAATCGAACTGGGAACAGGTTTCTATCCTTAAAAAAATTCAGCGTAAGGTTTCCACCTACTCGATGATGAAAATCGAACCGGGAACAGGTTTCTGTCCTTAGAAGAATTCAACGTAAGGTTTCCACCTACTCAGTGAAGAAAATCGAACTGGGAACAGGTTTCTGTCCTTAGAAGAATTCAACATAAGATTTCCATCTGCTCGGTGATGAAAATCAAACTGAGAACAAGTTTCTGTCCTTAGAAGAATTTAGCGTAAGGTTTCCACCTGCTCGGTGATGAAAATCGAACCAGGAACAGGTTACTGTCCTTAGAAGAATTTAGCGTAAAATTTCCACCTACTCGGTGATGAAAATTGAACCAGGAACAGGTTTCTATCCTTAGAAAATTAGGATTAGATTTTCCCCATGTTTGTTAGTTGGGGCTAGCAAGTTAACAGTAATAAAACCATGTGCGAGCATAGCAATATGAATAAACATCACCCTTATATTATTCAACATACATGTGCGCCAACAGTTTATTTATAAAACTTCTTTAGATTATGGATGTTCCATGGCCGAGGAAGCGGTCTCTCGCCTAGATCCTCCAAGTAGTATGCTTTGGCGCCTACGATGGCAATAACTCTATAAGGCCCTTCCTAGGTCGGGGCTAACTTCCCAGCGTTAGTGTCTCACATATTTCCCACTACTTTCCGCAACACTAGGTCCCCAGCGTCGAACTCCCTTGTTTTCACATCTCGGTTGTAACACCAGGCAAGCTTTTGTTGGTACTCGGCTAACCGTATAGTTGTCGCTTCCCGATACTCTTCCAGTAATTCTAAACGCTCCACCATTAATCCGTCATTTTGGGCAGGGGTGAATCCCGCAACTTGGGCATTACATAGGTTTATCTCGATAGGTATGACAACTTCTACCCCGTATGTTAAGGAGAATGGAATTTCTCCTGTAGACCTCATGGGTGTTGTTCGGTATGCCCACGAAACGTTGGGCAGCTCCTTGGCCCACCTTCCCTTTGCACCATCTAACCTTTTCTTCAATCCATTCACAATTGCCTTGTTCGTGGCTTCAGCTTAGCCATTGCTCTGAGGATATGCTGGGGTGGAGTACCTGTTCTTGATGCCAAGATCACTGCAAAACTCACGAAAGGCTCTACTATCAAATTACAACCCATTATCAGATATGAGAGAGTCCGGCACCCCAAATCTCATGACTATGTTTCTCCACACAAACTTTTTAACGTCTACGTCCCAAATATTAACTAACGCCTCTGCCTCTGCCCATTTGATGAAGTAATCCATAGCTACCAAAAAAAAAATCTTCGATTACCTGTGACCCGGGGAAACGGGCTGAGAATATCCAACCCCCACTATGCAAAGGGCCAAGGGTTGTTAACCGGGTTCAGATAACCTATTGGCTGGTGGATTATGGGGGCATACTTTTGGCATTATTCATACTTCCGCACATACTCGGCGACATCCTTTTGCATCTGTAGCCACCAAAACCCCTAGGTCATTGCTTGGTATACTAGTGAGCATCCCCCTACATGACTGCCACACACCCCATTGTGTAACTCAGCTAAGAGTTCATTAACCTTCTCGGGGTGTAAACATAAAAGATACAGCCCTCCAAAAGATCTCCGATATAGCTTACGATCCGTCGACAACCAATATCGAGCAGCTACTCGACGTACGCTGTTAGCTTCCTTCTCATCACCTGGAACTTGATTCTCGGCTAAAAAATTGATGATCGGATCCATCCAACATAGCCCAGATGTTGAAACCACTGCAACACCTATCGCGGCATCAATACTCAGTTGCGCTATGAGCTCCACTTTGATTATCTGAGGTACATCCTTTGTCATTGATGACGCTGGTGTAGTTAAAGGGTCTGCATGTCTGTTCTGCCCCTGGGCCACTTGGACTACCTTGGCCTTAGTAAACTGAGTCATAACCTACTTTACTACCCGTAAGTATTCCTTTATTCGGGAGTCTTGGACCTCAAAACTGCCCTACACCTGACTAACCACCAGTTGAGAATTCGAATAAATTTCGACTTCCTGTGCACCCATATCCAGTACAGCTCTCAATCCAGCAAGCAAGGCTTCATACTCAGCCTCATTATTAGAGGCCCTGAACCCCAACCAAAAAGAATGTTCCAACCGTATTCCTTCTAGAGTGATGATGACAATCCTGGCTCCAGCCCCCATTGCACTAGAAGTGCCATACACGAACACCCTCCACAGGCGACAATCCACATGTCAAATTATTTCCATCTCATTTCTAAGGGAAAACTCTGCAATAAAATCAGCAAGAACTTGGCCTTTCACCGAACTTCTTGGCATGTACCTTATATCGAAGGATCCTAGCTGAGTTCCCCATTTAGCTAGTTGGCCTGTGAAATCAGATCTCTTCAACAACGATTGTAAAGGGTATTCGGTTAAGACATAGATGGTATGAGTTTGAAAATAGTGAGGCAGCTTCCTCATAGCGTGCACTAGTGCTAACACCATTTTCTTCAGGGGCAAGTACTATGTCTCTGCGTCTACCAAAGTCTTACTGATGTAATACACGGGTTGCTGTACCCCTTGATCTCTTAAAAGCACGGCACTCACGGCATGATCTGACATAGAGAGATACATGAATAAGTCCTCCTCGGGCTTTGGGGCTGTCAACATAGATGGCTGCATTAAACACTCTTTCAAGTCATGGAAAGCCTTTACACACTCTTCATTCCATTGGAATCCCCTCTACTTCTTCAAAAGCTGGTAGAATGGACGGTAGTGATCAGCAAACTTGGAAATGAACCGGTTAAAGGCAGCTAACATGCTGGTCAGTACTTGTACTTCCTTCGGATTACTTGGCGGCTTGAGGCGCTTCACGGCTTTAATTTGATCGAGGTTGACTTCTACCCCTCGGTTGGTTATCAGATATCCTAGGAACTTGCCAACCTTCACCCCGAAAGCACATTTATTCGCATTAAGGCGTAACTTATGCTGCCGAAGTACTTCAAACACCCCTTGGAGATCCTCTATATGTCGTGCCTCTCATTTACATTCTTGTCATCATCTGTTGATAGGTGGCCCTAGCATTCTTTAACCCAAAAGGCATCACAGTATAATGATAGTTGACATCAGGGGAGATAAATGCAGTCTTTTATTGATCCTCGGTGGCCAAGGCAATTTAGTGATAACCTTGAAAGACATCCAAAAAACTCATCCTAGGGTGCCCATATATGGCATCCACCAATTAATCGATCTTCGGCATAAGAAACGGGTCCTTTGCCATTATTCTTTTTCACCACCACGGTATTTGCCAGCCATTCCGGAAAGAAGATCTCCCTTATCGCCCCAGCCTTCTTTAACTTCCTAACCTCTTGCCTAACTGCCTCAACGTGTTCTTTAGCCGACCTCCTCAGCTTCTGCTTCTTGGGGGGAAATGATGGATCTACATTAAGCTTATGAACTATGAATTAGGGATCCATCCTGGGCACCTCATACGGGCTCCAAGCAAATACATCTACATTCTGCATAAGAAATAATAACGTTTCCACCCTGTCCTCATCCCTTATACTTGCCCCTACTTGAAAATACCTGTTGACATCTGGTAGTATTCTTACTTTGATTAATTCCTCTTTGCAGCTAGCCCTCATTCCCTCTTGGGGCTCCTGTAGTTGCTATAAAGGGACCTCCTCGGATGTTTCCTTCTGTTTGGCCTGCTTGTGCTTCCAATCAACCGTAGCCATTAAACACTGCCTGGCCATTTGCTGGCTTACCCTTACTACAACAATGCCCTGCTCAGTGCGGAACTTAACCTTCACGTGCAGGGTGGATGGGACTGCCCCTATCGCATAGATCCACGGCCTTTCCAGAATCGTTGTATAAGGAGAAAACGAGGCGTCCACTATAAATGCTACTGTTACTTCCTTTCCTTCCATGATCACGGGAAGGGAAATTTGCCCCTCAGGAATCACCACCTGGCCATCAAACCCGACCAGGGGCATATCGTACTTTAAGAGGTCTTTGTTCTTCAGTCCAAGCCCTTTGAACAGGTCCAGGTACATAACATCGGCCCTACTCCCTTGGCTTACCATCACCTTCTTCACTATGAAACCATTTATTCGGGCCGTCACCACCAAGGCATCATCGTGCGGCTGAATTTTGCCCTCTAAGTCATCGTCGTTGAAAGCAATGGGCTCTCGTGTGAACTTCATCTTCTTCTCGGACGGTTGCTTGCTCGAGCAATCTTCTACTGGCACTACAGCCAACACCCCTTTTCTCCTAGCAGTACCCGTTGGGGCAGCATAGATGACCTCGATCACTCCTAATTGGGGTAGGAGAGGATTCCCCCTTTAATGTGCACCTTCCCCAGTACCTTGGTTCCCTGAATCCACCACAAACTCCTTCAAATACCTTGATTTCACTAATTGCCTAAGATGATCTTTCAATACTCGGCACTGCTCGGTGGTATACCCCTTATCTCTATAGTAAGTACAGTACAAGTTCTGGTTCCTCCTGGAAGGGTCACCCCCCATCTTGTTCGACCACCTAAAGTATGGCTCGTTCTTGATTTGGTCTACAATCTTGTGCACCGACTCCTTGAACATTGCGTTTACTTCCCCCATTTGTGCTTCCGGTTCTTGAATCCTTAAGTCCCTTTGGGGCCTTGACTGAAAGCCACCTTACCGAGGACGACTCATTACCGGGGCTTTACCTTTGTTCTGTAGCCGGTCATCCTCTAAGTATTTGTACTCCTCAATGTGCCTTATAAGCTACCTCATATCCTCAAGAAGCTTCCTCGTCAGCGACTCATAAAGCTTGAAGTCCTTAGGCAGCCCCATTCTAAAGGTGCTTGCTGCAATCTTCTCATTGCCCATACCGATCTCATTGTAAAGTTCCCAATATCGACTGGTATAGCTGCGAAGGGTTTCCCCTACCTTTATTTTCAAGGATAGTAATGCGTCTACTGGTTGTGGGACCCAACTACAGGTTACAAACCAGACACCGAATTCTTGGATCAACTCGGCGAAAATGTGAATGGAGCCCTTCCGTAATCCATTAAACCATCTCAAAACAGTGGGTCTGAGGCTTGAGATAATACCTTACACATTAGTGCGTCATTGTAAGTATGCAAAGACATCATCTTGATATAATGGCTGACGTGCTCTACTGGGTCCGTTTTCCCATCGTAGGAGTTGAACGGTGAGTGCGTAAATATGCTCGACATTGGGGCCCGTTCAATGTCGTCTGAGAACCGAGCAGCTTTGCATAATGCACGGCTGATAGCATCCATGGCAACATTCCGGGGCCACCGCTCTTCTGGGGAATCTGAGTCCTGGTCTATATAATCCCATGAACGTGAACGGTCCCGATGTCGACGGAAACCAAACTGATTGGACCCAGCCTCGTAGCGACCTCCCCCACTAGCAGACCCTTCTTGTCGGTCATCTTGTCTCTTCTCCGGCACCTACCTCTTGCTTCCAACTCCAAATCTCTCACCAGCCTACGCAACCAGTTAAGTTCCTCATTTCTCTTGTCAAATTGTATATGCCCTGAACCCCTCGGCATTGTCCGGTGTGTTTGATACGACCCTTCTCCGAGGCTTGATCGTTCTTCCTCTCACTCACGATCCCTATCTTCACGCCTTTTGTGCCTCCGCTCTTGCCAAGTAGATCCTCGAAAAGACCCCCTAGAGCCACTTACAGCATAACTCCTTAAACGTCTTTCAGGCATTTCCCGAGTGTGAGTCTCGGTCGAACCACAATTCTGTAGGAGATTCCCACAGATAGCGCCAATTGTGCGTGCCAAAAATGGGGTTGATGGGCCAGTCTTCACTTGGGCTCACAATCTATTTGTGATGTGGGTTTTGGATTTCCTACCTTGGGTAGTTCCTAGCACAGAAACCCAACAATGCAACCTTACCTTATGAATTTCTCTCTTACTGCTCTCTTGATGCACTCTCTCTCTCTCTCTGCTCTCCCTTTTCTTTTGCATCCTCCTCCCAAAAAATCCCTCATTCCTCATTCTCATTTCTTATATATAGCTCGAGGTTAATGGAGGGGTTATGATTACTCTAGGTTATTAGTGGACATGGAAGTCCAATTCCATTGCCTTTAAGTGGGTGTTTAGTTGGGAGTAAGAGTAATGGCTTTGGAACTGGTTCCCACCTTAAGAGGGACATTCAGCAGTGATATTCTCCAGGGCAATACCAGGCAGCTAAGATATAGTATCCCCGAGCAACCACGTTCCCAGCTAAGAAGCGTTGGCCAGGCAGGTCTCTAGCCATGAACCATGAGGTGTACAGTTCAAGATTGCATGTCCAATGGGCCTTGGATCAAGCGTAGTGGCATGGATCCCAGGCCCATGGCCTCAACAGGCCTAAGGCCCAACCTCAGACAAAGGGGTTGGAACCATGGGCCACATTGTAGGGTTGACGTTCATGGCCCAAGCGGACCTGGGGACCCTTGTGCCGTACAATATGCATACATGCTCTTGTCACATGTTATTTATATATATATCTTACATGTTTTGATTGTATATTTTGTTCAAATTATTATTCACATGCTAGATATATGTAAATATTTACTCACGTGTATATATGTATATTGTTTGCAAAAAGCTTTTCAAGAAAAATCAAAATGCCAAGTATCCTATTTCTTCATAAAAAGTTAATGTTTGGAATAAATTAAAATGAGATACTATCTTAGGATAGGCATTGTGGGGTGCCTAACACTTTCCCCACATGAAACCAAATTTTGAAGTCCAAGATCTTTGGTTCAAAAACTTTTGGTTTACCTTAATTAATGAACCTTTAAAACTCAGTTAGTTAATTAGGTAACTTGAAATAAATTAGACATCTAAATGACCAATTATACCTAATACAAAACCAATGGTTGGTGGCGACTCCTAAAATAAAAATAAGAAAAATGGACTCACACACACACACCCCACCCTAGATACATAATGCACTAAAAGAGTCACATCGCCAAAGACCCAATGTGCGACCCCAACCCCCCGAGACCGACAAGGAAAAATCGGGTGTCCACAGTCTCTAGGTAACAATTTTTTTTTTTTTTTTTTGGGTTCGGCATGCAAATAGAGAATAAACAAAATATGGTATCAACACACACATACATGCAATAGTAATGAGTATAAACATAACAAATTTTATCTTCAATATCTAATAGGCCTCTAACATTATAAAATTCATTTACAAAGAAGAATATGATTCATTCAATATTCTATTTGTTGGTGCAAATACAATAATAATGGAAATAATAAAAGAAACTGAATAAATACTTTTGAATATAATTTTTTTGAAGAAATATTACACAAAATTATTTGGATTGAAGTGCGGCACTTGCTCTCTTTAAAAAAATTCAAACCCTACGTTGGCTAAATTTTGTAATCGGTGCTTTTACTTGTCTCTCCTAGGATACAACAGTCCAACAAATGTAGTACTCGTATGGCTAGAACAACCTCTATACAAAGTGTTCAAACTAAGAACTCCACTAGAAAGAACACCATTCTTTGCTGAGAACCTCTCTATTTTTTTGTGTATAATTTGACTACAATTGCTGTATTTTTTTTTTTATTGTAGCTTGGATTGGGTATGAGTAAGTCTATTTAATGGGCCTCTTAAGTTGGTGAATGACTCTTCATTTTCTGTAATAAAATGTTATTTAGTCACCAATAGATATGCTATTTGTTCTGAATGTATCTAGCCCAATATCTGCTCTTGTACATATTAGCCCGTTAATCACCATATTTAAAAACAATAAAAGAGTCTCCCTCCTTTTCAGTGTAAGATTAAACATTTCATTAATTTCTTATCTTCCATAGTAATTCTCATATCACTATATTTATATTGTAATATTTATTCATTTTAATTAAATAGTATTAAAATGCTACAACATTCCCCCACTCATTTTAATTTTAAATTTTAGTTAAAGACAAGTCACAATACATCATGAAGGTGTGATCTACATTGAACCTTTAATTAGTAAAATAGCGAACTCAACTCCAGAATTGTAGTGGTCTCTGACTTGAAATATTATTGCTTTAGGGACATTAAGCGTCATTGCTTACACATAACAACTCAAGTGTTGATATGAGCTATAACAGCTAGCACTTTACAGCCGTGTGCTGATCCCATTTTCAAGAGTGTATTTGAGATTTAGTCCAAATTTCATAAGAAGCGGCCCTATCCCCACACTCATACAGGTGAAATTTTGTCAAGGGTGCTCCTGTAATTTTGACACCCCACTCATACTAGCTACAAATTTCATTAAGAGTTTTTTACTTAACCTCTCTAACGTTACAGGATAAATGCACTTACACCATAAGGATGAACAATCACAAAAATATTTACAAAATAAATAAATAGTGTATTTCTTACGAGTATCATATGATTCGTTTTTCCCATTGAACCAAATTCTCATGATCTCTAGTCCTTGGGTTGGGTATCCTCATACATGGCTCATGAATCTATGGACTTTAATCTCATCCCTTTGATGTATTCTAAACCCTATCTTTTGCTAAGGCCTTAGTAAATGGATTTGCAAAATTATCATTAGATTTAACATAATCCACAGTTATGGTGTCACTTCTTAAATAAGATTGCACGATAATGTGCATTCTTCTTATAGGTCTAGATATACCATTGTAATAACGGTTTTTAACTCTACCAATTGTGGCAATGCTATCACAATGAATATAAATATAGGTGGAATCAGATTTTCCTAGAGTGGAATTCCATATAACAAATCTCTAAGCCAATTTTCCTCTTCACTAACTAACGCTAATGCTATAAATTTAGCTTTCATTGTTGAATTAGCAATTATTATTTGCTTTTTAGATTTCCAACAACTAGCACCACTACCTATGGTAAAAATATAACAAAAAATGTAAACGTGCACCTGATTCAATTAACATGGCATTTGTTAACTCAATTAGAGTTCTATTTTTTCTTTCAGCCACATCATAAGAAGCAAGCAAATGTGGCAGAGTAGTTTCATGGATAATTCCCAAAGACTGAATAAATGAGTTTAATGCACTTGATTCATACTCAAGACCTCAATCACTTCTTATTCTTTTCATTTTTCTATCGAACTGATTTTCAACTGCATTACTTTTATTTTTCAACAATTAAACAGTTGAATATTTTAAAAAAAACATCAATAAAGGTGATAATATATCTATTTCTTCCACAAGTTAATATTCCCTTAAATTCACATAAATCAGAGTGAATTAACTCAAGCAATTCGGTATTTCTTTTAGCATTTTTATGTGGCATTTTTTGTAATTTTAGCTTGACTACGAGTTTTACATTTTTCAAAATCTTTTGATAATCTTGGAATAATCCTAAACTACTCATGATTCTCATATATCTGCTATTTATATAACACAAATGAGCATACCAAAAATTAATAGAATAAAACATATAAATTGAACTTGTAGATGTTTTATTATTCTAAACATTTAATTTAAACATTCCATTACAAGCGTAACCCTTGCCTTCAAATAATCTCTTTTTAGTGATTGCATAATTATCAGATTTCATAGTCTGCTTGAAGTTAGTCTTGCTAAGCAAAAAGCATGACATCAAATTCCTCCTCATGGATGGAGTGTAAAGCACATATTTCAATGTTAGCACACGTCTAAAGGTAAATTTCAAATCGACTTCACCGCTTCTAAGAACCTTGGTTCTGCTAGAGTCACCAAGCCTAATTGTTTTTTTCTTCTTCAAGGGGAGTGTACACCTTGAACCAATATTTGTCATAGCAAACATGCCTATTAGCACCAAAGTTTGCCCACCACCCTTTCAACATATTGCACCATATTGATGTCTGTAATTATAGCCACTAAAGGCTCTTTGATTATGTTAGGCTGCGGAACAGATTCACGTTTCCATAATTTGCAAAATCTAGCAATATGTCCACTCTTGCCACAAACAAAACAAGATCTATTAAATTTATCTTGTGAAAGGAGTCCTTGGTTCTTATTATTATTTTTATTCGGGCTTCCCCATTCCTTGACGCCTATTATTATTTTTGAAAACTCTCTTTTTAGGCTTCAATTGACTATTTATGAGAAAATGATTTTCAGGTTTACCTTTGTGGGGGAATTACCATTGATCTCTTGCGTCATAAGTGCATCTTTTCCTCTACCTTCTTCCTCCATATGAATGCATGTGATCAAAGTCTCAAAGGATGTCTCCTTTTGTTTGTGCTGCAAAATCTTTTAAAACTCTCTTGAAAATTGTAGTAGTTTATCAACTATGCCAACTACCACCAAATTATCTTCAATCTTTTTTTCAGGCCTCAATTTTGTCACAATGATCTGGAAGTCTTATGCATGATCTACCACTAATTTCCCATCCACCATTTGGTAACAAAAAAACCTAATTGCAACATACTTCCTTGCACAAATCTCCTCGGTATTGTACTTGCTTTGTAAAACTTCCATATTTTCTTGGCAGAATTATAAGTTATATCATAATAATCATAAAAATGATCGGTAAGACAATTTAAAAATTAAAAGTGACAATTGTATTCATCTTTTGTATATTTATCTATTTTTGCTTGATGGAGATGGAGTTCTTCCTCATTCATCTCATTAGTAGAATTGGAAGGATTCTTTTGTAAATTACACAACATTGTTTGGACTGGAGTATGACACTATTTGGATTAGGTATGAGTGAGTCTATTCATAGGCTTAATGGGCCTTACGAAATTGATTACCAAAATTAAATTGATTAATTAGGTCCATAATTTTGATGTAGTGAGTGTTATAAGATTAATTGCTAGATATAATGCTAATGGGTTAGAGTTACACAATTAATGGATTAGATAAGGATTTTCTAAAGAATAAATAGGCCCAACGGCTGGTTTATTAAGTGGGTAAATGACTCTTCATTTTCTGTAATAAAAAGATCATTTACTCACCAATAGATATGCTACTGATTCTAAATGTATTTGGCTCAATATCCGCTCTTATACATATTAGTTCATTAATCACCACACATAAAAACAATAAAAGAGTCTCTCTCCTTTTCAATGTGGGACTAAACATTTCACTAACTCCTTATCTTCCATATTAACTCCCATATCATTATATTTATATTGTCATATTTATTCATTTTAATTAAATAATATTAAAATGCTACAAAAATATTGAACATATGTTAAAACATAAATATAACAAAAATATTACAAACATAACAATGGTAAAAATATTTTTTCATGAGAACAAAAAAATAACCCTATAGGGATCGCTTCAATTTTATGGAGAGTATATGCCTTTTCAAACCTATACCAATGGCAACTTACAATTTGAAATTGATTATCAATTTATACTCCATCCATCACAGAGTATGTTTGTTTACCCGAAGAAGTCTCTTTATAAAATAACATTATAAGTATCTTTTCATAAAAAGGACTCCTAATAGGCTTTGGATAACTAAAATTTCTAGAAAATTAAAAAATTTAATTTTTACTTACTTATAGAACCATATGGGGAATTTATCTGATTGATATTGAATGAAAATCTAAATTGAAGCTAGTAGGCCTCACATTTCCATCGTAAATCATCACAAGTGTGGAATTTACAAAATGTTTCTAAAAGAAAGAAGAAATATGTTAATGAAAAAAACAAAAGGAATTAAGCAAATAGGAGATTAGTCTACCTTATTGAATAACAAATCAACCACATTTGCCAAAAATTGACTAATAGTTCTTAGGAGCATATTCACGGTTATTAGACCGTCGTATATAGAGGGGGACAACTCATCCTATATAAAAATAATGACACGGCCGCGCCTATCTTAGTTTCAAGACCAATAACATTTTTCTAATTACAATAATTTTTTCCCTGGATATAAGTATTTCCTCGTCCATAGAACTTAAACCTGCAAGATCATCTTTAGCTTCAACGTTACTTAAGCTTTCATCTGTCCTTATGCATCACCTACCCTCCCTCCAATCAGGGCACCAATCACTAGCACACCTACTATTGAAATAATTATTTACATAAAACTGTTCGATGGTTCATGAAATTGAAATCATTTATGATAGAAATCATAGCACCAACGATAACACCTATATCAGAGAAAAAATAGTATGTCTCATAATATGAATTAACAGGCATGAAGCAAATAGACATAAGTTTTCTTTATCTTTAAAACTTCAAATAATGTTTTGCCATGGGTCAACTTCAATAGGCCTTCATGTTATTTAAAGTCCATTACACAGTAATACATATGCTTCTTACTTCATTCTAATAGTGTGAATCCTTATTTCAACCTACTTGTTTAATTTTTTTTTTAGAGCATCTTATTATTCTTGGTACAACTTATAGCATTCATCATTTGATCTAATAATCAAAGCAAGTAATTCATAACTCAAATGGAAATATTTTTTTTCAAGCCAAGTCTATTTCATAAAATATAGTATACCAAAGCACTTCATTTCCTATATTAAATAACATGATAAGATAACGAATTACACTATATTCCATTGTTGCAACTACCATTTATGAAATTATTGGAAAAATATCATTGGACAACGTCTTCAATTCTTTTCATACCAATATTCTAATATTTACTTATAAAAAATCTGTAAACATATTTATATACATATTAAATCCTAAATATGTTCAAAACCATAGAAGCAAAAATATTTATCATAGGTCACTATTAACTCCATACAACCTTCTCAAGAAAAAAAGTCATGCTAAATTTTGAATCAAACTACATCATTTAATAGATTCTTGATTCAAAATTTTAAGGAGTATAGTTGAGGAAAAATATTTTCTATAGGAAAAAGTTTTTTTCCCCTTCAAAAAATATCTAAAACTTATTTCCACACATATATGCAATAATAATGGGTATACATATCACAAATTAGTTCTTCAATCTCAAATAGGTATCCAACATCACAAAGTTTCTTTTTAAATGAGAATACGATCCATTCAAATATTATGTTGAAGATATTGTTTAACATAAACATAACGACAAAATTGCAAACATAAAAATGATTAAAATCTTTTCCATAATAAGAAAATAAAATAACATAACAATCTCTTTTGTGTGGACTTTTGGTCATTTAATTGTACCAAAGTCTTTTCTCCGCATCATGATCAAATCGTTGTATCACTTATTTTTCTACTGCACTTAACGTTAGCTTAGTGATTTGATTGTGCCTTTAATTGGATTTGTAGTAATTGAGCTAACTAATCAACTTGAGTTTTGTTTAATTAATTGGGGGCAATATCTTAGCCCAACAATATGTTTGTGAGAGAATGTATGTTACATTACCTATTAAGCGTTCATTCCCAAAAGCGTGAAGAACTTAAGGCAAATTTAATACATTGAATGACAATTACGTTTAGAAAATAAATCTGTATTATTGGAAATAGAAGATACTGAATGAATACTATTTCTATTCATATGTTTGGGCATAAAATTATGATAAAATCCTAAGTCTGCACTTCACAAATTGTATTTTTGAAATGTCTTACTTATGCAAATATATTTCCAATTGTAATAGGGCTTAATTATCTTGATATGTGAAACTATGAGTAGATACTAGAACTTAATGGGCAAAATGAAAAGGCAACCGTATAGTGTTTTGAAATGTATACATGGTATAAATTTATATAGCCACATGGCACAATAAGGAATGGTCAACAAAAAGTCAACTTTTTGCTTTTATCTTATACTAGTCACTAATACTGAATGAGTTTCAAAAAAAAAAAATCATTGTTACTTTTTTTTATAGGGAAAAAAAATCATTATTTTTGAGTTGGAGTAGTAAGCAAAAATGCATGAAATTTAAAATTAATTAAAAAAAACGATATTAAAAGAAATAACACAAAGTTTTATTAGTTAGGCAGAAGAAAGCAAAGTTGTTTTATTTATTAGTTTTTTGTGGGAAGGAATAAGAGACAAAATGTTGCATCTCTAGTTTAATTTGTATTGTATATATAGGTATATACAAGATATGTTGTAATATATATGTCAAAATGTACCTATTGAAAGGTTATAACCCTTCAAATTTAATATACCAAAATATGCTTATTGAAATGTCAAAACCTTTCATATTGGATATACTAAAAAGTGCCTATTGACCGAAAAAGTGTCTATTAAATGAAAAGGTGCCTATTGGCCAAAAATGTGCATATTGAATGAAAATGTGTCTATTGACTGAAAATGGACCTATTGAATAAAAAAGTGTCTATTGAACGAAAAAGTACTTATTGAACAAAAAGTTACTTATTGAAAATGAAAAGGCACAAATATTCGGTGTTTTTAAATGTATACATGGCATTAAGCATGCACTAAGTGCATGTCATTCGTACTTGGCATGCACTTAGTGCAAGCCAGGTGCTTTTTGCTGATGTCAACAGTTTTGGCTTTTTTTGTTTTTCTGGTTTTGATTTCGGCTATTGACTTGGATGCCTTCCTGAACTCTGATCAATCTGATCTTGGTATCACTGGAAAAGTATGAATGTATAGTTTCCAAAACACTTAAAATTTTGAAAATCCAATGATCGGATCAAAAGTTATGGCCTCGGGATATGAGCTAACGCACTCAGAATAGTTTTCAAGATATCTTAATCATTTTAACTTCGATTTCAACCCATGAATGGTCATTGGAAAGGGAATTCAATAATATTTGTAATGGCATTGGTTCTAACCCATTTTGACAATCGGTTCAAAATTAGGTTTTTCGGTTGCTCCCAAAGTCAACCTCAGGTCAAATTTGGTCAAAGTTTACTAAAATCTCCGATAACCTCGGGTTTGATGTAAAAACATGGAAAATATTGTTTAAGTGCTTATTGAAAAATGAAAATGTACAACTGTTCAATGTTTTTAAATGTATACGTGGCATTAATTTATGTAGCCACGTTGTACAAGGAGGAGTGGTCAAGAAAAAGTCAAACGTTTTGCTTTTATATTATAATATTATACTAGTGTGTAGCCCTGTGCATATGTACGGATACAATTAAAAATAATCACAATTATACAGTTCAAATTATACCTTTTTTAAAGAAGAGATTCAAATTATACATGTATTAGCTCACACTTTTTTTAAACAATACATTTCAAAATTATATATATATATATATATATATATTGTAGGTGCTCAAGAATTCTTGCCTTTGGCTTTGGTATTTTTGGCTTGATTGCCTAACCTTACCTTTGGTTTGAAATCCCTTGTCCCACATTGGAAAGATCTCTTTCCTCTTCATGCCTTATGAAGAGGAAAGAGATCTTTCCAATGTGGGACAAGGGAATTCAAACCAAAGGTAAGGTTAGGCAATCAAGCCAAAAATACCAAAGCCAAAGGCAAGAATTCTTGAGCACCTACATATATATATATATATATATATATATATTTATATAATTTAGAATTAAATTAGTTTTAGACTCTTCAGTTTTTGCACCCAATAATGCCCTTGCCACAAAAATTAAAAACTTAGATGGACATGTGGTGAAAAATTAGACTCCATTTGAAATCCAATTTAAAATTTAATTGGATCTGGACTCTTTGATTTTTACACTCAATTATTCACTTAGCACAAAATTTAAAATTAAATGGGATACGTGGCGCAAAATTGAGAATCCAATTAAAATCTAATTGGATTTTCTCTGAAATTTGGCTATTAATATATATAAATATATATATATATATATATATATATATATATATTATGGATTTGGACTCTTCAATTCGTAAGTGCTCAAATAAATTGTAATGATTATGTTAAAATAAATTAATAAATTCTTTCAACAACAAAAAATGTAAAAAAAATAAAAAATAAAATAAAAAATCTACACACCAATAGTTAATAATAGAAATGACATTAGATTTGCTATGTAAAAAATAAAAAATAAATAAAAAATAAAAAAAATAAAAAGAAGAAGAAGAAGGTAAATTGTAAGCTTATCTATGGAGAATGTCAACAATAATAGAACTCCATCAATATTAAGATAAATGATGTGGGAAGCATTGTACCTCTTCTTTTATCATTAATTAAAAAGGGAGTTTCGAAATAGAACTCCATCAACTTCAAAAGAAAAGATAGGTTTTAGTTAGTTCAGCTGGTAAAGTCTCTGATGGTTGAATCAGAGATTTGAGGTTCAATTGCCGCCTACACCAAAAACTGACTGGTGTCTTAGTTTAATGATAAAGAGCTATCATCAGGAACGGATACCATAGGTTGAAAGTCTCTCTCTCAAAAAAAAAAAAAAATACAAAACTTCAAAAGAAGAGAAACTCATGAATTCCATGTCTCTCTCTCTCTCTCTCTCTCTCTCTCTCTCTCATTTTTGTTGAATTTCTCAATGACTTTCTATCTATGAAGAATATCAACAACAATGTTAAAATAAACTATTTTCTATCTATTTTATTTATCAAAGAAAATAGAAAATCACTTGAAAAATGAAAATAAATTTGATAGAATACAAAAAGGAGAAGATAAAATGACTTGAAAAAGAATGAAAGTTTAACAAAGACGTACCTTTGTCAAGATTCTTTTGTTGCAATTGGAATTCATAGTGTTATATGTTAATAAATATAGTGCAATTATTATCAATTAATAAAATTTAAGGTTTTCTTTTTTTGGTTTTTAGAGTAGATGAGTGGGCATGAGTTACAATACTAAAGAAAATGAGGAGTTATGAGTTACAAATGATAATATAACAACTCGTTTTTTTAATAGACAATACAACCCATTAAATTACAATTCTTTTTTTTAAAAAAAAGTTTTTTTCTTTTTTTTTAGAAACCATTTTTTTTCTATTTTATAATTACATTGTTCATTATCAAATGGTCAAATGTGAATAGTAAATTGCAATCTATAATATATATATATATATATATATATTATTAAACTTAAAATATTTATAACATACCATTAATTTAGGATTAAATGCATTGCCACATGTCAGATGTGATGCGTTATGGACAAATTGCTTCTTGCCATGTGGCACTATTCATCTACATCATTCCAAATGGATAGAAAATTATGCCACTTGTCATCATTGTGTGCATCCACCAGTTTTAGGATCCAACTTTTATAATATACTAGCTTGTAACCACATGCATATGTATGGATACACTTAAAAATATACAATAAGGTGCATAATATAATTCATATATATATAATTTAAATACTATTAATAGTCATTTTTTATATTTTATTAACTCTTTAAAAAAAAATTTGTAAAGATTTTATTAAGTATAAAATGTAAATTGTCATTTAAAAAAAAAAATTATTGTGAAGCACTTTTTTTTGCGATTCATTTATTCTAGACTCTTTAGTTTTTGTACTTAATAATTTACTTGGATAAATATTTATGATATGGTCCCACATTTGATTCTAAAATTAAGAAATAAAACTCTTTAAGAATAAATAATTTAATTTAGGACACATGCCGCAAAATTAGAACTCTAATTTGGAATTCTAATTTGAGTTTCTCTCAGTTTCACCTATTATTATATATTATATACATAGACTAGTCACTAACCTGCGTGATACACAAATTTATCTCTTTTTCAGTTCTTTGAGTAATTTTTGTTTTAGCATCTTCTATTGTTTCCAACAAATACATCCTAGATTCAAATCTCTTCAACCCAACCATCAAATTATAAAATAAATGAAAAACCTTGTAGTTATATAACTTATAATAATATTTATTTAGACTGGTATGAAACTATATATTAATAATTTTCCCCTATATAAATGACTACTTACCTGGAAATCTTCCTAATAAAAAAAAAAAAAAACCTACTTGGCAATTTATGTTGTAAAGATAACTAAATTAATATGTAGATATGGGCAATATGTTCCATAGCTAGAATGTTGCCAACATTTACTTAATATGTTTGAAGCTATATTGATCGAACCATCAGTATTAACAATTGTATGACAAATAATATTAACACTGGATGGATCGATGCAAAGACATCAGAGAATGTTGCCTTTGCTCAATGGTTCTTTACCATAACTATTTTTATCATCTTGTTCCTGATTAATATTTTTTACATCTTCAATTGATGTACTTTGAATAGACATTCTATCAAAATTTTCTCCGTTATCATTATATATGAAATTCCTTCTTCAATTCTTTAGCATTCTCCTCATAAACCTTGCATATCCAACCTAATTAATAGTCACTGAATAAGAATAACATAAAATTTAATTGCGAAATTACACTATCAGGAGAAGGTACCAGTAACTTGTGCACAATTCAAGCTCAATTGAATGACTAAAAAATTTTAACGCTCAGACAAAAAATATGCAAGCAAATATCACTGAGTTCAACCTAATTCTACTATTATGATTTTCAAAAATAGTTCTAGAGTAGTAAACCATTTAGCACAACATTCTACATAACACAATTTTTTTTTGAGGCATTTTATCAAACACAAATCATGCATTATTGTTTTAACCACTCCCTCCATATAATCTATTAAAAGAACTACCAACAAATAAAACTCAAACTCATAAATTAAATTCTTTAATAGGCAAAGTTACCCAAACTTACACATTTAGACCATCACAAGCCTTAACCACACTATCTGTACGGTTCACTGGGTTTCGCATGGAGTATAAAGCTCCTACAAAAAATCTTAAATCACACCATTGAAAATATTAATAGAATTGGAAATCATGCGGATAGAGTTCTCTCATGTGGTAAAGTTAAAGAGTTGGCATGAGTCTAGTCCATTTGATGTTAGATGGCAAACTCCACCTCCAAATTGGTATAAGTCAATTGGACTATTAAAGCTGACAGGAATGACGATTCTACATCCCACTGACGAAGATAACATTAGTGACGAAGGGATCATCTGTGACGAGGTCATCAAAAATAACGAAGAAAGCCATCATCACTGACGAAGGCAGGGGGTCATTCAATGCAATCAATCAATGACCCGAGCAGTTACCAAATCGACCAAGCAGACCGTTGGGAGCATCTTAAAAGCCTCATAACTGGACCAGGAGCGTTACTTCAAGGAGCATTAATAGCCCCAACGGCTAGCCCCTAAGGCCTCAGGTATAAAACTTTCATACAACCAACAGAAGAGGATATAGGCAAAAATACTCTGAAATTACATTTTACTTCTTTACTGTGTTTGATTGTTATCCTAACTTTGGCATCGGAGACTTTGTGGCAGGCACCACACCGGTGGCCCTCATCGAGCAAACCTTCACATTCTACAAGGGATTCCATCTGCTCACTCTTACTGACGAACTTGTGTTCCATCAAAAGCTATTGAGTATATATATGGAGCTTATATGGTGTGGGAATAATGATAATAGATGATTTTGGTCATATAATTGTGGGGTTCACACGAAGGCAACCAAGGGTCTCAATTTTAGTAGTCTCATCTCTCATGGTTGTGTCCAATGCAATTGCCATGGATACTGGTGTTTTTAATGCAACTTTGAAACAGATGTAGCGCAAGTGCTTCAACGCTTGCATAAGGCCAATTTGATTTGCAAAAGTTTGGTCAACTCTTGAGTGACTGGTTAGACGAGTAGTCTGTTTAACTTATGTAGCAATAGTTTCTGATGTGTGTAGCGATAGTTTCTAATGTATGCCTGTAAGTTGGAGCAAGAAGAAGAAGCTCTTATCAGCTGGGGAATTTGAGAGATATCGGGTAAAAGTTGAACAAATAACTTAATTAAAAAAATTAAGTGTTTTTGTAAAATTGTGAAGCCAGCAAATATGGCAAAATATTAGAAGGCGAAAAAATAGTCAAAGGCTTCGGTTTTATAGTATATATAGACTAATCGCTAACTCGTACGATGTATGGGAAGAGATACTGGATGAGTTTCAGAGAAAAAAAAAAAGTAATCTTTTATTTATCAGTTTTTTGTGAGAAGGAATAAGAGACACAATGTTACATCTCTAGTTTAGTTTGTGTTGTATATATGGCTCTATATAAGATATGATGTAATATATACCAAAAGGTGCTTATTGAAAGTCATAATCATTCAAATTGGATATACTACATTCTCAAAAAAAAAATTGGATATACTTAAAGGTGCCAATTAAAAGGTCACAACCCTTCATATTTGATATATATTAAAGCTATCTATTGGCCAAAAATGTGTCTATTGAACGAAAAAGTACTTATTGACAGAAAATGTGCCTACTGAATTAAAATGTGTCTATTGACCGAAAAATGTGCATATTGAATGAAAAGGTGTCCATTGAAGAGTTATAATCCTTTGGGTATAAATAGTGGTTCATATTCATTTAGTAACTTTTTCTCTTTCATATTATTTAGAAATGCAAGAAACCTGTGGGTCTTCTCCAAAAAAAATTTTTGTAAGTTAGTTTTCTTTGTTAAATAGTGAAAAGGTCTAGGAATCAAGCCATACCAATAGTAACAACAATAATACTGAACGATTTTTTCATTTGGTAACATTTCAACTTTTTATCTTTCATCTTTCTTAGAAACACAAAAAATCTGTGGATCTTCTCCAAAATTGCTATTTGTAAGTCGGTTTTTTATTTTTTTGTTAGTGTTGGAGCATTTTAATATTAATTAATTAAAATGGATTTATATGACAATATAAATGTAAAGATGTGAGAGTTAATATGAAAGATAAGGAGTTAGTGAAAATGTTTAATCCCACATTGAAAAAATGTGAGAGACTCTTTTATTCTTTTTAATTGTGGTGATTAATAGGTTGATATGTATTGGAGCAATTTGTGGGCTAGATGCATTTAAATATAATTTCCTTATTTATTAGCAAGTAAATGACCTTTTTATTATGGAAAATGAAGAGTCATTCACCCACTTAATGGATTAGCTATTGGGCCTATTTATTCTTCAAAAACTCCTTATCTCATTCATTAATTGTGTAACTCTAGCCCATCAGATTTATGTCCAAATTAATCTTGTTACATCCACTGCATTAGAATAATGAACCTAATTAATTAGATTAATTTGGGTAATAATTTCATGAGACCCATTGAGTCTATAAATAGACTCATTCAAACCCATTCAAGTAACTACAATATAACAATGTTAATACACCAAAAAATCTAGCAATTGCAAGCATTCATATACACTAAAAAATAGAGAGGTTCTTGGCATACAAGGGTGTTCTTTCTAGTGGAGTTTTGGACTTGAACATTTTGTGCAGAGGTGGTTCTAGTCATACGACATTTTTGGGTTGTTGTATCCTAGGGGAGATAAATCAATGAATGTCTGCACTAGTTACAAAGTTTAGCCAATCAAGGACTTGAATCTCCTTAAAGAAAGCGAGTGTCATGCCTCAGTCCAAATAGTGTTGTATATTTCTTATTTTCAAATTAATAATATTCAGAAGTATTATTCAATTTCTCTTTGTATTATTTCCATTATTATTGTGTTTTGCACCAACAATTTTAAGGAGATTCAGACACATGAAGCATACACAAGAGAAACCAAATGAGAGTGTTGGAGATCTCAAGATTGGAGATAATTTGGTGGTAGCTGGCATAGTTGATAAACAACCACAATCTTGGAGGAAGTTCCAAAAGACTTTGCGGCATAAACAAAATGAGACATCCTTGGAGACTTTGATCACACGCATCCATGTGGAGGAGGAGGCTAGAGGACAAGATGCACTCATGACACAAGAGAGCAATGGTAATTCCACCAGAAAGGTAAACCTTATTTCTGCCAATAATAATATGCCCAAAAATCATTTTCCTAGAAATTGTCAATTGAAGCCTAAAAAGAGATTTTTCAAAAATAATAATAGACCTCAAGGAAGGGGAAACCCGAATAAAAATAACAATAAGAATCAATGACCCCCTTCACAAGATCAATTTAATAGATCTTGTTTTATCTGTGGCAAGAGTGGACATATTGTTCGATTTTGCAAATTTCGGAAACATGAATCTATTCTGCAAGCTAACATAACCAAAGAGCCTTTAATGACTATGATTATAGACATCAATATGGTGTAATATGTTGAAGGGTGGTGGGCAAATTTCGGTGCTAATAGGGACGTCTACTGTGACAAAAATTTGTTCAAGTTGTACACTCCCTTTGAAAAAGAAAAAACAATTATGCTTGGTGACTCTAACAAAACCAAGGTTCTTAGGAGTGGTGAGGTTGATTTGAAATTTACTTCTAAACGTGTGCTAACATTGAAAGATGTACTTTACACTCCATCCATGAGGAAGAATTTGATGTCAAGTTTTTTGCTTAACAAGGCTAGCTTTAAGCAGACTATGGAATCTGATGAATATGTAATCACTAAAAATTTATTATTTGTGGGCAAGGGTTATGCTTGTAAAGGAATGTTTAAATTAAATGTTGAGAATAATAAAGCATCTACCAGTTCAGTTTATATGCTTTCTTCTATTAATTTTTGGCATGCTTGTTTGTGTCATATAAATAGTAGATATGTGGGAATCATGAGTAGTTTAGGATTAATTCTAATAGGCGAAAAAAGTATTGATCCCTTGTGATAAATTAATCAATTAATTTAGCTAAGTGAAATTAATTAGATTCAATTACATGCAATGAGCATGGTAGCATAAACAAATCACTAAATAACTAAATGCAGCAGAAATTAAATTTGACACAGGTAATTTGTTTACGAATGGGGAAAACCACCAAGGCAAAAATCTCACCGGGTGATTTTAAGGTCACCACTCCCGAGAATCCACTATTATCAAAACAAGCGATTACAAATAAAGGAATCCCAATACTTTATACCAACCTACAGTTGAACTCTTACCCTAATACCCAATTGGACTTGTTTTGTAGTGACAATCTCTCCTTTTAATGCACAACTCCCAGTACGTGACTAACCAATCTGATGCACGAATCCCAGTACATGACTAACTCCACAGCAACCATTTGATTGTTGTAGTTGATTTGCAGCAGCTTCATATAGAAACACCAATAAGATCTTCAATGTTAGTGCAAGAGACTTTGCTTGGTTACAGAATCCAAAGGCGTACAAGAAACTCAACAAGAACTCTTTCTTCTGTAGAAGGAGGCTAGGGTTTCAAAAAGAAAATCTTATGAAACTCTCTAGGGTTAGGGTTTTTCTTTTTCCACCTCCTTTAAATAGGAGCTTAATGGGCTCTCCTTTTCCAAATAGGTTTACACAAATCTTGGCCTTTTCTAGTCCAATAAGGATTATACAAACTCATAAACAAATAGCCTTTTAAAATAAAAACGTTGTTGGCTATAGTCTAAATCCCGTAAGCTTGATAAATTGAGACATGTGTCGAGCTTTAATGAATCTCAACAAATCGAGCTTCTGTCAAGGAGGTATTGACACCTGCAGATTGCACTTTTTTTGAGTAATCTTCATGTCTTCAAGTTAACTACTTGTAATGGTCATCTTGAACCTACTTAGATTTACCCAAATATAAGTAAAATGCGTTTTGTTAAAAGATATGTCAATTACATAAAAATATATCCTTAACAAATTCCAAGACTGTCAAAAGATTTTAAAAAGTATGAAACTTGTAGTCAAGCTAAGATTTCAAAAAGACCTCATAAAAGTGTTGTAAGAAATACCAAATTGCTTGAGTTAATTCACTCTGATTTATGTGAATTTGAGGGAATTTAACTCATGAAGGAAATAGATACATTATCACATTTATTGATAATTTTTCAAGATATACAACTGTTTATTTTTTGAAAAATAAAAGTGATGCTTTTGAAAAATTTCAAGATTTTTTAAAAGAAGTTGAAAATCAATTTAGTAGGAAAAAAAAGTAATAGAGGCCGTGAGTATGAATCAATTGCATTCAACTCATTTGTTCAGTCTCTGGAAATTATCCATGAAACTACTACATTATATTCACCTGTTTCTAATGGTGTGGCTGAAAGAAAAAATAGAACTCTAATTGAGTTAAGGCGTAAATGCACTTTTAGTCCCTACATTTTGATGTTTTTCCATTTTAGTCCCTACATTTTATTTTTACTACTTTTAGTCCCTAAACCAATTAATGTGAGATATTTAAGTCCTTGAAGCACTATTCTGTCACCAAACTAACGGGAAAACTGACGGATTAATAAAATAATAATAAAATTTAAAAAGAAAAGAAAAGATTTTCAATTAATTTTGTTTATCTTTTTTTGGGAAGAACATGAAGAACATGTTCATGTTCTTTGTGTTCTTTCCTATAATCAATCTCCAGCAAAAAAACAAACCCTAAACTCAGATCCTAACCAAACCCCAAACCTATATCTCTAGTAAAGCAAACCTTAGCCTTCAAACCCATAAATTTTCTTGGCAAACAAACACAAAAAATAAAAAAATAAAATAAAAAAACCTAAGTCACCATCACCTAATCAAAGAACATGAAGATCAAACCCAAGCAAAAGAATAGAAACACTAAAAAGAAAGATTAAGACCCATGAAAAACAACCCCACCCACATCGTTCATCAAGCCACCAAATCAAACAACTGAGACCCAAAATCCATTAACCAAAAACTGTACAATCTTGATCACCAGATCCACCACCTTCGACCCACTAAAAGCAAGTCCCACCACAACCCAACCTCTAGAAACCCAGCTAAATAATATTGAAGAAGGAACAAGATTGACAGTGGCACCAAGAGAACTTGAGAACTGGTGGTGGCACCGATGACATGGAGCTAGTGATGGGTGGCAACGGTGAAGGGAGAGCCAATGATGGGTGGGTTTGTTCTCTCATTTCTCTGTCTCGGCCCATCTCTCTCAAATCGACGTGGAGGGTGTGGGTTTGTGGGGATCGGCGTGGTGGAGGGTGTTTGTTTGTGGAGATCAGCATTTATGGTGGACATCAGCGTTTGTGGTCGAGGTTGAGGTGTGGGTCACGGTGGTTGCTGGGTTATGGAATCGATGAATCGGTGGTTGGGTTATGGAAATCGGTGACTAGGTTGTGGGAATCGGTGGCTGGGTTGTGGGATTCGGTGACTGGGTTGTAGAGTCGGTGACTAGGTTGTCGGTATCAGTGACTGGGTTGTGGGAAACGGTGAGTGGGTTATGTGGGTTTGGGTTTTGGTGGGTTTGGGTTTGTGGGTATGGATTTGGCAGTGGTGGCGGTGGCGGTGTTGTTGGATTTTAGGTGGTGGTGGTGATGGCTGTTGTGCTGTGGGTTTAATGTCGTTGCTGGGTTTGCTCTTTGATTCTGGGTTTATTGTTGTTGCTGGGTTTGATGTTGTTGCTAGAGATTGATTATAGGGAAGAACACAAAGAACATGAACATGTTCTTCATGTTCTTCCCCCAAAAAAGAGAAACAAAATTAATTGAAAATCTTTTCTTTTCTTTTTAAATTTTATTATTATTTTATTAATCTATCAGTTTTCCCGTTAGTTTGGTGACGGAATAGTACTTCAAGGACTTAAATGTCCCGCATTAATTGGTTTAGGGACTAAAAGTGGTAAAAATAAAATGTAAAGACTAAAATGGAAAAATGTCAAAATATAGGGACTAAAAATGCATTTACGCCTTGAGTTAACAAATGCCAAGTTAATTGAATCTGGTGCACCTTTACATTTTTGGGTGAAGCTATTTTAATTGCATGTCATGTTTCGAATAAGGTGCCACATAAAAAGTCACATACCACACCTTTTGAGATGTGAAAAGGACATAAGGCCAATTTGGGATATTTGAGAGTATGAGGTTGTCTTGCTTATGTAAGGCTTATTGACCCTAAAATACCTAAATTAGGTATAAAAGCTTCTACATGTGCTTTCCTTGGTTATGCGATTAATAGTGCAGCCTATATATTTTTTGATCCTGAAAACAAAATAATTTTTGAATTTGGTGATGCAATTTTTCATGAAAAAAATTTTCCTTCTAAATTGAAAAATATTGGGGGTGAAGAAAATATTTTGTCACAAATTAGTTCTTCTACTTCTCATTTACAAAATCAAGAAAATTTTGAAATGGAACCAGAAGAAGTAATAGAGCTAGAGCTAAAAAGGATTTTGGTCCTGATTATTATGTTTTCAACATTGAGAAAAATCCCCAAAATTTAAAAGAAGCTTTAACATCACTTGATGCTATATTTTGGAAAGAGGCTGTAAATGATGAGATGAAATCTCTAATTTCTAATAGAACTTGGAAATTAGTAGATCTTCCACCAAGTTGTAAGACCATAGGTTGTAAATGGATCCTTAGAAAAAAAAATTGAAACCAGATGGATCAATCAATAGATAAGTTTAAAGCTAGACTTGTTGCAAATGGCTTTAAACAAAAAGCTGATCTTGATTTCTTTTGTAAAGTTGTGATTTATAACTATGTTTTATATTGGCTTTATTCCATGACAAAAGTGTTGTAATTGCTTTAATTTATTTCCTTGTACTTTGTGAGATTTTATTGTATTGAGTTTAGTATTAAGTTGGTGAAGACTAAAGCTTAAATGAAGAATTAGTGGATTTTGCGAGAAGCTAAGCCATGAAAGAGTCATGTGAGGAGCACATGATTGGAAGCTAAAGAGTCATGCCAAACTGTCGTTTTTGCGAGTGTCTCACAGATAAGGCCTTCCCACGAGACAATCGCAAAACATTCTGTCTGGAGGATTTTTAAGTGTGACTTCCATATCCTTCACCAATACTATATATACCCTCTTTACCCACAAATGTAAATGAGGTCATTTAGAGAGAAAAACCCTATATAGGTTTCTACAACACACACCCATCTTTTTGAGAGAAAGCTACTCATCCTTAGTGAGAAATCATTATAGCCTCTTCTCCTTCCCTCTCCCATTATTATACCTTGAGAGGAGATTTGTACCCAAACACAATCCACACCTTTTCAGTATAATGAGTGTTTTTGGTGTTGCTGGGAAGTATTGGAAGATGCCAAGGATGGCGAATGCAACATGAAGCTTGTTACGGGATCCAGAGAGCTAGACAAGACACGGTTCCGAGAAGCCTTGTTGGAGAAGGAGCTTGGAGGGCTTAGGTTCAGTGAGTAGATTAGACTTGGAGGGTCTCTTGCTAACCCATGTATCCCAACTGATTGTCTAGTGGATCGATTACCGCTTGGAGGGCAGCAAAGAGGTTTTTCGCCGAGTTTTTTGGTTTCCTCTTCGATAACACATCAATGTGTTATCTGTGTTTGCATTCTTTTTCCCTACTCTTTTACATTTCATTTTACTGCTGTGATTATATGAATATGTGTTAGAGTAGCTTGTTTGTTTATCTGCTCGCATTTACACTATTCCGCACTTAGAATTAAGTTAGTGTAAAATCTATCGAGTCGTAACTTTAATTTGAGGGTCTAAACAGCTCTTGTGTTTTTAACACATTTTTGAGCTTTCATCTTTGATACACTTTCTTTGATAACAAGAATTACATCTGATGGGATAGCGAAAAATTAGTTCACCTCCAATTCGTCCATACGAATCGTCCAGGACCAAGAGAGCAAACAAGATCAGGAATAACCCAAGGAGAAGAAAAGATGTTCATGGACAAGAATACAGCTCATGAACTATGAAGTCTCCCATGGACGATAACGAGGTCGTCCATGGAGGTCGTCCATGGACAATGATCAGATGTCCACGAACGACCTAATTGTCCATACAATGGACGGACGAACACACAACACTTACAAAACTTTCAACACTTTGGAATGGTTACTAAATCCATAATTATCGCCATGAGTTCCTCGAATAAGTTAACTTCCGTTAGTAGTTACAACTTCTATAGCCGTTGAGGAAGTTATGTCCAAACTCATTGACTTCCATGAATCTTAGGGAAGTCATTGGATAAATAACCGTCCTTAGGGTCTTTATATAAAGGGCCGGTCTGAACCAAACGAAGGTAAGAACATTCTGATACTTTACTCCCAAAATGTTGGAACTCCATTCCTGTGAGAGACTAACTTTGCCATTGGAGGGTGTTTGGGCGGTCTACTCTGGTCCCCTTTTGATTGTGTTTTCACTTTTGTAGGCCTTCCACAGTCACTAGTAGCCCATCGAAGCCGGAGCGTTCAACCTACTGATTCTGTGCGATATCAACATCTATTAAATTGTTAATTGCTACTGCTACAATTTTTGATTTGTAAATTCATCAAAATGATGTAAAAACAGCTTTTCTAAATGAGGACCTAGAGGAAGAGATTTATATGGATCAACTCGAAGGCTTTGTAGAGTCTGGACAAGAAAGCAAGGTATGTAAGCTAAATAAATCCCTATATGGCTTAAAACAGGCACCTAAATAATGGCATGAAAAGTTTGATTCCTGCATGACTGAGAATGGTTATAAACCAAATGAATGTGATAAATGTATTTATCTAAATCATGGAATAATTTACATGTTATTATTAGCCTCTATGTAGATGATAAGTTGATTTTTGGCTCAAATATGCATGTTATAAATGAGACAAAATATGCTTAAAAGCCATTTTGATATAAAAAGATCTTGGTGAGGCTAATTTTATTTTGGGCTTGAAAATTACAAAAACATGTGATGAAATATTTCTTGATCAGTCACATTATGTTGAGAAAATTTTTAAAAAATATAATTTTCATGATCACAAAAATTTAGCTACTCCTTTTGATTCTAGTGTTCATTTACTTCCTGTGAATAATGATGATGAGATTTTTAATCAAAAGGATTATACTAGCATCATTGGTAGTTTGGGTTATGCTACTAATTATACTGGACCTGACATTGCATATGCAGTAGGAGTGCTTAGCAGATTTACTAGCAAGCCTAGTAGAAATCATTGGCTAGCTATTGAGCGAGTTACGAGATATTTAATTGATACCAAAAGCTATGGCTTGTTTTATAAAAAGTACCCTGCTATGATCGAAGCTTTTAGTGATGCCAATTGGAATACTTTGTCAAGTGATTCTCTCATTACCACTAATTATATTTTTACCTTAGGTAGTGGTGCAATTTGTTGGAAATCTAAAAAGCAAACAATAATTGCTAATTCAACAATGGAAGTTGAATTAATAGCATCAGTTCCAGTTAGTGAAGAGGCAAATTGGCTTAGAGATTTATTAATTCCACTTTGAGAAAAGCCAATTCCACCTATATTAATTCATTGTGATAGCACTGCTGCAATTGGTAGAGTTAAAAATTGTTATTACAACGGTAAATCTAGACCTAAAAGAAGAAAACATAGTACCGTGCAATCTTATTTGAATAGTGACATCATAACTGTGGATTATGTTAAATTTAATAATAATTTTGCAAATCCATTTACCAAAGCCTTGGCAAAAGATAGGGTTTGGAATACATCAAAGGGGATGGGACTAAAGTCCATATCTTCATGAGTAATGTATGAGGATATCCAAACTAGGGATTAGAGATCCTGAGAATTGGGTTCAATGGGAAAAACGAACTATATGATGGTCATAAGAAATGCACTATTTATTTCTTTAATTATTTATTTTGTAAATAATTTTTTAATTGTTCATCCCTGTGATGTAACTGCATTTATCCTATAATGTGAAGAGATTGAGTAAAAAACTCTTAACGAAATTTGTAGCTCGTATGAGTGAGGTGTCAGAATTACAGGAGCACCATTGACAAAATTTCACTTATGTGAGTGTAACGGTGGGGTCACTCTCTATGAGATTTGGACTTAATCTCAAATACACTCATGAAACTGGGATCAACACACGACTGTAAAGTGCTAGCTATTAAAGCTCATGTCAACATTTGAGTTGTTATGTGTAAGCAGTGATGCTTAATTTCCCCAAAGTAGTCCTAGTTCAAGTCAAAGACCACTACGACTCTAGAGTTGAGATCGCTGTTTTACTAAGTGAAGGTTCAATGCAGAGCACACCTTCATGATGCATAGTGACCCGTTTTTGCCTAGTAATCTCTCTTTAACTAACAAAATTTAATATTAAAATAAGTGGGGGATTGTTGGAACATTTTAATATTAATTAATTGAAATTGATTTATATGACAATATAAATGTAAAGATGTGGGAGTTAATATGGAAGATAAGGAGTTAATAAAAATGTTTAATCCCATATTGAAAAAAAGAGAGAGACTCTTTTATTCTTTTTAATTGTGGTGATTAATAAGTTGATATGTATTAGAGCAATTTGTGGGCTAGATACATTCAGATATAATTTCCTTATTCTTTAGTGAGTAAATGACCGTTTTATTATGGAAAATGAAGAGCCATTCACCTACTTAATGGATTAGCTATTGGGCCTATTTATTATTCGGAAACTCCTTATCTCATCCATTAATTGTGTAACTCCAGCCCATCAGATTTATGTTCAGCAATTAATCTTGTAACACTCACTACATCAAAATAATGGACCTAATTAATCAAATTAATTTGGGTAATAATTTCGTGAGGCCCATTGAGCCTATAAATAGACTCATTCAAACCCATCCAAGTAACTACAATATAACAATGTTAATGCACAAAAAAATCCAACAATTGCAAGCATTCATATACACTAAAAAATAGAGAGGTTCTTGATAGAGAATGGTGTTCTTTCTGGTGAAGTTTTGGGCTTGAACACTTTGTGCAAGGGTTGTTCTAGCCATACAACATTTTTGGGCTGTTGAATCATGTGGAAGACAAGTTAGAGAAGGTCTGCACCGGTTACAAAGTTTAGTCAACCAAGGGCTTGAACCTCCTTAAAGAAAGCGAGTGTCGCGCCTTAGTCTAAATAGTGTTGTATATTTCTTATCTTCAAATTAATAATATTCAGAAGTATTTATCAGTTTTTCTTTGTGTTATTTCCATTATTATTATGTTTTGCACCAATAGTTAAATAGTGAAAAGGTTCAGGAATCAAGCCACACCAACGGTAGCAACAATAATACTGAACGATTTCTTTACATGCCTTATGAATCCTTTTCTTCTCGGATTTCTCATTCTCTTCCGTATGAATCAAAAGAATATAAAAGTATTTAAATATATTATATAATGTATATTATACCACGAAAATTGATACAGTATCAACCAAATTCATATAATATATTATAGCAATGATGATTATATATATCATACAATTACAACAGTTATATAACAACTACAATGTATAATAATAACCAAACGTTAACGAAAATTTTCTAAAGGTCTATCAAATAGTGCAAACAAATATTGCTATATATCTATATTATTAATAACATGATTTTTTGTTTGGGTTTCAACATTTTGCGTACTAAAATATCCTCACACAAAATCTTAAACTCTCTAAAATACTCCTATTTTTTAGTTAAATAATTTAAATTAAAAAATATAAACTGGCTAAAAGAGTAATTTACTGTTTCTAAGTTTTAGACTTTTTCCTTTATCTTCTCCATTCAACATAAAACTTAGGATACCATCTCTATCTCATTTTTAAACATTATTTCACGTTACCTTAACTCTTTCTTAAAAAAAAATACATATGGTTATTTATATATCGCTTTTCATCTATCATAATATATATATATCACTTTTTAAACATTATAACACTAAACTAAAAATAAATAAATAAAAAAGAGCATTATTGTACACGTAAAGCGCATGCAATGAGTCTAGTAAATATATTTTGTGTATTCCAAATGGTGCAAGCAGTTAGTTTTGAAAAGAAAAAAAAATTAATGTTGAAAACAAAACCCCCTTTATGTGCAAACACGATTTTATTTATGCAAAACACGAACACCAATATTAGAACTTAAAGAATTATCCCAATTCAATCACAAAATAACTTCTCAAAACTTATTTAGTGCACACACAGAAACTTTCCACGAAAATCACAAAAATAAATTAAGAAAAATCTATATTAAGATTGCTAGATACTATTCCACAAATAATTCACTTTCGTGATTTTGTGAATAAGACCAATAAGCAATATATGCACAAATTTACGTGTGAATTTATAAGAGAAATAAAGTAAAACTTACAAACCAAATGAATACAGAATGGTTGATATAAAACTGATTAAGGCTAGTGTTTGACACTATGTCCTTAATACAAATTTCGCCCCTCACAGTATTCAGTGATGCTTTGAGTTTATTAGTCGTCTACCTCCCAAGATACAATAATCAACAACACGCAGAAGAAACACTACAATCTTCGTGTACAATAAATAGATCTCTCTCTCTCTCTCTCTCTTATGAATGAATGAAAAAACTAATTTTTTAAAATAAAATGAGGGATAAATTAAGTACAGTGTGCACAAACAAACATTAAAATAAATTCGTGGATTCCAATTAGCTTAAATGGTAAAATCTTTGATAATTAAATAAGAGATTTAGATTGAACCCCTGCGAAATTAAGACTCGAACTAAAAAAAAAAAAAAAAAAGTTTGGTCAGTTCCTAAAAATTAATGCTTCGTTTAGAAAATTTTTCCAATTTTTTTATGCTTAAATAAACAAATTTTTGTCTTCACAGTTCACACTGGCCAAATCCAAAACCTCTCTCAAGTCTCAAGTCTCAACTATCCCAATCCGCAATTCGAATAGCGTTTGTATGAAACTCGTTCCAAACCATGCCCATTGCGGTAGAGCTACCCCTATTCACCAGTGTCCGAGCGCTATCTCGGCCCTACTCATTGTCCTCCCCTCATTCTCCAAATCCTTTCTTCTTCTTCTTCCATAATAAAACCTTCACGAAATCTAACCTAAGATTGAAGCGCAGCAGCACAAGTAGAAACAGCAATTCGAAGCAGCAGTTTCTTCGAATTTCAATGAGTTCGGAGAAAAAAGAGTGTGTAGGTGAAGTGAATGTTGGGGATGATGATATATGGGGAGATTCTGAGTTTGTTGAGGTCATTGGCATTGGCAGTAGGAAGGACGCGGTTCTTGATTTTTGTTTGGACTCGCCTTTCAAGTCGTCGTCCATGCGGTTTTGGTAACACAAATTAACCTTTCTTTTTTCTTTTCTTTTTTTCTATGTTGCTTTGTGAATTTTTGTGGTGAATAGGCAATCAAATGTGTGATACTACATTTGTGATTATGTGTTGTTGTTAAGTAGTAGTAGTAGTAGTAGTAGTAGTTTTGTACACACATATGCATTGAAAAGCTATGATGTTTAAAGATGTTGCTATTGTTTGTTGCTTATGTGAAAGTAATGGGTGGTCAGTTGATCATTTCTTACTCAATTTTTTTAGTGGTAAGAGATATTTGGTTTTTTGAACTTTCCATTTAGATGCTTACTTGTTGGCAATGAAGATTTGATTGGCATAAGAGTTTAAAACTTAAGAGGTTATATATATATATATATATATATATATATATATATTTAAAATTTTGATAAGTGAAAACTTGATTAACTAGAATGAGAAAAAAAAATGAAACAGTACAGGTCGTATACTGTAAGGGATAATCAAACAAAAGTACAATAATCTAGAAAATACAGTATTCTAGAAAATGAATGAGCACTTAGTGTAGCCATCCAAGCATATACAAGGTATGTAAAAAACTCAGCTTGGAATGTTGTTACATATTGTGAGTTGTGGACAATATGGAGAGGAATATTTGGACTTCTAAAGGTTTTGAATGCCCTCAACATGTAATAAAGCAGATATTTTTGAGATCCTCTTTGTGAAAGAAATTCATGTTGCTGATGAATCCATGGAAGATTGATTTGTTGATACTTTTTGTTTGCATATTCAAGGCTTATTTTATTGGGCTTACATGTGAAGTCCAATTTAAGTAAAATTCGTGTGATTTTAAAGGTCTAGTTATGTGTTTCTTAGGGTTATAACTGTTTTTTTATTTGGGTTTTTACTTAATAGATTATGGTCAATTTGAATTTAGGGGCAAAATTGTAATTACTGCAATCCCTACGGATTAAGGGTTTTTTGGTAGTCTAGGATTTTCTTAGAATTCCTAAGTATCTTAGGTTTATTTTCTTTGACTTCAAGTTAGTCTTTTATTAGGTTTTTAGTTTATTAGTCGAACTAGGAGTCTTAATACTACTAGTACAAAAAGAGTCCTTATATGTATTTGTGCTTAATGTGCTCAAAGAAGAGATGAAGTTGATTAATACAAATATTGAGCATTTTAAGTATTGAGGCATGTTTTGGCCGTCTTGTATTCTTTTCTCCCTTTCTCCTATCTACTTCTCTTTCTTGAGCTGTTCATAGATACTGTATATACAGCCCTTAAACCCCATAAAATTCTCTCTTTCTTGTTCTTTATAATCCCAAATCAAGTCCTTTATTTTACCTATTAAAACCTAAAACCCCACATTTTCTTCTACCAAATAGCTATCAAATAACTTATCAAACCATCTTTTAATCCCCAACACAACCTCATAACCCTCTCTTCAACCATTCTAAACCTTAGATCCAAATATTCTCCTAATGTTAAACCCCACAAGCTCATGTAGACAAATTCCCCAATTTTTCATATGTCAATTCCTCTTACCTATTTTTTCAATTTATAGATGACATAAACTCTAGGAGCTACTTTTATTTATTTTCTTCTTTCTTCTTTATTTCTTTTTGGGGGTTCTACACGTACGTGGTTGCTTCCTATAATTTTATTTTTTATTTTTATTTATTTTTTATAAGTAAAATAGTTTTATTCAAGAGGAAATGATTCACATACGCAGGATGTTTGCCTTCTGTAAATTTCTTAGGTGTGAAACTAAATATGTGGTCAAATTATCTTTGTATTCTATACTTGAAATGTGCTGGGATTAGTCATTTATTTTGGAAATTTCATACTTCAGTATATAATATCCATCTTGATCAACTTGTTGCAGGAATATTCTCATGAAAGATTCAATGAAGGTGCAATTACAACAAAGGGTCCTACAAAAAGGTTTATTCTTCCTTCATGTTATACCTGAATCTCAAGATTCTATCGTACTTACTCTTTTACTAAATTTGTTGAGTTGGACCCTTTTTTTGGAGATGTTTCACTCTGCACTCCAGTTTTATTTAGATCTTTAATAATATCCACACAAAATAAATAAATAAATAAATTAGGCATGACTACTTTTAGTTGAAATACAACTGAGACAATTACGACTGGAATATCTTATGAGCTTCCACATCTTAATTGTATGGGTTAATATAAAGATGAAAATGAAGATGAGGATCATTAAAATCATTACAATGAAGAAGAAAGGAATATGAAACTTTAGAATCTCACTGAGACTTGGGAATCTTACCTAGACGAAATTTGGAGTCTCACTATAAAAAGAGGGGGTGCGGAAAAAGTTTGTTGAATGAAGTTCTCCAATTGTTGCTATAAGACTTGCATTTATTGAATTAAAATCATGAATTAATATGAATAACTAAATCACCTCTTAAATAGATTCACAACCAAATCAATCATTGACTATGAAATGAAATAATCCAATTGATGTCACTCCATTTTTGAAGTACAAAATTACTCCAAAAATAGAAAATTTAATCTCTCTCTAGCTTCAGTTTTGGATGAGAAAGAAGATAGTGGGCCCTTGTCTTTGGAGGATAGAATGAGGAGAGTTGATGAGAAGGCGGAATTGGAAAAAAACTATGCTTTTAGAGGAAATCTCTCAGAAACAAAAAGGTGGCGGCCTTGTGGTTAAAAGAGGGAGATAAAAAAAACGAATTTCTTCAATTGTCTCGCAAATTTCCACTTAGAGGAACAATTTTATTGCCAGAAAAACCAATGGGGAAGAGTACTTGGGAGACTTAAGATGCGATCAGGGATGGTATTGTTACTTTTTTTAGAGGGCTGTATTTGGAAACGGAGAAGTGGATACCTCAGCTTGGAGGAGTATAGTTTAGGACCTGGATAGAGAGTATGTGCATTGGGCCTTTGGCTAGAGAGGGAATTTACTAAGGAAGTTGTAGAGGTGCTTAGGCATCTTTGTGGGGATAAAGCACCAAGTCCTGATGGTTTTTTGTTATTTGGCGTGTTCTGAGTGTTGCCAAAGCCTGTGCAGGAGATGGTGGTGTGTTGGATGGGGAGCTTCTTTTTTTTTTCTTCATTAAAGGGAAATTTTATTGAAAGGAAATAAACTTACAGACACAGAACATAGTTTAAATGATAAAACAAGAGTGACTAAACCCTTGATTTAAAGTACATACCAAACTGAAAAGAAATAAACACATAACAAAAAACAAACAAAGCTAAACAACACAAGCTGGCCAAGAGACTACGAACATAGACTTCACGACACCAAAAAGTAGGCCAAGCTTATTTGCAGCACACTGCATGGGTAGAAACAAAACCCATGGAATCCCAAAAGAGGCATTGTAACAAAAATGTGGGGCATGTATCATAGAATATCTCTCTCTCAAACTAAGAAGCTCCCCTTTTTGCCAACTTATCTGTGCAATTGTTGGCTTCCCTCCATATGTGCTCAACATGAACCGCCCAAGGTTTGGCTAGGAGCCACCTGGATGAGCATGGTTACACTCTGCTTGGTAGCGCAAACAATATCTGTGATCCTCCCATAGAACCCAGATACCACCTGACATTGGGATCAACTCGAAAGTGACGAGGCAGCCCCATCTGGTTAATCACATGCTCAGCATGTGTACCACTAATCTTAGGTTCCAGAATGACAAGGATTTCAGGATGATGGGTATTAACAAGATCTTGAGCATTCATGAGAAAATGAACATTAGCAGCACCTCTAACATTCCAGGTCACGATTTTCATTAATGTTGATGGAGGATTTGGGTTGTGACTCTTGGGAAGTAAGGGAGGGATTTGGAAAGCTGTTCCTCTGTGCCTAATATGGTGTCTTTGGAGGGAAGAGAATGCTTGGTGCTTTGAGGGGCAAGAATACAGTGAGGCAAAGCTGAAATATCTGTTTCTGCAGTCTCTCTTAGTCCTTTCTTTTTTATTTTTTTTTTTGTGCTTTACTCTATTTATACAGCCCATGTACTTGGGTAGCACCCTTTTTCTCTTATAAAAAAAATATTCATCACTTCAAATAATCTATTGCTCCATTGGGTTACTTTTTTGCAGATCTTACTCCAAGAATTGTTGAAGCTCCACTATCTGTACAATCAGTTCCAAAACCTATTATTCTTGTTTGTACATTCCTCACCTATTACTCTTTTATTTATGAGTCTATATCTGTTTGGATTAATTCTGTGCCTATTTTTCACTAAACATTGATAAGCAACTCTATGAAATACTTACCAGCAATAAATACTTATCTGCTTTATTTGGTCTTCTCTAGGTTGCTAGTGCAGGGGATGAATTTGATCATGTTACAGCAGTTGATATTCTGAGGACGATAAAATCTGCAAATGGATTTACCGTTGTTATTATTTTGAAGCCATTCAGCTTTGAAGGGCAGAGGCGCCAAGATGAGGTATTGTGTGCTTGGGTACTATGACATGCATGCTCCTTTAAAAAAAATGTTAGTTACTGAAGCAGGAGGCAATAAGAAGACAGATTTATTATATTTTATTTGATTTTAAGTATCAAGGGCAATTTTGTAATTTCATAATACTCTGGAGTGAGCTATGCTAACAGTCCATTAGATCTTCTTTTGGGTTTTATTTAAGTTTGGTTATTTAGTTGGGCTTAGTAGTCATAGCCTAAGGAGTCCAAGTCCAAGTCTTATTAGGGTTTTAAGAAATCCTAGTTCAACTAGGATTAGGTATTAGTTTTCTATTTAAAGAGTTGTAATGTTTTCTATGGAGATAATTAATGTTTTCAGAATTTAAGAGCTAGGAAGCTTTCTTATGGTTTGTGTGATGCAACCTTCTCCGAGGTGTGATGCCAAGGAATCCTAGGTGTGATGCTTAGGAAGTCTAGTTGTGATGCCTAGAATATATCTGTTTTCTTTAATTTTAATAGTCACATCACTGTTCACAGCAACCCAAATCTTGATTTTAACCTTTGTTTTCGTTCCCAAACTCTACTAATCCTTGTCCCCTCTGGAAACCCTATAATCCTTGTTATTTTCTAGCCCATTCCCCACTAAAACCTAACCCTAATTCTTCAAAACCCAAGCTATACCAGATCTGCCCCTGGTGTTCTAAATCAGATTTTGTTGTTCCCCCTTGTCCTACGTCAGTTACGAACTTAAGTTTACTTCTATGATATGCCATGAATGCAATACAACTTAAAAAAGTGGTCAAAATTTATCGAGCTTTAATTTTGATGTTAATAGATGATGCAAACTAGAGTTGTCTATGATGTAAACTCCACATTAAATTCATATCCCACCAGGGTGGAAGAGTTGGTTTAGGCTCTGGAAAAGGAACCAGAGGTCCCAGGTTCAACTCCACTGGACTTTTAATGCACATATTTGCAATTATTGCATTTATACCATGACTGGAACACAACTTGTCAGGGGGTAACAAGCATGATTGGAACACATAAAACCCTTGTCGCTCCTGGAGTGACTTATAAGAAAAAATAAATAAATAAGAAGAAGAAGAAATCAGTAGTTTTTGTTCATGGTTTATTAGAAATTATCTAAGAATATGCATCTTCTTGTATCTACTCTCTAGTTTTTTTCCTTGGCGTATTAGATTATCCACAGTGTTCTTAGCCTAGAAAATTTCTAGGTGGTTAGCTTAATCTTTTCATCAGTTACAAACCTTCATTTTGTTGTGATCCATTATGGTTTAGATATTACACAGCTGTAGAGATATTAAGTTTACCATTATGATTCATGGATAGTTTGTCCTTTTGATTAACCTTTATTGTATCCTAAACATTGTGACTCTATACTTAATTTGCAGGTTAAATGTTTGGTAGGAAAGCTTCAGGAGCATACAAATTTGTTTATTGGTGAGTGATGTGTCATATCATGTATTAGAACAACTCTGTTTACTGGTTTTGCAGAGAGCATTTGTTAAAATAATTGAATAAATCAATTTTATAAAATTCATACCGAAGATCGAAATATACCATACTGATTGACATAGTTGTCAAAATGTGAATCCTATTATGAATCAATTTTTTATTTATTAATTTATTTTTTGTATCATGTATCATATCATATTATATATCTTAAATTATAAGAACACTTCATATAATTTATAGAAAAATTATAGATATACATTTATAAAAGGTATGTTGATTATAAACTTGGGACATTATCAGCCAATGACCAGTTTTAATTAACACTTACTATTATAATGAACTAAGGCAAAATGCATGTAATAAAAATAAATATTTTATATGGGATAATATTTTCATTGTATATATACACATTTATTTACATTAAACTAATTTTTTTTATAAGTCATTTAGTTATATTTTACTGATATAATCAAAATAAATAAATAAATAAAATTATGTGTACAATCACATGGCCTTAATCTATTTCCTTATAATAGATAATGCCTGTCCATAGTCCATTAACACAAAGTAATCTAGTACGGAGTTTCTAAATTTGCTAAATCCACATAAAATTACCGACCAAAAAAGAAAACATTTAATCTAAGTCAAAAGTTGGAGATAACCCACTTCTTAGGACCAGGAGTGCCTCTTGTGGTCCCCATGATTAGAGTGGGAAAAAAAAGAAAAGGAGAGGAGTAAAAAAGGACCAGAAAGAGAGAAGTGAAGAAAAGAGAAAATGAAAAAAGAAGAGAGTGAGTAGACAAAAAGGGGGGGGGGGTGTTTGAGAGTTGTAGAGAGGAGATAAAGAAAGAGAATCAAACCTGAAATTGACGAGTGTGAAAAAAAATTGGCGAGGAGAGTGAGAAAGAAGTCATGGACATGGTTATTTTATTAGGCTTAACTGACTGGCCAAGCAACTTGTATCAAAAAAGCCCAACAACTTTGATAAAATCTCAAATAGTAGCAAAAGACCAATATAAACCCACATGTTTATTTATCGAACAATGTCTGTTTCATTGATTCGGTACAATTCAATTAATACGCATGTCTAATTGTACCAGTCAGGAGAATGTCTGATACCAATGTACAACATGACACTATTTTGCTTTGATTTGACACAAATCATCTATTGTCCAATACTAGCTACTATGCTGGTTGGAATGGATGAAATACATTGTACTAGTCACCAAAATGCTATGGTAACCCCACTTGAAACAAACTGGTTTAAATATGGGGTGTTTCAGGCGTTTTGGCTGGTGTACTTATTTTGGACTAATAGTTATACAAACAACAAAGCCGTAGTCTTGAACATTTCATCTTCACTTATTTTATGATCATATTGTTTCTTGATAGCCCAAAATTCAAATACAATATAGCATAACTGGCCTATAGCAGTTTTGTAAAACTTTCCCTTCAACTTAATAGGCATTCTACGATCTCACAATATTTTTGATTCGCATATGCATTTTACCCATTCTACTCTTATCCTATGATCCACATCCTCTTCATTCTCTCAATCCTTATTTATCTAAGATATTGAAAGTAATCACTCTTTGGTATCTCTTGACCATCAAATTTTAAAACTAATTCATCTTTGTTTCTTTGTCTATAGGCAAAATTTTACTCAACTTTGCAGTCCCCACAAAGAAAATCACCTTCTTGGAAACTTTGCGGTACCAAATACATTTGCATGGGAAGTATCTTTATTAGTACTTCTCACATTCATAGTGTGAATGAACGCTAAACATTCCAGTCCTACTAGGTCTCCATCTCACGCAATCAGCCCTTCTAGGAAGAGAAATATGAGAATATAAGTAATCTATTAGAGACTCTACCCCCTCCATTCCCCAATGGTAGAAATTATGAATCAACCTGAGATTCCAATAAGAAGTCCCATCCACCCATATAGAGAACAATAGGACATTCAAGCTTTCTTTATCCTCCACCATTGAATATAAATTGAGTTATACCTCTAGGCTGTCCAACATCACTTTCATGGTTATGGAGATTTTCTATGGAGAAGGATGCTTTATGGAGGAGGGTGGTGGATGCCAAATATGGTTGTCTATTGGGGTGGGGGGAAGTGGCATAGGGTTGGTGTTCTAATCTAGTGTAGGGGCCTTATGGAGTATGTCTTTGGAAAAGCATTAGGAAGGGGTGGGATGTGTTCCATGTTTGTGTCAGTTTTAAGGTGTGAGATGGCTCTTCAATTAAAGTTTGGCATGGCCTGTGGTGTGGGGAACTTCTAAAAGATGACTTCCTTGATCTTTATGGCATTGCTTCAAATAAGGAGGCTTTAATGGCTGAATTGTTATCTCTCATAGAGGACAGTTACCCTTGGAATGTTAGTTTTGTTCGACTGGTACATTATTAGGAGTTGGAATCAGTTGCTTCTTTCTTTGATCTAATCTATTCTAGACTGCAAAGACTGAGTGGAGTAGATCAAATTTGCTGGAATCCCTCTTCCAAGAAGATTTTCGATGGTAGATCCTATTTTAGGGTGTCCTTCATTCTACTACCCAACTCTCATTTCCTTGGAAGCCTTTGTGGAAGCCGAAGGCACCAACAAAGGTTAGTTTTTTTCACTGGACTGCAGCACTAGGTAGTATCTTGACTACTGATAGTTTGAGGAGGTGTCAAGTAGTAGTGATTGATTGGTGCTACATGTGTAAGAGGTATGGAGAGACAGTTGATCATTTATTCTTGCATTGCCCCACAGCTTGAGAGTTGTGGAGTATGGTGTTTTCTTCAAAGTTAGCTAGGTTATGTGGAATGAGGTTGTTGATCTCCTAGCCAATTGGCCATGCAAGTTCAATAAGTATAGGTTCAGGGTGATTAGGGCTGTGATCCCTCATTGCCCCATGTGGGGTATTTGGTGGGAAAGGAACACCACAAGATGCAATGTAGCACAACCTTCCAAAAGCCAATATTTCTATGCCTTCCAAAAAACCCTGCCAAGCTACAAACAAATCGATAACCCTTTTTGGAATAACTCATTGGAGTCTAAATGAACGAAAAAACTCCATTTTCCAAAGCTCATAATCTATTGGACAATGAAGAAGAGGGTGGTCCACTAACTCCCCACACCTTTTACACGTGCAGAACCAATCCAATACAATAGTACCTCTCTTTCGGAGATTGTCAGTAGATAAAATCATCCTTAGAGCAACAGCCCAAGAAAAGAAGACAGTAGATAAAATCATCCCTAGAGTAACAGCCCAAGAAAAGAAGACAACCTTAGGCAGGAACTTATATTGCCACTTCAATTTCAAATGGAACGACATGCTATTAGATGCGGATAGGGGGTGATAATAACTTCGAACCTTAAAACCTCTACTTTTGGTAGGTCTCCAATAGGGTCTATCCACCCCCTCACCCCTAACAAGCTTGGAATAAATAAGTTCCATAAAAGCAACGCGAGCTCCAGCTCCCAAATCTCAATCTTGGACTAGTCTAGAGAATCAAACATCCCAATGGGCCACCCCATTAGAGAGATGTAAAACTTCATCTACCCCATTAGAGAGATGTAAAACTTCATCTATTGAGAATTCTACTACAATTGACTCTAAATAACTTCATGAAAGCCACCTTAAGAGGGCAATCACCATACCACACGTCATGCCAAAACTTCACTCTAGTACCATCTCCCACTTCAAACTAAGGAAATTGGGAAAATGCCGACCATCCCTGTCGTATAAATTTCCAAAGACTCACACCATTGGGGCCCACCACAGTATGAGCATAGCCCCCCCTCCCCCAATCATTCCCATACTTAGCCTCAAAATCCTCCTCCGAAGATGCTCCCTCTTGATCCCATAGCTGCACAGCCAATTCCCTAACAAAGCTTGATTAAATCTTCTCAAGTTTCTTACATGCAAACCCCAAATCGAACTGGTTCACAATTTTGTGCCCAATTAACTAGATGGAATTTATGCTCCTCGCCAATCCCACTCCATAAGAATTTTCTTTGAAGTTTTTCATTACATTTGGCCACCTTCATCAGGATAGGAAAGAGAGAGAAATCCAGTAGGTAGACATGAGAGTGTGCTTTTAATCTGAGTGACCCTACCCCCCTTGGATAAAATAAAGCCGCTTCCACCTTGCTAACCTTCATTCCAACTTCTCAAGTATAGAATTCCAAATAGTCTTCTCCTTGAATTTAGCACCCAAGGGAAGACCCAAATATTTCACCAAAAGAGAGGATGTCTACATCCCAACAAAGCCACTATTTCTCCCATATTGCTCACTTCCCCTATTGGGACCAACTCGAAACTTCCTAAGTTAATCTTGAGACTTGGTGTAGATTCAAACAACCAGAGAATATCCCGCAATTTTGCTATCTGACTCCAATCAACATTACAAAAGATTAAGGTATCATCTGCAAATAGAAGATGAGACACCATCAATGACCTATTGCCTGCAGTACCTACTGTGAATCTTGATATAAGCCCATCATTAACTGCTACTAGCAACAAATGACTCAAAGCCTCTGTCACAATGCTAAATAACATCAGGGAAAGAGGATCTCCTTGATGTAAACTCCTAAAGCTCCCAAAAAATTCACTAGGACTGCCATTTATCAAAATAGAAAATCGAACAATAGAAATACAAAACATTATCTACTTCCTCCATATTTTTGAAAACCTGCATTTCTAAATACATAAGAAAGTCCCAAGACATGTGATCAAAAGTTATCTCCACATCCAATTTACACAACACTCTTCGAATCTCTGCCTTCAATCTACTATCTAAGCACTCACTAGCCACTAAAACGAAATCCAAAATCTGCCTATCTATGACAAAGGCATTCTGTGACTCCAAAATAATTCCATGCAACACCCTTCTTAGCTATTAGCCAACACCTTAGAAATGATGTTGTAAACTGCACCCACCAGCTAATTGGTCTAAAATCTCTCACATCCATAGCGTCCACTTTTTTTGGAATGAGAGCAAGAAAGAAGCATTAAGGCTCTTCTAAAAAATTTAGGCACATCTCAAAAATGCTTGGGCGTGAAAATTTTGAAACAACTCCATAATTTCCTGCTTTAAAATATGCCAATATGACTAAAAGAAGTCTATAGAGAAACCATTTGGACCTAGAGCCTTATCTCCATTAAAACCTTGGATCACCCCTAACACCTCATCCTCCTCAAAAGGTCTATCCAACCAAGCTGCTTCCTCTTCAAATTTACTGAAGAACTCCAAATCATCCAGCATTGGTCTTTGTCCTCCATTCTCAGAGTACAACTGCTTATAGAACTGAGAAATTCATTCTATTATGGAAACTAGGTCTGATGTCAACTCACCATTCACCATTCGATTATCAATGGTGTTGAACTTTCTGTGAGAGTTTTCTATTTGATGAAAGAATTTAGTATTTCAATCACCCTCTGTAAGACAAAGAGTTCTTGATTTCTGCCTCCAACAAATTTCCTCCAAAAGATTGGTCTTTTTCAACTCACTTTTGAGCCAATCCTTGTCTAACTTTTCCTCATCAGATAAGGGGCGAGTTTCCTCAATAGTTTCCAACTCACTCAGGCCCTTCCACAAATTGTTTTTCTTCTCCTCCACATCACCAAATTCTTCCTTATTTTATATCTTCATATCATTCTTTAAAGCTCTCAGCTTATTAGCAATTCTATAACTAGGGGGTCCTTGAGTATGATAAGAGTCCCACCAGAACTCACTTTCTCCCAGGAAAGCACGGGCGTGGCTACATGGTAGCCGTACCCATGTCGGACTCGTCTGGGATGCAGGGTGTGGCCTGAATGCAGCTGCACACGCGTCCCACGTGTTTTTTTAAATCCAATACAGCCCAATACATTTCTTCTCCTCTCTCTCTCTCTCTCTCTCTCTCTCTCTGTGTTTTTGCTGTTTCTGAATTTTTGCTCTCTGTGAAGCCTTCTCTTCTTTGCAGATAGTGAAGAAGATGAATTGCTTTTCTGTCAGTCTCCCACTAGCCACTAAATGCTTGGCTGTCAAGTGTGAAGTGTCATTATTTACCATTATATGAAAAATGCTTAGCAATATATAGAAATGATAAATAAAAATATATTTAATTATTAATTAATAAATGTATCCTTGCTGCACCCATGCCCTACTTTTTCAAAAATTGCTGTGTCGCCACTCCGCACCCGCATCTATATCCGTATTCGTGCAGGTGCTTCCTAGCTTTCTCCACAAACCCTTTGCCTTCAACCACATGTTCTCAAATCTAAATGGTCTTTTACCCTCTGGAAATATCCCCCCTCTAACAAAATCAGAAAATGATCTGAGAGTAGTCTCTCCATCCGACATTGATTAACAGTAGATAACTTGTCCTCCCAATCAGGTGACAACAGAAATCAGTCAAGCTGAGATTGCGACACAACCTCATGAGAATTAGACCACGTGAAAGCACACCTTTCCAAAGGTAAGTCTAACAAGCTATGATCTGCAATAAAGTTCGAAAACTCATGCATAACAGGGGTAAAGAACTTGGCACCAAGGCACTTTGACGGAAACCACACCATGTTAAAAGCACCTCCCATGCACCATGGCACATTCCACCAACTTCTAACCCAAGCCAACTCCCACAAATGCGTTCTGTCTCTGTCAGAAGGCCTATAAACCCCAGTAAATGCCCACTCAAAATTGTCAATCACATTCTTGAGAGAAACAACCTACTACCTCTAATTTTCCCACATGAATTCTTTAAAAAGATGTACATGAAGTTGGTAGATACCTCATTAACGTAACAGTTGCTCTTTTTTCTTTGCTTTTCTTTTTCTTTTTGTGGTCTGATAAATATATGCTGTGAATTAATTATATTGCTAATCAACTTGCTAAACTTAAATTGTAATTTTTGCCCACAAGTTCAGGCTCAAATTGCAAATCTGCCCCTTGTTCTGAATTCTTGGGTTCAAGATCTGTTGGGTGTGTATGTTACTTACCAAAAAAAAAGGATAATGTATCTCACTTTTTTTCATCCACAGATGTTGACACTGACATGCTACTCAGAAAGGATTTGGTTACTCTGGATGAGGCTGTAAAGACTGCAAATAATGCTGTTCTATTGGCTATTAATGCCATATCTGTTCTTATATCTGTGAGTTACTTTTCTCTGGTATCTGTTTGGCTCTTAAAGTTTATATCAGCCTTGCTGTCTCTTGATTATACGATGGACATTTTTAGGAGAGACACAGAAAATTTATTGATGTATCACACGGTGATGTGAAGGAAATCCAAGTTTCAGAACTTACTAAAGTAAGTTTCCAAGATCATTCCCTCATGAATTGGTTATTGATGGATTTAATTTACCACTTTAAATTCGTGTTTTGTTTTTCACTTAGGCTGTTCCTCATGACTTATGATGATTTAGCTACTTAGATTTGCTGTATTATATTCTGTTCTAGCTTGTTACAGAAAGAAACGTTATAATTTTGTCTTTTATTTATTAATTTCCTGTGTTGCATCTCTTCTCCCTTCTGTTATTTCTATTCAAGTATTTTGTATGGCTAATGCAACCATCTACAGATTCTGCAAAGCTATAACGAAGCAAAAGTTGGATTTGGAGCTGGTTACAATGCCAAAACTTCAATTTTACAATCTCTGTATGACTGTCCCTTCCTTGGTGTTGGTGTAAAGGTATGATCAAAGTTGTCAGTTCAGTTGCTCTGGTTGTATGATAAATAAATTTTTATTTCCCTCTTGTAGCTTTCTTTGCTATTAGATTCTCTAATTATAAATATTTCTCTTGTTATTATATATCTCATTAGGGTATGCATCATTAAGTTTTAAAGCAAACCACAATTTGAGCCCGCCAAACTTGAGGTTGGTTTCTATTTGGACTTCTAATTTGAGCACTGCTGAGTCTAAACTTTACAAATTGTTGCAATATCAACCTTCCATTACCCATTTATTAGATTTTTCTGAAGGATTATGCATTTGATTAATCACATGCTTTAGCATAGGTGTCTGGCCATGGGCATTAATCCAAATACTCTCTCTCTCTCTCTCACACTCCCCCCCCAGGTGCACACCGGCTCTCTGTCTGTCTCTCTCATCAATCAGTTTGTAATACCAAAACCTGAAAATAGCACAAAATGACTGACTAAAGAAATGGAAACTCCTTTTTTTTGGGAGGGGGTGTAAGTTATACTTTCACCTTGTAAATCTTGGACACAACACCTTACTATCCTCCTTTGTCTTACGGGGGGAGCAAGTGTTACTTAAGCTAGAGCTCATTGCCATAAAGAAATAGGAACTAATGAAAGAGCAAAGAACCACTGTTATCTGTTACGTACAAAGATTTTTTTTGAAGTAAACTAAAATAGGTTTGAAGTCAGAAATTCTTGAGTTGGAAGAATCCGAATTCAAATTCATGTAGCAGAAGATGTTTTGCCAATGAGCTCTAGCTCAAATGGTATCTCATTCTTTTGTAAGAAGTACGGTGGAAGTGAGTTTGTGGATTCAAGACCCACCATGTTTAACTTATCGGTAAAAAAAATAAATGGTTTGAAGTTTGGGAGGAGTTTGCATTGACAATGATTGGATTTTAATTGGCTGGAATTGATGAAAAAGAAAAAGGAATTGGGAGAACTTGAGCTTACAATTGGAGTAGACGAAATTGCTTTTGGGTCAACAAGATTGACCTTTTACAGTTTCATGGCTGAGAAAACCTCCTCATGGGGAACGATCAAGTTTCATGACTTATAATTCAATTCTATAGCTTGTGCCCCTTAGACCATTGTTTGTGTACTTAATTGCAGCATACACTTGCTTCTTGGCATTGATACTCGATACAAGATGCCTATTTGTGATTGCAATCAGCTCTCATCATTTATCTGAATTTGAAGGATGTGCTGCTACTGTTGTGTCGCCAATATTAGTGTCATTGTGGGGGGAGAGAGATTTTTTGGATACTACCTGTGGCCAGACATCATGGCTAAAGTTGGTCACACAAGCAAGAGGGTTGACATTGCAACAATTAGTAAAGTTTAGGCTCAATATTGCTTCAAATAGGCAATTCAGGGGCCAAACAGAAACCAAACCCAAAGTGGGGGGTGGCAAATAATTCCCCCCCCCCCCGGCCCTCCCTCGCCTTGTTTACTTATTCCATTCCATTAATGGTGGCTTTTTTTTATTTCAATTTCTTTGGTAGGACTTGAATGGCATGGTTATATGCATCCTTGCAAGTTCAGAGACTGTCAACAACAGTGATATACATGCCTTTCTGTGTACTTTCCGTCAAATTACAGAATACACACAAAGCATTATTTTATCTGTTATTCACGAGCCTAATCTGGAGCCCAACCTGCTAGTAACAACAGTTCTTATAGTAGGGTGAGATGTCATTTATATAAGAATGCTTGCTAATGTTGCCTTAATTCTTGGTTTGTCTGCTAGTTTATTGTTCCCTAATTAAAACTGTACTGTTTCCTTGACCATCAATCATCATGAAGTGAAATTCAGATCATAAATTTGGCATCAATTTTAATATTATTCTCTTCCACATCTTTGAATTTTGAGGAATGTACTATTCTAATCTTATAAAATTAAAAAATCTTCAAGGAGCATTCTAAAATTTATGTTTTTAACTTAGTTGTTAGATTGTCATTGTTGTTGCTGAACTTTTTCTAGCCTTTTTTCTTGGTAAATGGAAACGTTTTGATAACCAGTGGCTCCAAAAGCTGAAACTGAGCAAAATGTCAACTTTACATTAGAGCATGATCTATTGAATTTATACATTGACTTTTATATCTCTTGTTCTCTAACTTTGTTAGTGTCATCTTACATTTTTATGATCTTCGCATCAGAGATATTTAAAGAAGAATCCTGGAAATTGTTGCATGTGTAAATTTCCAGGAGCCGGAATTTGCTGATATTAATAATATCTCATAGTTATCATCAACAATTCAGTCACAATTGAATGTGTTTGAACCAACTCACTAGGGCTATTCGATATGTTAATTTAGTTTAGGGTATTTTTTTGAGAAGTTGAAATTGTGTGCATGGCCATGACCCATTCTTCCATGTCGTGTGTGTTTAAACTTGAGAAAAAACTTAAGATCTGATACCATTTTGTTTGAAGAGTTAAAGCCTTGAGCATGGCTATAACTTCATTCTTTAATAAGCACTGGTTGGACTCAGGAAAGATTTTTCAAGGTCTCCATCTCACCCCATATCCAACTTTGTTTCCTATGACCATTTGTCTCCCTAAGTTTGTCTAGTAGGCCTTGTCAATACCTGGCTGGAAGATGGCTATGGAAGAAGAGAGGTCAACCCTTCACAAGAATGGCACTTAGGATTTAGTACCTCCTCCCTCAAGGAAGGCTATTGTTGGCTGTCGGGTGTATATTAAGCTCTTGAAGGCTTGTTATCTGGTAAAGGGTATATCCAAAACTATGGCATTGATTATTCTGAAACATTTTCCCTAGTTGCTAAGATTGTCCATGTTTGCATTTTTATTCCCTAGCTACTAATATGATTGGCAGTTATTTCTTACATGGTGATTTTCCAAAGGAAGCCTTCATGGAGTAACCGCCTAGGTTTTTTGTTGTTCAGTCAGAGTTTAGGAAGGTTTTTAGGCTACACAAAGCCTTGTTGGCCTTAAAAATCTTTCAAACCATGGTTTGGTAACTTTAGCAACATTTAGCGGGGTGTCCATGAGTCAAGTCAGTTCAGGTTTAGGGTGAACCCACCATTCAACCTGATGGGTGTTGAAATTTCAGACTCGTCATTGACCACCAATTCAGTCAGAATCAACAGCCAAAGCTTTGTAATTCCTTTGGTCGGATCGGTCAAAGCTATCTTAGGCACAATGGATTGTTAATGCGTCATGCACGGTGGGGAATCGCAAGATTAGACCAAGATCTCACTAATTTCAGTGAGATCTTGCCAGATTTGTTGGATCTGGGGGAGATCTTGGCTGATATGTTGAGATCTCCATCATATTTGGCAAAAATTGGCAGAAAAAGTCAAAGAACGTGGCTCACAGTGAGGGGATGTGGAAGGAGAACGGCAGTTTTTTCAGTTGAATTGGTCCAATCAGTTCTCAAACAGTGAAAGCTGCCACTTGACCGGCCAATATCAGTTTTACTTGACACAGACCTGCTGTTGACCACCACACTGCTCAGATCGAGCGGGTTTCGGTTCGGATTGCTCTGGGTCTTGTTGAAGAGGTTCCTTTATATATATATATATATATATAAACTATTGGCTTTTACTGTATGGCCTTGAGGGTGGGATTTTAAGATGGTAACTAGACCGACTATGCCATAAGAAATAAAGATGAGTAGAGCATTCCTTCCGCCAGTCTTTATAGGAGTAGGAGAGCGTGGCAAGATAGATAGACGTGCAATCCTGCCGGAGCTAGTTGCTCAGCCTTAGTCTTGGGGCTGATCTCACACTTCAAAAAACCCCTTTGTACTTCGATCCAATCAATTGATCGATCAAGAGGCTAATCTCTCTTTTTTTTGAAAAGAAGTTACAAGAGATAACTAAACTAAAAACAACTGAATATGGGGACCTAAACTAAACGACAAGCTCAGAAATTTCAGTCTTTGTCATTGACTGGCAAGCTTCTCGCCTTCTTGATCCAGCTCCGTCAAAATGCGATCTCGCTTTCCATTATGATCAGGACAATCTTGCTGGGTCTCATGTTAACAGAAAGGATCTCCACTGGATGAAGAGGAATTTTTCCCGTCCTTTCTTGCTCAGGTGTCACAAGCGGTCATGGAAATTTTCTTGCAGTTTACTCCATTTTCCCCCTTAGGCCATAAATATTTTTGAATGTGTGAAATTTCTCTCTGTAGCTTGAAAGAGAGAAGATGCTTTTCTTTGAATATATAATCCAGACAACCCGGAAACCTTCATACTGCCTGCTATATTCTAGTTGTAATCCTTCATGTGTTTGGTTTTTCTTGCAATCTATGCCTCATTTTCAGTGACTAGTGTGTGATATTGTTCAATTAAAGTTATCCCTCAAGTTTAGTCTGGCTAATAAATTTTCTTTCCAACATTCTAATGTATAATTTATGTGATTACCAGTGATACTGGGCAACAGTCTTCTCAGAAAAACAGCAGCATATTGTCTACACTGGCCCAGCATTTCCCTTTTGTTTTTGATCTTCTAAGGAAACACCACCCGCAGTTCAATGACATTCAGGGAAAACATTTACATGTAAATGCAAGTTGTGAAGGGATAAATTCAGGACTGACTCATGAGAGAGGAAATGGGATTGATGAAAACAGTACAGCTGAAGATTTACAGACAGTCTTGAGCAGAGATGACAATGAGTTATATGCTTCAAGGTTTAATTGCTTTTCTCCTTTTGGTTTAGTTCACTTAATGATATCTTTGCTATAAGGATCTATACTATTTTTCCTTGGATTTTGTAGGAATTATAATAGTGAATCTGAACAAAGTGAGGTTGGATTAGCAGAAACCAGTACCAAGTCTTTCAGATTTTACAACGCAATTACTGAAGGTAGCACACTGTATCTTTTTAATCATTCTTATTGTGAATCACTATTTTGCAGTTTGAATTGCGCTCCCTAGATAATTCTTGAAACACCTGATTTAGTCAAACAATTTTTTTTTTCTTTTTTGAGTAATCATGTTTAAAATGCATTCTCTAGGAACTCCTGCTTTCCAGAGGGAGCCACTAGTTAGTTGGAATTTGGGGCCTGCATATCAGATTGCAGAGGAGTGGGCTAAAGAAAGAGCTACTGACACTGGAACTGCTCCAATAATTGATGACCTGAGCATCTTCCACCTTCCAGTTGGAGTACGACCTTCAGATGAGTTGAGAGACAATGTTAATATCTCACTTACAACACAAAACCCAAATCCAGAAACTGATGATGATGTGAAAGCACGACCAACTGTTTATCCAAGCGTTTCTTCTTGGAGTGCATTGACTGATGCAGGCTTTGAAGCAGTGAAGGACTTTTATAATAGTGCATTTACTCTATTTAATGGAAAATATGTTGATCTCCCTAAGAAGCAAGGAGTTGTCTCTGTTCGTGCAGCATCTATGTTGGTAATCTGCAGCTCATGAAAATTGTTCTACATCATTCATTCAAGTAGTTTGATTTCTCGCTGTAATTTCAGCATTAGAACTGAAATTTTCGATGATATCTTGCTATACTTTCTAGAAATGATGAAAAAAGTTCCGACATTTCTTTAAGATGATGTAGCCTAATGAAGTAGTTTGATATAGTCTGTTCTTCTATCTTGATGTCTGAATGTGATGATTTCAGTTTTGATTGTATAGTTTTTACTTTTTATACAGGAAGCAGAAAGAGATTCACCAAAAAAGTGGAGTCCTATTGTAGAGATACAATACAGAGGAGGGATTTACAGGGGGCGATGCCAAGGGGGTCTTCCTGAAGGAAAGGTACTGTTCCATAACCTTAAAATGTTTAAGCAAACATCTTCTGCATTTGATTTGTTTCATTTGGACAGACAGAATGGAATGTCAGTTTATGAGTGAATGTGTACAGGGCCGTCTGGTTCTTGGAGATGGAAGCATATATGATGGGACGTGGCGCAATGGTAAGAAATCAGGTCTGGGTACATTCTACGTCAGTAATGGGGATGTGTTCCAAGGATCATGGAGGGAAGATGTTATGCATGGCAAGGTTTGTCATTTTCTTTTCTTAGATGATGGTTTTGTATAATAATGCTAGCTATGGGGTTCAAAGTAAGGTTTGTCCTTTTCTTTCAAACTAAAATTGATTCCTGACTAGATAGACCACTATATGGGTCATGTGATAAGTTCTACTCCACTTTACTGCATATCATATTTCCAATATTTCGAATATATTTTCTTGTTTACATGTTTCAATTATTGAATTTGGATATGCAAATTTTGGAAATACTTCATAATTTGATGGAAATAGCATAGTTAGAATTGATTAAGCCCTTCACTGCTGCATATATTTATATTGGAGTGATATGACATAATTACAATATTTAACTTAAGCTAACTTAAGAATAAAAGGCCACTATAAAACATAACATGTAACTCTAATGGCTTAGTGAGAATATCACCTAATTAATCATCCAAGCGAATATAGGGAATGACAACTGACAATATGTTTTGTCATCAATAAATCCCCAAAAAAGAGACAGTCAATCTCTATATGTTTGGAATATTATTTTATTCCAATCTTTGCATGACTGGGAGCTGGAATCCCCTATTAGTTTTTAGAACTATTATATGCAATCCACACCAATTCAGGAGAAAAGGATAAGGTGATTTGACTTCCTGCTATAGTGGTTTCCAAGCTAAAACCTATTGTGAAGCACTAAAAGCAGAGGGTCATAGTTCATTTTTTTGGTGTATATGGAGGATCAAATCACCGACAAGAGTGAATTTATTTGTTTGGACTGCAGAAAGGAGCAAGATTCTAACTACATAGGATTTGCATAGAAGGGTTATCATGACTAAGGATTCGTGTTGCATGTGAAGGAGGATGGGGAATCAATAAATCATTTGTCCCTAAATTTCCTAGTAGTTCAAGCATTGGCATATGGTCTTTTGTTTGGTTGGGAATAATTGGGTGATGCCACAACTGCTACATGAAGCTATTCTAAATGACTAATACTACTTTGTTACTGGGGAAAAGAATTTTGTCTAATTGATTAGTAAATATATGTTTAATAAGATGCAGTACTGTAGAAATGATCTTATTATGTCGCTTTTATCTACATGAAGCCATCTGAAGTATGTAAAAAGTTAAACAATATCAGGGAGTTATGGATTTGAGTTCATTATTTCTGGTAAATGTATCATCGTGACATTGTAAATAGATTGCTTTGTCACACCAGAAAATCCAGTTAGGTGGTTTTTTTCATTACTTTTTAGACTCAAACTTGCATGATTTAGACACATGGTTATGGTATTGAGTTCGTATATATGTTTTGCAGTTCATTTTGTTAATTTTAACGATAATTACAACATATGGATAAAACATGTGCATGGAAAGATTGAAAAGTAACAATAAAATGAAAATTAGTCAAAGGACATGGAATCTACATTATCTGAACATTTAGTATTGGTGAGAATTGAGTAAATATTGATGGATGAAAAGTTTTGTATACATAATTGTCTAAGTGGCCCTCACTAGAATAATACTTAACATTTTCCTCAATTTGTGCTATCTCAGTCGATCTATGTGCTAAATGGAGCTGAGCACATTAAATCATGAGGATTTTTGTAGAAATCTTTGTGGTCAATACCATTTAAATGGAACGCTTTGAACATTTCAACTCAAAGAACACAAATTTATCCCATTCGATAATGTCCAGATGCTTGCCTTAGCTGACTAGTGTTGCTACTGTGTAAGTTATGTTTATGTCCACAAAATTTTTCTTTTATCAGTTTTCAACATTCATTGCACTTCGCATTACCATCATACATGACTTATCTTCATTTTTCCCAGGTGGATATTTTTTTTCACCTCATAAAGTTCACCAACCATACATACTTCAAACCCGTGCATTTTTTGCTTCCTTAGTTAGTGACGTAGTTGGCATAAACGTTTAGAACTACACATTCTATTTATTGCTGGTGGTGAAATGTTTCCTTAATGGTTCTCTTATCTTTAATACAACTCACCAACATATTTTGTACCTTGAAGAATTCTTTGTGGGTTATCCTGAGACACATAAATTTCTTTGGTCATGTAGGGTTGGTTTTATTTTCACACTGGGGATCGCTGGTTTGCTAACTTTTGGAAGGGAAAGGCCAATGGTGAAGGTCGTTTCTATTCGAAGTCTGGTGATGTCTTTTTTGGCCATTTTCAAGATGGATGGCGACATGGCCACTTTCTTTGTATTGATGTCGATGGGACAAGGTTTGTCTGCAATAGCTTCCCTTCTCACACTTCTTTTTCCCTGACTGTATAGTCTTGTATTGTTCCATTAACAAAAAATTCCTGTTAAATGATCCACTTCTGTGCAATCTGCATTTTTACAGGTCTCTTGAGATTTGGGATCAAGGTGTTCTTGTAAGTCGTAAGCAATTGGACTCTGATACTGATGTCAAATAATTATTGTTTACTCCTCTTGTTATGGAATTATATCCGCTTATAGATGTATATTTTCTCTTCGATTTTTCCCCTTTTTTTTCGCCCTTTTTTGGCTGTAATATGCAAGGAAAAAAACAGGAAGGCAATATTCTCACACATGCACCAACTTTGCCGACTTTGTTGTGTACTGTTCCATAATGAATGTGTAGTTCTTTTTCTTTTTCAATGTACATTTACTCCAATATAGTCAAACTGTCAAAGGCAAAAGGTGTCCTTAAAGCATCAAGGTCTTGTATTTCCTAAGGCGAGAGATGCCAAAGAGACACTAGTCCAAGCGAGCGAGTTGCTAAATTCTAAATATTGTTATTATTCATATATCTCTTAAATCATATATAATGCATTTGAATATTAAAATGAAGTGCCTCAGACTCTATTTCAAATGAATAGGAATAAGACATTGGAATCTTTGATAGTTATAATGAGGGAGGAGGTATTTTAACCATGTACATCTCTATTGAAAACACCAAAAACTGCCAACAAGTTGAGCTATAATGCTCTTGATAGTATCCAAAGTTATTCTACTTGTAGAAAAATAATAAAATAACAAAAAACAATACATTGAAGTATTATGTTGCCATGTGTGGCACATGGTATACACTTTTCTTACTGTCAAGAACGTTGATGAAGGGTATTCACCACCACATGAGTAGTATCCGTTGTTTCACAACAAAGCATCTAAGGATATGGCATGCTTATTTCATACAAAAGGATATAGGATTTTGATTTGCCAATATTAGTGTTTTTTTTTCTTTTATATATATATATATATATATATTATTGGGGTTCATGCCCTAAAATCCAATTTATTGTCATATTTTAAGTAATTAAAGTATTTAATTATATGAGACTATTTGTACGTGGATTAAATGGACAGTATCATATAGTCATTTAGATGCGTTGTATGTGATTTAATTACAGAAGATATAAATCACAAATTCTTTGTAAAGTCAAAAACGTAATTCGTGGTTTGTGATGAAATTAGGTGTTTCATCTGCGATGCACATGTCAACTAAGATGGTTTGTCTTGATCATGGAAGTGAAGACTTCTAGTTGATGTGTTGGTGTATCTTAAATGTGTTAAACACATTGAACTACATCGGAATGAAATTAATTATTCAATTAACAAATGTCACTTGAATAATAAATCTCATAGACTTCTATATTCATACTTAAAAGTTGTGAACCTAATCATGAAATGAATGTTACTTTGATATATCATGAGTGAGATCTAATCTAACAGTTAAAACTTAATATGTTGGTAACTACATGTAGTGTTGATGGAACACATATTCTCAAGATAAAATTTATAATCTTTTTCTATAGAGACAAAATATCCCCTTCAGATAGTTAATGGGAAGAGGGAACTGATTATTTAAGGTGCCGGGCCTAGTCACTTTAGTAACTTTTTACTAATTTCTTTTCTTTTCTTTTTTTCATAAAAAAAGGAAATTAGTTCATAAAATATATGAATAACTAAAAGATTAAACTGGGGATTCAAAGAATAAAATAGTAATTTACAAAATGACAATTTATTATGACTTTGTTCACTATGAATGTTCCTTTTTTTTTTCTTTTTCTTTTTTTAATAAGAAAACCTCAGTACTTTATTAAAAAAAAAAACACCCAGCCATAATTAGCTAGAAATACATGATGAAGGCGCAGAGGAACATCCTCCATCCACACAGTTAAACTATTAGCATGTCTTGCGTGCTTAGCTATGTTATGAGCTACAGAGTTACCTAGTTTACAAGTATGGGAAAAAGATATACTACGGAAGGTAATTGTAGATGGTTTGGCAGAAGCAATCAAATGACCAAAGGAGGCAAGAGATTCATCTATACTTCTTAGAGCTTTGATGGCAATCTCTGAATCTCCCTCAACAATAACAGAGGGTAGATCAAGTTCACGATCAAAGGAGATAGATTTGATAGCGGCTAGGGCTTCGACGTCATCAGATGAGGAAGGGAGCTTTTTTTTTTTTTTTTTGGATAAGGCAAAGATCACCTCACCTTGATGATTCCGAATTACTACTCCCAATCCAGCCTCGGTTGTTTCCCTAAAGAGTGCACCATCAAAATTTATTTTGAGAGAGGAAGCTAAAGGTGGAACCCATTGAACACGAGTTTGGGGAGAAGTAGAAGTCTGAACCATGTGCTATGGTAGAGTTCGAAAGAAATCCTCAAGAGTTTGGATAGTAGAAGGAACTACTTGTGAGATGGGGTAAACTTTGCTACTAGTTCTAAGAAGATTTCTTTGGCACCAAATTGTCCAAACCATTATTGCAAATATTTCCAAATTTTTTCCTTCAACCAAAATAAAATGCACTAGACCATAGAAGCTTGAAAAGTGTTGTGTACAACAAAACAACCACATTGCATCTGCTTTCCAGATAGGAGTTAACTCTGGGCATTCCTACAATGCATGGATAACATCTTCTGAGGAGCTATTGCAGTGGACACAAACATCTTCAATGTACTAATTTCTTTTGACATGAATAGCATTTTTACATGCTCACCACAAGAAATTTTTAATTTTATTAGGAACTAAGAGACTCAACAACTGCTTCCAAAAACCTTGGTGATAACTTTGGTGAGTAGAACTCGGATTAGGCATAAATTTTTCTTTTGCAAGAAAATTGTTAGGTCATATGTGAATCATTGTTAGGAACATATGTCAATATAGAATTGGCTAATCTTTTGACAAAACGCACTTTACTTGTAATTGGGTAGATCTAAAATGTGTTTAATGCTTCAAGAAATAAGGTTTCAAGATCAAGTGTTAAAACCATGAAAGTCTGTCCAAGAAACGAGTGAGACAACTAGTATCTATCGAGGTTTAAGAAGCTGTTTCAGCCCAATGCTCGACAGCTGCTCGATAGATAGGTTATCTAGCGAGGTTTATGAAATTCAATTTTTCAGAACTGATTTCACTCCAATCTGTGAATAGATGTTTGAGCTTTCTTTTCTCACAACCCTAAATATATATAAGAATTGTTTTAAGGGCTATCACAACTGATGCAACTCAATGCAAAAGTTTTTCACAAGCATATTGTGAACTGAAGACATATGCCTTAATTCATCTTTCTATTCAAGAAGCTGCTGTGTTTGTACACCGTAAGGTTTTGTAACCAAGGAGTTTCGCGATCTTCATCGTGTTAATGAATTGAAGAACTTGTAGTCAACATCTTTCTCAAGTTGGTGAGTAAGCCACATACTGAGATCTGCACATCAAATTGGTTAGTCACGTACTATGAGCCGTGCATTAAAAGGAGAGATTGTCACTACAGAACAAGCCCAATTGGGAATTGGGGTAAGGGTTTGTTGAAAGCCAAAATTTCACAAGAAAGCCCATTCCATGAAAAGTAAAGAAAGCCTAATTCAAGCAGCAAGAAGAATCAACATTAAGGCCCTATTTATGTTCAGATTTCCAGCAAAAAGGCCATTAAAAAATCCAGCAGAATCCAATGAAAGAACTGGGTCGGGATACCCAGAGGCTGCCAAAGGCCCGAGATCCTCAGGTAATGCAGCACAGCTAATATGGGATTGAGACAGCTCAAGAGGGGTACCACGAAATACAAGAAATGAAGAACAAATATGTCCTTCTCAAGTACCCAGTGGTGGAGCAAAGAATCAGAAAGTATAAAGCAAACATTTATGAACAAAGGAGTTGTACCACAAGGAACCAAGAATGAGAAAACCATAAGTAGAAGCGACTAGAAGGGAACTTTCAACCCAGCAATAAAAGATTCCAACTATTTGGGAATACTGACAGCAAGGAAAGACAACCGACAGCTGAGTCTGAAAAGTGAGAAACCTTGAAAGAAGAGAGATTGAAGGCTAGTTGCCCAAGGACGCCCCGGAATGGAAAGTCAGCAAGTGACTTTTAGAGAAACAGCAGTAAAAGATGAAAACTATGAGAAAAAAGGGAAGAGATCAGCCCCCGGGCAACTGTCACAGCACGAGCTCTGAGGGACAAAAGAGAGAAATCACTAGTACCTCAGAACCCTAGAAAACACACTATAAAAGGAAGAGAAAACCCATGTTGAAAGGGGGGGATTTTTAGTAGGAAGAATATCATAACAAAGCCATTAGAACTCTGTAAAATTTAAGAAAAATAGAGGAACGTCTCCTGGTATCCCAGAAACAGCCACTATAGCACATACTTGGATTCAAAAATATTCAAACTTTGCAAGTCTTAGAAACTTGGATAGCCATCGAAGTCTGTAAGTTTTGAGCTTATTTGAACCTTGTATCACGTCTTAGTGAGCACATTTGTAATCTACAATTAAGAAAAATAATGAAATATCTCATATTGATTTGAGGATTTCTAACAATTACTTTGCATATTTCTTTATTATATTATCTTCCTTTACTGTTTCTTGCTGCTCAATACATATATTCTTGTTTGTTAATTTTTCCTTTTACTCAGCCAAAAGCTGAGTCCTTTGCCCAAGCAAAGCCACTCAGACTTGAGTTCCAAATCTCACAAGTCTTGTGCAAAAGCACTAAATCTGTGAGAATTGGGGCCAGGATCCTTGTGGCTATATCATTCTCATGAAATTCATTTACATATATGTATATGTATTAATATATATATCCTAATCTAAGAAACTAACAATTATTTGAAGATATATGCATTGTATAGTTGTTCTTGTGTAGGACCTATAGAGGTAAAAGGAAAGAACAAAACTCCATTGCATAACAAGCATGGAGAAAGATTGTATAGTACAGAAAATCAGTATTCTGGGTTCTTACAGGCCTAATACGCCCCGGGATCCCACGACAATACGCCCGGCGTACCAAGTGAAGGAATTCTTTAAAATGTTTATACGATAAAAGATAAGCCTTAAACATTCTATTTCAATCTCTTTCTCATTGTGAATATTATGAATATCTATTTTACTTATTTTGTAAGAGTAAAGGGTCATTTTATGATACTAAAACACTTATAATGGTATTTTATTACTTAGGAGGAATCACATTTTTGCCTTGAGGAGATTTATGTGACTTGCGCACAACTTGGTTTATAATCAGCCCCCATTTAGCTGCGGTGAACCAAGCCCAGTCCACCAAACTACAACTATTTGGCCCAGGATCCTTGGGCCTATGTGCTAAAGAAAAAGGCACTCTCACAGGGTTCAACTGTAGGTTGGTATAAGGTACCGAATTCCTTTACTTGTAACCACTTATTATGATAATAGTGAATTCTTGGGAGTGGTGACCTTAAAATCACTCGATGGGGTTTTTGCCGTGTAGGTTTTCCTCATTCGTAAACAAATTACCGTGTCAATTTATTTACCGCTGCATTTTAACTTAGTTGGTGATTTGTTTTTGCTACCACACTTATTGCATGCAAATTGAATTAAATAATTAACTTGGCTAATTAATTGGTTAATTCATCACAAGGGGTCAATACATTATTGGCCTATCAAAAATTATACCCTGACTTAACAGAGTAAATTCTTGATGACACATGTGGCCAAATGAGTTTCTCTTCAACATGACTACAGTAGAGAAGGATACTCAAAATCATATCAACCTCTTGAGGAACAAAATAGCCATTTAGAATGTCTTTATCCTAGCACTTAGAAACTGGGTCAATTAGAGCACTAACAGGGGCTTCTTGGAGACCATTAATCACTAGAGACTGAATTTTTGGCTGCTTAATGGATGATAGCCATGCATTTACCCAAATGCTAATAAAATCACCACAATCCACTCGCCATCTAGCTCCCTCCTCAACACTTCCCTCCCTTTCAAAATGCTTTGCCATGCATAAAATCCAGGGAGTCAATCTAAAGCCTCCATAAATGAGCAATTCGGAAAAAATTTTGATTTAAAACCCTACAGAGAAGAGAGTTTTTATTGTGAATAAATCTCCATGCTTGTTTGGCTAGAAGGGCATCATTGAAGAACCTCAAGTCTTTAAAACCCATGCCTCCATTAGATATAGACTGACAGAGAGAATCCCAACTTACCCAATGAATTTTGCAGCGATCATTGTGTTGACCCCATTGGAATTTTCTAATAAGGCTTTCAATATAGTTGCATAAATCCAAAGGAAGTTTGAAGCAACTCATTGTGTAAGTGGGAATAGCTTGAACAATAATCTTCATTAAAATTTCCTTCCCAGCTTGCAACAGTAGTTTCTCCTCCCAGCCTTGTAGTTTCCTCCAGACTCTCTCTTTTGTGTATTTAAAGCTAGCTTTCTTCCACCTCCCCACAAGCGAAGGCAGCCCCAACTTTTCATATTTCTTGATTTCTAGAGCCTCCAAAGCTTGTTTTATGTGATTTCTTTTGTCTTTTGAGGTTGATTTATTGAAGAAAAAAAAAATGGTTTCACTTTTATTTATCTGTTATCCGAAACATTTTCCATATGTATCAAGAATATCTAGAACTAAAGCACTCTTATTTAGTTCCCTACAAAAAAGAAGACCATCATCTACAAAAAGAAAATGTGTCAACCATGGACTAGTTTTGTATAATGAATAGCCCTAGATTTTCCACAAAACTGCAACCTTTGAGATCATACCATGAAGACCCTCAGTACATAATAAGAAAAGGAAGGGAGAAAGGGGTTCTCCTTGGCGAATACCTCAAGAATGATGGATTATACCCTTTAGTTCACCATTAACAAGGACAAAGTATGAAACAATAATAACACAAACCATCGAAAGTTTTATCAAATGATATTTAAATATTAAAGTCGTGGGATATAATTTATTAATACGGCATAGAGTACAATTATATTTCCATAGTGGTACGTGATATTTAATTAATGGAAGTTTGAAGCCCATTGGAGTTAGAGTCTTATTTATCCCTTTTGTCCCATCCCAAGCCACACATTAAAGCTTAATTGGGCTGGTCCAAAAGGCTAACCCAATTAGATAATCAATTGTTTATTTAATAAGAGTTGTTAAATAAAATAATTGTCTTTGGAAATTAAAAAATGCATACTATTAAAGGAGAGAAATCATCTTTTTAACAAACCTTTTATAACAAAAAGTAAAAAAGAAAAGTACGAAGAACTGATTGGAAAACCACACATCTTGGACACCATGCGGAATTGGGGTGAATATTGAAGGTTTCATAAGATCGATCATCGACTTTGTTTTTAAGGAATCACTGCATCAAGGAATGCTTTTTATTCTTTATTCTAGAATTTAAAGTTGTATATTATCCCTCATAATGAAGTAGATTCTTATGTTGCTTCCGATGCTTGTTTTGTATGAGATACAAAACTATGTTTTCCAACCCTATATATATTACTATATTACTATCCTTATGATGGATCTCTATTTGGACATGACCCAATTGTTACTCCTATTTTAGCTAAGGTCTGATTCCTTACTTCAATCCATGATTGCAAGATTACTATTGTCGGCACATGTCAGCGAAATTGCTAAAGTAATTACTACTACCATTAAACATGACACTATTCATCTACAGTATCCCTCCTGCTTTCAGTGGATCTACCATAGTGTATTGAATAGTAAAAAAGTCAAATTTACTTTTTACTATTCATTTGTGATTCCTACTGCTCTCTACTATTCAAACAATTCCTGTTTCTACCTATAAAAGGCCTATTTCCCTTCATTTGTAATCAAAGCTTAATTTTTAGTTTTCATATTCTCCCTTACTTCCCCAGCCATCTACTTTTGTAATCTTCTTTCTTGCTTGGAAAAAAGTTGTTTCTACCACTGTATCCTTTAAGTGTTTATTTTGATAACAATATTTGATGATGCAAAAAATCATCAGTAAGTTGCGTAGTCCTCATGTGCTCTAGACAAAACCTGCGAAATAGAAACAAAGAAAACCCTACAGAGAGCACCAGTGTGGTACCGGCCAAATACCCTTCGAAGGTTAAGTTAGAGAGAGTTTCTGCAACTCTAGAGTGCCAGAGCTGGGAAAAATTATACATAGCTTGGTTTGTGAGGGATTTGGGGTTTTTATAATGGTATAGAGCTGACCTTCATTTCTTGATGGAGAAGGTATTTCCTTGTAGAGAAGATCTTCTTTAATGCTCATATATCCTGAGTTTTTTTTCCTTGTAGGGATTCTGAGCATGAGATGCAAGACATTTTCATATTAGGTTTCTTGGAGACCATTTAGGCCACGTGGGTGCCACATGGCTTTACTACCCATCTACCTTGCGTCCGTCCGTCTCATTGGAATCCATCCACTACAAAGAATCTGTCTACCTTACTTGAGTCCATCTACTTTAAAGAATCCGCCCATCTCTGTACCTTTCTGTCCAAGACATGATTCCCTCTACCAGTTCTTTGACTATTAGGCTATCTAGACCGTCTCTTTAGGCAACACCATCACTTATAACTAACTCTGTTGATTGGATCCGTCTGCCTTGGGGCTTATCCCTATCAGCTACCCCCTCACTCTATGGGTCCATTGCCTATTATCCCAAACGGACACGTGGAGTGACAGTCTCACCTAGTTCTAGGGAATCGTGTTTTGATTGACAAGGTAGTTGAGAGTTATAAATGCTGAGGGCGCATGTGGCACAATTTCAGTGGTTGGTTACTCGAACCGAAGCATCTCTTCGTCTTTCACGCCGTTCCCTCTATATATATGTTGCTTCTCCCCCCCATTTCTACTTTTTGCAACCATTTTCCAATGCCAAAGAGCCACCGTCACCTGTAGGAATCTATCACTCCGTCACCTTAGTGCATCCGTTCACCACACCATTTCCGTTCTTTTTCTGCATCGTACACATATAAGTGCTCTCCATCCTATAAACATATTTTTTCTTTTCTTGTTTTCTTTAAGTATTGTATGTCTGTTGCATATGCAGACCTGTAGAGTCTTAGGAGTTTATATGTCACGTGTAGGTGTAATAGATGTCTAGTGAAGAGTCAAGTGAGCAATCGTGTGTCTACGAAGGAGCGGGCTACGATGAGGTGTACCTGTCAGGTCAAGATGACCCTGGCACCTCTTATTTTGAAAGGGTTCCGTCTACCAAATCACCTTCCAAGGAGGAGGATGAGGATTTGAATGTGGACAGGTTAAAGAGTGATACAAATGGAAACTCAGATGGCGAGGAGAATGTTAAGAACATTGAATCTCCTATTAGATCTATCATTGGCCCTGACGGCCTTAGGAATTTCATTATTCCCCTTATGTGGATGGTCAATGATTTTAACTTGACCATTAAAAGAAAACATTTCAACACCTTACGGGAGAGATATCAAATTCCCGTTGACATCCCTATCCATCTACCCTTTGAGTTTGAAAAGTCCCATTACTGGGGTGCTGATGATGTCGGGGTGTATGAGCAAATGTTCAAGGCGGGATTTAAACTGCCTTTAAGTGCTCTCCACCATCGCTTACTCCAATACTTAGGACTGGCTATCACCTAGATTGCTTCGAATGCTTGGAGAATCTTCCTTGGTACGGAGGTGTTATACGAGGTTCTAAGTAAAGGGAAACGTCATCTAACCATGGAGGAGTTCTTCCATTATTACCATCCTTCTGAGATTGTCAAGTCTAGGGGCATTTATAGTTTCCTTCCAAGGAAACCGTTGCTTAGGCTAGTGTACAAGACCCCAGATTCCAACCAGAACTAGAAGAACTAGTACTTCTTCATCTAGGGAGACAACTGGAAGTGCCACCCAAATGAACGGGAGAACATGCCCCTTGCTAATAGAACTTGGGGTATAATGCCTCCTTTTGGTAGGCATTTGCTTGCTTTAAATTTGCTCATTTATTTATTTTGTATGTTTTACTTGTTAGCCTAACCGTCTTTTGTTGCAACTCAGGACCGTCCAGAGGTTGACCTTAAACAATGAAGCTTTTTAGAGAAGATCTTCAAAATTTCACTGAAATGGAGGATACGGAAGAAGCTCGTCACCTTGGACACCCTGCACTGGTACTGTGAAGGTCCCGAGCCTACAACCACTGCCTGTTGCTACGATGCACAAGCACGCCAACGTGAGTCCGTCACTTATTCCTTTACTCATTTAGTCTTTAGAACTTTTTTGCCTAACTCTTTCTCACTGTTTCCTTTGGCACAGAAATGGAAGACAGTAAGAAGAGGACTTTTATCCATCGCAGGCAAAGAAGTGGCAAAAGGAGGGCTTGCCTCCTGCTAGAGGGATGGGCCCCATTAAGCCATTTATTAAGAGGAAGACGATGGACAAGGTCGACCATCTAGCTAAGAAGCCTAAAGTTGTAATTTCTCCAACCGTCGGGGAGACGCGTCCGTTTGCTAATTTGCCTCCTCCGCCTCATAATGGGATCGACAAAGGTTTAATGACGACTAAAGGTCTTGTCGTTAAGCAATGTCCTCCCCTCCTTTGTGAAGACTCATGATATGCCATCAGGCAACTTTCATTTATCATCAAGGATGATGATTATGAAGACTTGGGTAACCATGCAATCGAGGCCATGGGGGAGATGGGCCTTTTCAGCATGGCTCAGGTGTGTAACCGTCCTCTTTCGCTTTCGTCCCTTAGTTACCCTTATTTCTAACATTGTTTTGATTCTTACAGGGGGGTGCTGATGATGAAGGGCTTAATGGACAGTTGCATGGCGCGAGAAAAGCAAGTTAATCATCTGAAGGAAAGGGCTAAGGCTGCAAAGACGAGGTTATGGATGAGGAGGCCCCTGTTGACCGGCCTTAGATTTTGTAAATTTTATTTTTATTTTATTATTGAAATCATGTAGAAAAAAATTGTTGTATAACTTTAACATTTTTGGGCTTTTGATTATAAGTTTATTTGCCTTTGTTCCATCTAGGAGATTTCAATTTTATACCCATCGACTTCTTTTCGCTTAGATTTATATCTAGGAATGATTCGTATCTTTTTCAAGTGGGATGTGTCCGTCCATATATAATTTCAATGTACCCTGTGGGGTCCCTTTCATCCGTTCATTCATGGACTTGTTTAAATTTTAAGGCATCCCTTGGGATGTGTCCATCCACTAATAAATCCAATGCATCCGTCCACTAATGGACTTTAATGAATCCCAATGTATCTTTTGAGAGGTATCCATCCACTTCTGGGACTTGTATATATTTTTATGCATCCCTTAGGATGTGTCTGTTCACTAATGGACTTTAATAAATTTTAATGAATCCCTTGGGATGTGTCCATCCACTAATAAATCCAATGCATCCATCCACTAATGGACTTTAATGAATCCCAATGTATCTTTTGAGAGGTATCCGTCCACTTCTGGGACTTGTATATATTTTTATGCATCCCTTGGGATGTGTCTATTCACTAATGGACTTTAATAAATTTTAATGAATCCCTGGGATGCATCTATCCACTTCGTGTGACTTAAATATATTTCGATGCATCTCTTGGATGTATCTATCCACTCCATGGGACTTATATAAATATCGATGCGTCTCTTGGACGTATTCGTCCACTTCATAGGACTTATGAGAATTCCAATGGATCTCGTGGGATGTACCCGTCCATTAATGGATGTGTTTGTCAATTCTTAGGACTTGTATTTTTCTAGGCACCCCTTAGGATATCCATCCCCTTAAGGACATATTTCAAGGCATCCCTTCGGGATGCATCCGTCCACTCATGAATGCTAATAAACTTCGAAGCATCACTTGGGATGCTTTCGTCCACTTGTGGACTTAGTTGTAGACGTGATTTTGTAGAAACGTGCATGGTACATCTGAATAACTACACTGAGAGGGTATACTTTCGTTCCTCCAAAACCGACGAGTGGTGCATTGGTTGGTATAAGCCGTTCTCTCTCAATTCTCATCTATTGAAATGTCAGGTAATAGAGGATATCAGTAGAGCTTCCATTGTCAACTAGAACCCGGTAAGTGTTGTAGTCCTCTACCTGTATGCTAACAACAAGGGCATCGTCATGGAGGTGATGGAGACGTTGAGCATCTTCCTCCGAGAACCCAATTACGAGGTTGTCGACCCGTGCCATCTTTGGAACAAAACCCGTCAGCTAGACATTGTGAACTATTCTAAGGTAAGTCTTACGTGCCTTCCTGGATGAACCATACACTATGATGCCCCCTACAATCATCCTTATGTCCCCTAAATGTGGCCTAGGGCGCTCGCATCCCTTCTAGTAGCCTATTCCTACAGTGGGTCTATCCTTTCTTTACTGACGAATCATTGTAGTTTCCCCTGTCTGATAAGGGCTTCAATCTGTTGCTTCAAGTCATAGCATTTAGATGTGTCCTGACCGTGATCCCAATGAAAATGGAAATACTTGTCTCTGGACCTCTTGTTGGGATCTCCCTTCAACTTGCTAGGCCACGTCAAGGTCGCATCATCCTTGATTTGCATCAATACGTGATCAATCGAGGCAATCAATGGGGTGAAGTTGGTGAACCTTCCAGTGGGGGGTTTAGAGAGACTATCCTCTCGTCAGTCTCCGATTCTAGTCGTTTTCTGTCCCCTGTCTTGTCGTGCACCTTCTTGCCTTTCCCTCTTCTTGGGTTTCTCCTCTCGGGCCAGTAACGTGTCACTGCGTTCATGTACTTAGTAGCTCAATAAAGCACCTCTGACATGGTCTTTGGATCGTTCTTATATAAGGAGAACAAAAACTTCCCCTTCCACAAACTATTGGTGAATGCAACAACAAGTATCTTGTCATTAGTTTCGTTTATCGAAAGGGCTTCTTTGTTGAAACGTGTTATGTAGGACCTCAGTGTCTCATCTTCTAGTTGCTTGATGCTCATCAAGCACGCAGTGGATTTCTTGTACTTGTGCCCCCTTATGAAGTGTGATGCAAATTGCACACTTAACTCTTTGAAGGTACCAATGTAGTTGAGTGTTAATCTGCTGAACCATATCCTAGTAGGACCTTTCAATGTAGTTGGGAAAGCTCGGCATATGATCTCGTTCGGAATACCTTGTAAGTGCATGAAAGTTTTGAACGACTCTAAGTGATCCAAGGGATCCTTTGACCCGTCACAGGCTTCTATCTGCAGCATATGGAACTTTGCTGGAAAAGGGAACGAAGTGAAGGGTGTTGTAAATGGCGAGTCCGTCCAATGGACCAACTTGTCAAGGTCGTTTGACACTCGCCCCTTAAAGGCATTCATCATGAAGTCCATCCTCTCCTTCATCATTTGTATCTCTGCAACCATATGCGATGGTGCTGTATCTGTGACGGATGGACAACTGGTGTCTTGTCGCTCTTGTCTGCTTAGGGCATTTCTGCCTTCTCGGTCCCTCCTTTCAACTCTGGTCCCCTCTTGCTCCTTTCCGTGATTGTTGGGCCCAACATCCCTTTGGCGCAGCTGTTCCTCCAGGTCGTGGTTTTGCTTAGTAAGGCGTTCCACAGCCACGGCTAGAGTCTGTACCTGTCTTTCGAGGGTAGTAGTGCGTGGTTCATCTCCATGATTGTTGTTGTTTGCCATCAAGCGAGTGAGTACCATACAACTCTTTTTCTGGGAAGTGGTAATATGGCTACTATTGTTTTCTTTCCCACATACGGCGCCAACTGATGATGCAAAAAATCGTTAGTAAGTTGCGCAGTCCTCATGTGCTTTTTGACAAAACCTGCGAAATAGAAACAAAGAAAACTCTATAGAGAGCATCAATGTGGTGCCGGCCAAATACCCTTTGAAGGTTAAGTTAGAGAGAATTTCTACAACTCTAAAGTGCCAGAGTTGGGAAAAATTATACGTACCTTGGTTTGTGAGGGTTTTGGGGTTTTTATAGTGGTATAGAACTGACCTCCGTTTCTTGTTGGAGAAGGTATTTCCTTATAGAGAAGATCCTCTTCAGTGCTCATATATCGTGGGATTTTTTTCCTTGTAGGGATTCTGAGTGTGAGATGCAAGACATTTCCATATTAGGTTTCTTAGAGACCACTTAGGCCACGTGGGTGCCACATGGCTTTACTACCCGTCTCCCTTGCATCCGTCCATCTCATTGGAATCCGTCCACTACAAAGAATTCGTCCGTCTTACTTGAGTCCATCTACTTCAAAGAATCCGCTCGTCTCTCTACCTTTCTGTCCGAGACATGATTCCCTCTAACAGTTCTTTGACTATTAGGCTATCTAGACCGTCTATTTAGGCAACACCGTCACTTATGACTAACTCTGTTGATTGGATCCGTCTGCCTTGGGGTTTATCCCTATCAATATTCATTATTTACATTTACACACACACACACGCACACACACACACACGCACACACACATATATATGAGTTGGGTTCAAGTTACACCTGGTGTAACTCTAAGTTATATTACACTACTCGATATTTTTTAATAGGATGCCAATTTTCACAAATCCACCATTGGATTACATTATCTTTGTGTATCCTCCATGTTTGCAAAATTTCAAGGTGATCAAAATATCAATAGCCATATCATCAATCAATTGTTAAAATTTAAGTTTTTATAGTTTAAAATAATGCATAAAAAATTAGTTTATGGATGAAATGGTAAATAACATCCGATTAGCATAAAAATTGGTATACATGTTAAGAACATATAGAATATGTAATTCAACGGTAAGATTTCCAAAATATGAATTCAAAAAAAAGTTATTGGGTAGTATAACATTGCCTAGTGTAACTTGGACTTAACTCTCTCTCTCTCTCTCTCTCTCTCTCTCTCTCTCTCTCTCTCTCTCTATATATATATATATATATATGTATGTATATATATTCAAACTCTTAAAGAAGTTTACTTTGATCATTACTATCAAAATTATGAAGCATGCTGTTTTTCCTTCTTTTTTTGAGAGAAAAAAACCATGTGAGAGAGGGAGAGAAGATGAAGATGATAGAGAGTAGAGTTAATGCTGTTTTTTATTTTTCTATTTTTAATAAGAAGAAGTAATGACTTAGTTACTAATTTCTAGGGAACAATAAATACATAACTATGAGTATTTTTTTCACTTTTAGATCTAATACAAATCAATGGTCCAAAATATATATATATCAGAACGTCTTTATAATTCTAAGAGAGAAAAACTGTTGATGTCAAGCTTCTTTTTGCATGTTTCAACCCGTGTAGGGTTAACTTTAAGCAGCCTCTTGATGGTGTTTCAGACCTTTGTTTTTGTGTTTTTGGGCGATTAAAAAGGTTGTGAACTCTACTTTTCGATTGTGCATAATCTTTTCACTTTTGCCCTCTTGGTTTTCAGCCTTCCTAATCTTGGGATTTGCCCAATTCAAGTCAAAAGTAACTTAAAATTTTTCTAACAACCAAAAATGACCAGGTGTTGGATCAACTGCTTGATTTTGTAATGTGTCAATACAAAAACAATTTTGGTAAATGAATAGGCATGCACCTATGGCTATGGGGGCCACATGCTATGAGGGAATCGTTGCATACAACGCCTCAATTGATTAATTTTATTTTTCCCTAACAAACAAGATGCGTGTTTCGTGCACTCGCCACTAGTATTGTGACCCATAGGCTGAAACTTCGGTTCAATGCATTATACAGGTCACGACCATATCACCAAATCCATAATGCTATGAACAAATTATAACATTTTTTATTTTTTTTTGAGAAAGATAACATTTTTTATTTGATACTTGGTTCTTATTTAATCAAACTACTTACTAATAATAACCCCTCACCACGTTAAGCTGTCTGTAAAAATAGTACGTGCCTTTAGCATATTCATAACCAGAAAGCAGAAAGAACAAAAGACAAAAGTCAGTAACCGAATCAATCGTCGTGTACGTTTTTCGACTTCTGTTCTGCCGAGTGCCAAGCACTGCAAAACAAACTGCAAGCCGGCCATGCAAAACAAAACAAGTGCATATATCCTCTTCACATTGCTGCATATTTTCTAATTTATAAAATATTGAGTGGCTATTTGATAGGCGAGCTCAATCTCACATTTTCACATTTTAAACAACATTACACACTTTTTCACTCACACTTACTTCCAAAAACTACCAACAACGTTAACCAATCTACTCTACCAAACACCCCTACTTTATTTTATTTCCCAAATAACCAATCAACACATTTCATCTTTTTGTCTCATTGATTATCTCTCACTCCCTGCTCTGCTCTGCTCTGCTCTTATATCCCCACAAACTCATCCTCCTCACTCTGAGTTATTTTTGTCTAAGCTTAAGTCATGGAAAACAGTAGCTCTTATTCTGATCAGAAATCAGGTGGTACTTTTTCATTCTCTTCTTGTTTTCTTCTTTTGTGGGTTATTTCTGATTTGTATGATTATGGTAACCCTTATAGTCAAGGCCTGATTTGTGTTGCTTTTATGTCTTTTTTGTTGTGAAGATTCATTGGAGGCTGGAAATGGCAGTGGATTTCAAGTTCATGTGTTCTCATCATCATCTGAGGTGAGAATTTTCATCACTTGATACTACTATACACTATTATCTTTTTCTGGGGTTTTTATTTTAATGCTTCTGCTCTTTATTTATTATTACTATTATTATTATTTCGATGTCAATCTTTTAAATTTATTCATTTCTAGCACAAAAATATTATCTTGCATGATTTTAGGATAATGATAAAAAATACTCCCACATTTATTCATATATAGTGTGTTTCAGTAATTGGGAGTTTATAAAAGAAGGAAAGAAAAAAGAAATAAACATATAGTTTTATTATAATAAAATGATAAATCTCATTTTCCCCCTCCCTAATGATCTGCTAGGATTAGTGGTTATATATTGTTAATGGGTTCAATTGGCTGAAATATAAAAACTGCGGAATAAGAGAATATATTGGCATTGGTAATTGATCGAATAAAAGAATCTCTATTTTAGACATAAAAACTCTTCATGTACAATTGAGGCGAGTGAAAATGGATGTGACTATATAGATCAAAGTTTTAATTTGGATGAATACTATATTTTTGGATGCTAAATACCTATTTTGGGTCCTGACAAAGAACAAGATTCTGCATATGTGAAGGCAGAAGTTGCACTAGTCTACATCTAGTATATGGGAATGGGATAGTTGCTCTGTAAGGGAGGAGGTGTATTTGTAGCTAAATAATTTTGACTATAGTGTTTAAAAAAAAGGGGATTTTTTTTTTTTAATTTAGAGAATTAAAAATGATATTCTCACTAGTTGTGGCTTAACAATTGTAAATTTTGGTTATGTAGCAGAATTTTGAGGATGTTACCTTTGTCCCAACTGGTGTGGTTTTCTCTAGAAATTTTAAATATCTAATTTTAAGTTGGGAGTGCAGTTTTTCTGGTTCCAAAAGTATTCACCATGGTGAAACTAGCGCTAGATTCAACTTCATTCCCAACGATTAACAGTTTATTGGAAATGTTTCTCAACTTTTTATTTGTCACATACTGAATCAGTTGCTTGAAAAGCTGCATGAGAAGTGGAATTCAGTGAAAAAGCAACCATATCCAGCAATGTATTCCAGCACATTTGGAGGAATTATTCTTGATCCAGCCATGATGGTAATTCCAATTGATGATCACATGGTTCATCGAGGGCATGGTGTGTTTGACACAGCTATTATATTAAATGGGTAAGCATGATGTAGTTCTATTTGACATTTCTATTGACACATCTCTGTTAAGTTCTTAGTCTAATGCAATCCTAAGCTTCTCTGTAAACTGTCGTTTTCTCTTATCACATTCGAGTACAGTCAGAGCCGTAATTATTGATTATTTTGATTCCTGCAGATACCTCTATGAGCTGGATGCTCACTTGGACCGTTTCCTCAGATCGGCTTCAAATGCAAGGATTTCGTCTCCCTTTCCTCGGTCAGTTCTTCGAAGCATTCTTGTGCAGCTGAGTGCAGCATCTCAGTGCAAGAAAGGAACTCTGAGGTACTGGTTAAGTGCAGGTCCTGGAGATTTCTTGCTTTCACCTGCAGGATGCCCAACCTCTGCATTCTATGCTGTAGTCATAGATGAAGACTTTTCTCAGTGCAAAGAAGGGGTGAAAGTGGTGACATCCACTGTCCCCATGAAGGCACCTCAATTTGCAACAATGAAGAATGTAAACTACCTCCCTAATGTCCTTTCACAGATGGAAGCTGAGGAGAAGGGAGCATTTGCTTCTATTTGGGTTGATGAGGAAGGTTATATTGCTGAAGGCCCAAATGTAAATGTTGCTTTTATCAACCATGATAAGGAGCTTCTCTTGCCTTCGTTTGATAAGATCCTCAGTGGGTGCACTGCAAAAAGGCTTCTTGAACTTGCATCCAAGTTGGTCGAGCAGGGACGTCTAAAAGATGTGAAAAATACAAATTTAACTGTGGAGGAAGCAAAAGGTGCTGCTGAAATGATGTTTGTAGGAAGCACGCTACCTGTATTGCCAATCATCAGTTGGGATGAACAACCCATTGGAGATGGTAAGATTTATCCTCTTTGCCATTCATAGAATAGATGCATTTTGGATTCTTGCTACTAGAGATCATTCAAGGAACACCCCCCCCCCCCCCCCCCTCTACTGAATTTTCTTGTATAATATGATACATGGTATATAAAAAAACTGTAGTCTAAGGACTTCTATATTTGTTATTTTCTTACAGGTAAAGTGGGAGAATTAACAATGGCACTCTCGGATCTGCTTTGGGATGATATGGTAGCTGGACCTGAAGTACAGAGGATACCTGTTCCTTACGTGTAGTCATACCCAAGTATATCAAATTACAGAGGCTGAACTGAAAGAGTGGTTTCATCTTGTGCTCATTATTCTTGTTGTTGCATGTTTTAGCAAAGGCATTCTTCATATCTGCCTTTAAAAAAAAAAGTGTTGGTTTTCTGTATAAAATGTGAAGAAGTCTTGAATAAAACACTGGATTAGGCATCTTTGCCTTCTTGGAAATGACAATGGGAAGCAATTATCAAGGGGACGGAGTAGATTTCATATAAAGAGTTCCCAGAATTGAGTGTCATTGTAGAAACAAATGTAAAACTAAGATGGATTTTTTTTTAAATAAAAAAAGGTTTATAAAATACTCGGAATTTGACATGTAAAAGTCTTTTACAAGAAAGTTTTACTTGTTGCTTGCTTGCTAAGGAATTTAGTGATTTCCTTCTATAATTATGGCTTGCTCCCAGGTACTTGAACTCTTGTAGATATCCTGTAATTTTCTTTTAAACTTATATCTTCTAAGTTGACACTTCAACGTTGTTGTGGTGCAAACTAGAGACAAATGATAAATCCAGAAATTTGTTTTTAGCAAGCTTAATTTATTTTTATTAATTCTGCTATTATATAATCAGTTTTGTTGTAACAGGCTTCGTGATGAGAAGTAACACACATTGATATTCAGCTGGTAAGCATTACATTGCGTTTCTAGTTTCTAGCCAGCTGAAAAGTTAGTATCAGCATTTTAATCAGCAGATGACAAGTTCTTTCTGAACCCAAGGGGTAGGGGCCTAGGGGGGATGACATAAATTAAAGAAATTTAGAATTCAAGAATAAAAAATATGCTAAAATTGAAGATTAAGTATACCATGAAAAATAAAACTAGTATCCATTCAATGTTAACAAAATATTAATAAAATAAAATACACAAAATATTTGCTTCTTTATACATTCTAAATCAACATTTACCAAATTTGAATTTGATTTTCTTTTAAATTATGAAAAAAATCTATGTTGTTTCTACACTAAATTTTGAAGTAATTTCTTTCAATGTACAAAGTCAAATAGTCCTTTAGAAAATCATGTTTTATTTTTATCTCAAAGTCTAATTTTGATATTATTTAGGATTTAAAGTTCTAAATGTTGTGGTTGCAGTAGATAAATAAGAAGAGTAATAAGATACAAGTGCTTTGGAAATGTGCATGCGCAAACACACATATAAGGTGAGAAACTAATTTAAAATATAAAAAAAGAGTAATCTTGCTTAAATAATAGTTTCTTTTTTCTTTTTGTTTGCCCTTAATTTTTTGTTGATTAAGAAAATATATTATTTTCCCTAAAGGATCATAGCTACTTAAAATACCAAGAAGTGTAGAAAATAATTTTTTTTTAAATGTTTTATTTTTAAAAAGTCTTCATTTAGAGGAGGGTTACGAGTTATAGACTAATTTACTATACTTTTTTTCAAAGCCTTCATGAACTAATTGAATTTTTGAGAAGATAAAGTTAAAATATCTTAGTGTTTCCAATTGATATATTTAAAATTCAAACCCTCCTTCCCCCAATTATCAAAATATCAAAAAATATATATAAAATAAAAGAAGAAGACAAAAGTGGGGCGACTGTGGGGTGGGGTGGGGTGGGGTGATCATGGTGGCCAACATGGACAATGACAATTAAAAAAAAAAAAAAGATATTAAGAATTTAAGAGGGGGAGGTGATTGTCAACAATATGTCTTTTTCTGAGAAATCTCTTAGTGGAGTTGTGGAGGTAGAAAAATTAGTCTCATAATTGAGATAAAAAGTTCATTCATCTTCTCTTTTTCAAGTATATTCAATTAGTGCATCTTAATTAAATAGCTTGATCGTTGTGTAAGGGTAATATTTTATGTGGTTGTCATATCTTTAGATAAAACAACTTTATATGTAATTGAGTGTTAGTTTTAATGTGTTTAAGAAGACTATGAGGTTACAATAAGTGGTATTATTGAACACACAAAGCTACTAAAAAAACTGTTCAAGAAAAGATGAAATTGTAGGTCTCAATATTTTCTCGATACCCGTCGATCTATCGTGAGTTAATAAACCTCGACTCCTGCTCGACACCTTTCCATCTATCTAGCCTCAGGTAATTTGAATATAAAATTCAATTTTCAACCTATAATGACTTGGCTTCCTAGGGATTCGTGTACTAGGGTTCTATAGTATATAAAAGAGATATTTTATAACTGTCAATAGAGACCAAGAGACTCACGTATAACAAGAGTTGCTGCAATATTTGTGTACCTAGAGTTTTGTGCCAAGCTACTTCTTAATTCATCCAAGCATGAATTGAAGAACTCTACAAAGCCACAACAAATTTTTTTTTTTTTTTTTTTAAAGTTTGTTGTAGAGTCAATCATGGATAGGGAGATTTATGCAAATGAAAAGTCTTCTACAATCCAAGCACAGATTGAAGAACTCTACAAAGTTACAAAAAAAAAAAAAAAAAAAAATCTTGTTGTGGAGTTAGTCATCGATAGGGAGATTCATGTAAATGAGAAGTTTTCTATAAAATCAAGTTCAATTGAGAATTAGAGTTGAGACTAGTATAGCTTAATACGTTCTATTGTAGGTAGGTATTTCAAGATAGGCATGTAGGGTAAAATTCCTTATACTTGTAATCGTTTTTTCTTGTTAGTGGATTTTTCATGAGAGGTGACCTGAAATTCACCCGGTGGTATTTGCCTAAAAGGATCTTTCCCCATAGTGATCAAACTTATTTTCCGTTGCACTCTATTTAGTTTGGTGATTTGATTGTGCCTTAATCTAATTTGCACATAATTTGACTAATTAATCAACTTGGGTAATTGAATTAATTAGATGTGGTCGATATATAACCCGCACTTTGAGTTGTAATGTCTGCAGTATAAAATATGCAAATCTATTACTATTCAAAATTGTTGCAATTCATGCACAGTATGAAACTTTTTCTCCAAAAAATTTTTAGATTCTACACAACACATATGTGTTATGTTATACTAATTTTCCAGTATCATATACATCTAGACTATGTTGAACGAACACGGCGATTTTGGCCAAGTACCCGTGTCCGACACGTATCTGACACAGGTACTGGTAAGACACCCCTAAAATCTATACCCGACGAGTGTTCTCCTTTTCTTTTTTTTTGAAAAAAATTTGGGTACGTCACAGACACGGTTGTGACACATCGGAATCTCCCAGACACAGCAAAACTTAAAAATAAAAGAGAGAGAGAGAGAGAGAGAGAGAGAGAGAGAAGGATTTGGACTAACACCTCTCTCTTTCCCTCAATTCTCTGATCTGATCTGTGCGGTGTGCCTTTTTGGAGTAGATTGGCGACAACCAAACCCCCTCCAGCATCTGGCGACCCCAAAGTTCCTTCTCTCTCGCTCCACCATTTCTCTCTCTATACGTTTTAGGTTCTTTGTCTTTTGGGCTTTCGACTCTTTCTTTCCCTGTTTCTTTTTTCTTTTCTTTTTTTTTTTAAAAAAAAAAAGTTTGGCACTTGTACGCGTGCTGTAATGGGTTTACTTATTTACGTGTGTTATTTACTTATTTAAAAGGTTTTTTTTTTTTTTTTAATTATGTTTATCTCCTTCTCCTTATGTGTGTACTCTACTAGTTAGAAGGCACATGTACGGTTCATAGGTTTTGCCATTCCCCATACGCAACCATTCGTGTATACACATGGGGTGTAAACCATGGACATGCCAATATGCAGGTCTTTTAGAGCATTCATATCCCATTTTTTAAAATAATAATAATAAGAATGAGCCAAAATTTGAAATAAAAACTCTTCCCAATTTAGCTACCTACTTTTAAAATACACTATACATATCCCACTCCCTGTCTCCATTCAAATCATTCTCAATTATTTTTTACTCTTTTTTCAGCACCATCCACCATTACATACCACCCAATACATCCACACTTTTGGTGAGAGATTTCTAATAACGTTGTTTAAGTTTTGTGAAAAAATATGTGGAAATACACGTGATATTTAAACAACAATTTTTATTGTTTAAACACCCTTACCAAACGGGACCTCATCTAAATCACCGTACTTACAACACCAACCTCCCCTACCTTCCCCTTTTGGTCTGCTCACAGCCCAACGGCATCAACTCGAGTCACCGAAATCATAGCCGGCACAAAAAATATAACACAGTACTCTTTTTTTTTGTTTTGTTTGTTCCTTCATAAATAAATTACCTTATCCGGATGTCTAGGTAACAGGTAAAGCTTGAAGGCTGTTCCTGTCCCTGTTAGCCAACCATCTCTCCTTTCAAAATAGATGACGTTATGATAGACTAAGAATGGGAAAGCAACGTTGTTTCGGCAACGTACAATGCAAGGGTCACCATAGTAGATAATGATCTACTCTGGGGTCACGAATCACGATAGTGACAATAGCAATAGATCCATTGGCGTCACAATGCGGCGTTGAGACATCACACTGGCAATTAGATCTCTGACCCCCTCCAGTCCACACCTACACCTTGTCCATCAGATCAAAGCTCCTCTTCTTTTCCTTCCATTCCACTCCCCATCCTATGCCTTCTACTTCTTCAGTAATCAGATCAAATCTCATGTAATCAGACAGCGTTCTTAGAATTTAAAAATAAAAACCAAATGAAAAATGCTACAGTAACTCATCTCCACAGCGCAAGGTGTAGAATTTTACAAAAACTGATGATGAGTAACTAGATACAGTTTGGCTAAGAAATGATTTGAAGAATGGGAAGTGTGCTCTTATGGCATACACGCATGATGAAATATTTATTACCAAAGGTCTCCTATTGAAGTGGAAATAGTCCAAAAGATCTTCCTGTGCAACCATTGTGGAACAAAGCTTGTCCTACCACTGTGAAGAGAAACTTCCACTAGGTTCAAATTCTCACAACCACAACAGACCAGTAGTTTTGGCGTAGCACTTTCCTTCCTGGTTCCTGGCATCTCTTCCAAAAAGACATTTCTTCAGATGTGTGGCATGCACCTATTTCCCAAATTCCTCTTACTTGGGGGTGGAGAAATACAAGGTCAATTGACCCAGCCGTACACGTACAAGAAACGTCGCCGAGATACATTGACATCAGATATGTTCACAAATTCACATTCAAGGTAAGGTTTTTCAGGAAAATATATATACAAGTCAAGTCACTCTGGCAATCCTTGAGCATCCTTCTCTGGGGCCGGGGCCGGGGCCCGGGAATCATAATGCTTGAGAGAATCAAGACTGAAAAGAAAGTTGCACAGATTAATAATCCATATAAAAATAAAGATTTCATACAGTAACTGAATATGCATAATATCTTAAGCACTAATTTTGTAATGAAATCAACACAGCAAGGAATAAATGTTCTTTGTACCTGCAATTTTGTGGAACCCTCCAGGATAAAATTGACAATCTTTTCAAACTTGGTGGCAAAGACAAAAATTGCTTCCAATCTTGAAGCATAATTCTGAGATCATTAACCTTGCTATTCAGACCATAACAACAATTTGCATGCATTGTACAAACTTGATTCAAATCTTTGCTAGGTTCACAGAACCCACCAAAGTAAGCAGTGTCCAAGAATTTCATCTTTAGACCAATTTCCATGATGAATGGATGAAACTTGATTATATTAAGGACATCTTGATCATGGTATCCAGGATAAGTTTCATGCGAAGAGTACCAAAATTTGTAGAATTCTATTGACCGATTATTTGACTTTACATAGTTAAACCCTCCATTGGGTCTATTCTGTACATCATCAGAATCACCTACAAAATAATCACATGCTATCTGGAAATCTGCATCCAAATAAAACCGTGGAAATGGGTCCCTGAACCACATGATATCAGCATCCTGGAAATGAAAAAAAAAAAAAAAAAAAGCCACTGAATATGAAGAACTTTTCTGAATTGGATAGGAAACATAACACGAGATACAGACATAATAAAGGCTACAGCTAATAGTAATGATAAAATGTTAAGCCATCAACATTATCATACTCCCTAACAGTTGTAATGTGATCCATAAAATAGAAATACCTTGGAAGTTGCTCATTCTAAATACCACTGAAGAAACCTTTGGAGTACATCTAATCTGACATTTCTTATCAAGTGTGTCACAATTTCTCAATTTTCCTAGTTTAATAGTTGAACTAAAGAGTGTGTTTTATAATGCTTTGAATTGTTTCTCTACAAACTTCAAAATTTCATTTTCAGTCCCTCTTACAGACCTCAAGCTACAGTGAGTTTTGGCAAAAGTTCTAGTCAAAAGGGTTGATATTATATTTTTCACAATTTCAATAGGAACAGTTTCCTGCTCTTTTTTCCTCTTTTTATTTTCGTTTTAATCAAATTGAAGTTATCTAAGAAAGAATGTAAATTGAACTCAAGAATCTTGTTATTTTTATAACAATAACTGGGTAGAGGTTTCTTCAAAATGCTCATTCAAGCAAATCATACACAGAACAGCTAAAGGTTTTTTATGCATAATGTAAATGCACATCAGGTTTACATTTAGTCTTTCTTATTCTCAAATCATTGACAACTCCTATCTGCTTTCCTATCATCAATTGAGGAATTACTCTAATCCCTCATTGAAAGTATATCACTCTATTTTTGTTGGTTGAAAAATTTTAGTACATCCATTCGTCAAACACCTCCTTTCTATCTTTGGCCCAAGAAACCCAGCATTAAATCTTTTTTTTGATAGGTAATAAGAATATTATTAAAACAAACTGAAAACAAATGTAAGCCAATACAAGGTGTTCATGATGGTGAACACAAGGAAAAGCAACAAACAAACAAACAGCAACAAACAACAAGAACAAACTTAGAGAGCAATACTAAGAGAAGAAATAAACTTGAAGATAGTGGAGCAATCCGAGAAGCCCCAACACCTAGACCAATCAAATAAGGTCTTCTGGCATAGAGCTTGTAATTGAACCAAGGATTTCTCGATATCCTCAAAAAAGCATCGATTTCTTCCCATCCAAACAATCCACATCAAACAGCTAGGAACCATATTCCATATGTTTGAATTAAATTTTCCCAACCCAAAACTCCAACAATACACCAAGCTTTCCACAGAGCCTGGCATGACCCGTTGTGTCCCAAAGATCTGAAGCATATAACCCACAGAGAGTGAGCTACCGGACAATGGAGGAGAAGATAATCCACAGTTTCCTCATTCTGATGGCACACACAACACCTATTCACCAAAATGCGCCCCCTAAGTATAAGATTATCCAATGTAAGGATCTGCCCATGAACCGCTGTCCACACAAAAAATGCCACCCTCCTAGGGATCTTAGCTTTCCAAACACCCTTCCACGGAAAATTGGAGGCAGCTGCACCCCTAATGATATTGTAATAGGACCGGGTTTCAAACTTGTCATTCCCTTTGAGACATCAGTGAGAAGTGTCACTCCCCCCACCCCTAGGGATCCGAGATTGAATGAACTCAAGGAAAGAGCAGGCAGCCCCCAATTCCCTTTCATGAAAATCCCTATGAAATCTCAAATTCCAGATTCTATCATTACCACCCTCCAGTCCCTCCTGATAGCATAATACATCAGAAATGCAAGCTTCCTTGTCATTAGAACACACATACAACTAAGGATAAAGCCTTTTAAGTGAGTTATCTCCAACCCACTTATCATGCCAAAAAAGAATACGAGTGCCATTGCCCACCACTAAGGCCACATGGTTGGAGAACCTCTCCCAACCATCATGAATACCCCGCCACGGACCACATCCATGGGCCCTTCTACATATTTTAGTAGTCCACCCCCCTTGACCCTCTCCATATTTAGATGCAATAACCCTCCTCCAAAGATGAGTGCCTTCTCGCCCAAACCTCCATAACCATTTCCCTAACAAAGCATCCTCTCCAATGCAAGCAAAATCCAATCCATCCACAGTTAGACGCCACATATCTGTCTCTGTGTAGAGATTTTGATAGAACTGAACCACCTTAGATTGTATAGTAGGTCCATCCTCATATAAGACACCATCTACCTTGATGCTTCTAATGTGATTAGCTCTTCTATGAGAATTCGCTAGTCTATGAAAGAACCAAGTGTTGTTATCTCCCTCCTTCACATACAAAGCATGAGACTTTTGTCTCCAAAAAGCCTCTTCTAAAGCGGCTAAAGCTGCAATATCACCTTTAACCTGAGTTCAGCGGGATTCTTCCTCATTAGAGAGGCCCAACAATTCTTCCTTAGCATCTAGACCCATTAATTCAAACAGCAAACACTTCTTCCTAAATGCCAAATCTCCAAATTCCTCCTTATTCCACTTCTTAAGATCTTCTTTCAGAGCCTTTAATTTTTTACCTAGAATGAAACTTGGGGAGCCCAAAAAGCTATACCCCTCCCACCATTGTTTAACTCTCTCGACAAAACCCTCAACTCCGAGCCACATATTCTCAAACTTAAAAGCACAGCGACCCCTATCCACTCCACCAGCTTCCACCAAGAGTGGACAATGATCGGAAATAACACAAGGGAGAACCCTTTGAGACACAATCCCGAAATGATCCACCCAATCCACAGAGACTAGAATCCTGTCTATACGGGACATAGCTTGCAGCTCAACATCTCTAAACTAGGTGAAAGCAGCCCCATCCAATGGTAAATCCACTAGATAATTCCCAGCATTAAATCTTACACTACCCAACATCTACCCCTATCAAACCAAATGTAAATGTAGTAAACTCTCCACTTCACTATCTCAACCTTTCACCTCCCCAGCCAAGCAAATTACACAAATGTACTCAACTCTTCACTTCTTCAATATCAAAAGCCAAAATGTAATTTTCAATATATGCTCCTTGTCAATTCTGCAAAAAACTCTCCACTTCACTATCTAAACCCACCTCCCCAGTCAAATGAAATACACAGGTGTACTCAACTCTTCACTTCTTCAATATCTAAAGCTTTTCTTTCTATTTTCAAATGCCAATTGATTATGTTGTGAAAGTGATGAGGATATACACTTGGTCAACCTATAAGATAGTCACTTACATGACTTGAGCATGGCACTTACAAGTCTACACACACTCATCTCCCTATTTTGGGCCCCACATTATGAAAATCCTAGCTCCACCCCTTACATAAAAGGAAAGTTACATTCAGTAATGATCAATCTCAAAGAAAAACAATCACAAGGAGCAAAAGGAACAGACTCAAAGAAGGTTTTACAAATTGGTAGAATTAATTTTGAGCATGAGTGCTTGTGCACTTGTGAGTGTGCATAGGTTAGAGGAAAGAGATTACCGTGAAAACAAAATTGTATCCCATCTCAAGAACAGAACGCAGGAAATCAATCCTTCTCCACATCATCTTCAAGTAATCAGGGGTCATAAAATATGCCTCCTGATGAAAATCTACTCCTTCAGTGACAAGAGAAAAGCAATGGGTATGTATAACCAGACAACGTGCAAAAGCCTTTTGATCCAGGGCAACAATCACCAAATGGTTCAAAAGCCTATGGGTGCGATCTCCAATTCTAAAGCTCTCTAGGAAGAGATCAATCACAGAATTTGGAGCTGCCCATGCGTCATTTAAAGTTGTTAAAATAACAGTCTTGTCTTTCATGGCAGCATCCTTCAAAACCTTTTCAAGCCTAGCTTCATCACTAACCTACAACAGTTTCAACATAAAAGAAAAAAAATTATTCAACAAATTTTTCTATGGAGAAACACTTTTAAACACATAACCACAAGAGAAGAATTGGGACTAATTTGATGCCCTTAGCATGTATTCATTGACATTACTATATATTATTGGGGATAAATTCACTTTTTTTTATAGGCACTTTTTTTGTTAGTAAATGATTCATTAATAAAGCTAAAAAGGGGAAGAGGGGGGGGGGGGGGGGTGCAACCCAAGTGCAAAGGAAGTATACAAGAAAATAATGGAAATAAATTCACTATGAAGCATAAGATGATGGAGTTGATGAGAATGCCCAGTGGTTGTACCAAAACTTGAACAAGATAAAAGAAAGAAAAACCTTTTTAAAATGGGATTTTCTAGGACTGCAGCCTGGACAAGCTATTTTTATTCATCAGTAAGTGAAACTAAAAAAATTCAAAAAGTATCATTATCAGTAACTACTAATTGTTACTGAACAAAATAAGATCTTTCAGTAAATAGTTCAATAACCTTGAGTAATTTTAAATAAATATTTCTTGCATTTAATAAACCTTTACCTATCAAAAAAAACTTTATATAAATATTTAGTAAAGCAAACAGGTTATGGTTAGAATTCCCCTTTCAAAATATAAATTGCACCCATTTACAATTGTATGAAGCACACTAACAGAAAAGTTGGTTCAAGCAGTGGGTATATCTTCCAATATACTAGCATGGGTTGTGGAAGCTCTACCACCATAGAAATTTCTTGGGCCACAACCTAGTCTTATGTGTATTTAAAAAATCCAACTAACAATTTTAACCAATACCAAACAGTATTCTAATAAAAATTCACAAGCCAAGAACACCATCCAATCACAAAGAAAATCAACTACGTACGAAAATATCAACATTTACAGTAAAACCCTTTCCACTTGAAGGATAAAACCGGAGATAATTCCGAATAACTGCACCATAAGAAAATATGTTAATCTTCTCAAATTTATAGATCCATACCAATAATGGGGAAAAAATATATATAATCTAAGAATTACAACACAAAATCTCAGCAAACTACGAATTCAAAAAAGTCACCGTGCTCGAACAAATCATATAATGCAGTGCAATAACTTAACCAAGCCTCACAATGCACTCCACACACCCAAAATAAAAAAACCAAACTTCCTTCCCTTCTCCTTTCACCCTTTTTCTCTTAAGTGTAAAACCTTATTCTTTTTCTTTTGGTTTTTCACATCAAAGTCACTCTACTGCCCCCACTGAGGCTAATACAAATATGTACGGTTTTCTTACCCTTGCCTACAAGAAACCAACTTTTAATTGGTTTCTTACTTTTCTACCTGTCTTGTCTTTGCCAACCCACTTGTCTTAACACCAATTTTCAATTCCTCATGGCTTGGATCCATGCCAGCCTAATAAATCTCTCTCCAGCCCATTAGGTAGGAGAACCATACCACAACCCCTAATTTGGAGTCAGTGCCAATCGACATCCTATAAATCTCAAGCGTTTGATTATCTCCAAAAAAAATTGTAAAAACCTCATCAAAGTCTATACCTTTCTTTCTCAACCGAATAATCTTCTTATCCTTTATAGCTTTAATCAAACTCTGTGGCTCCCCTAAACTAAAAAGACAAAATATACTCAAAGCCTAACTTTATTTAATAACCCTCTATATCTATGAAGTACGGGTGTGTTTCGGGACTCGGGTGCGAGTGCGGGTGCGGGTGTGGGACTCGGCAATTTTTGAAAAAGTAGGGTGCGGGTGCGGCGGGACTCGACGATTAAAAAATTATTAAAAATATTTTTATTTATATTTTCTATATATTTTTACTATTAAAATATTCTTAAAAAACACATTACTATGCCTTAATTCACAAAACAAACAAAGAAGAAGGCAAGAAACGCATTACTATGCCTCTGAGGTGGGAATTTCAGCTGTTCCAGCTAGATTCAAGGCCGATTTCGGCCTGTTTCGGCTGTTTCGGTCCGTTTCAGTCGTCGGCCGATACGACCTGATATGGTCATACGGCCGAAACATGTCACATGTCACATCGTCACTGTGAACTGCCACTAACTAAACATACCATATTCTTCTCCACACATGTCACATCGTCACTGCTAACTGCCACTAACTAAACATACCATATTCTTCTCCACACATCTCTCCCTCAGCACTATAAAAAAAAAAAAAATCTCTCTTGGTGGCAACACCAATAAATCCTACTTTAGGCTATAGAATCTTCTCAAAATCTTTTACCATATTAAACACACTTTGTTGCAAGCCTACACATGAGTCTTGTACATACCACAATTGAGTATTTTTTTCACAAGAACAAAGAATCCTTAAGTAAGTTTTCACCTTCGGTCAACAAAGTAATTGTACTAACCCTCCTGATCCATACCATGTATAGAACACAAATCAAAGTGTAAATTCAAAACATGTTGCGCATGCTTCAAAGTCACTGTGTAACCAACATTGGTTCTAACACAAACCTCACTGATTCCCACAATTTTCAACTGACAAAAAAAAAAAAAAAAATCCATCTAACAATACTAAAGTCTTTTGCTTTTTAGGTAAGAAACAATTCCTTTGTAGGAATAATATGGTGGTAACTGCAAAGTTTCCGAATCTATCACCCAAGTAACATCATTATTTGCAACATGCTTACACTCTTTTAACTTTAACATAGGGTGCCATCATTTCCTCATCAGTGATAATAATCGTAGTATTCTTCTTATTATCATTCTTTTAATTTTTACCCTCATTGACTGATTGACTCATTCTACAATTTTTTTTCAAATCCAATAATTTCTTTTTACATAACCTTTTTCTTGCAATAGAAACAGAATCTACTCTCCCTTGACTTAAATTGATATCCTGATTCCAAATTCTCACCAAATTTTCCACCATCCTTCTCTCTGACATGAACCTGTTCTTTTAAATTGTTTATACACGTCTTTCTTCTAGTTTCTTTCTCATATTTCACGATACTCAAGAAAAGTTCTCAGCAGTAACAATCCACACAATTCCTTAATCTAATGCCATCTTTATGTAACCAACTAGTTCACCAAACTCTCTTTTTTTCTCTTTTTTATTATAAATATAGGTAATAAAGAATCTTTTATTAAAAAAATGGATTCACAAAACTCATAAATTCACATAAGTTCTTGACAACAGATATTCCATCCTTTGAGTTCATTCTTATTCACAAGTTTCTAAATCAAGAGCACCCTGTTCTGTATAATTTTCTGATCAAATATACTCTCTATAATCAAACAAATAATTCTATACAGCAAAGATGTCACTCCTAATGCCCTTATGTCGTGAATTGTGAATTGTGAATTAGAGTTGAATTCTATAATTCTAGCAATCTCCACGCCATATTTAGAGTTTTGAATTGTGATTAGTAAAAAAAAAAAAAAGGTTATTTGGAACAGTAAATGAATATAATGAAGAAGAAGAAGAAGAAGAGAAGTGACTAACCAGAGAGGAATCGTCGAAGGGAAGAGAAGAGAGAGAAGCGGAGGAAAAGCGGAGGAGAGAGTAATCGGGGGAGAAGGTTTTGAAGAGAACTAAGCAACAGAGCGAAAACGACACCAATAACAGAAACCGGCGGAGGATGAGAGGGGCACGTTCTGGTACCATCATCGTTGTTGCTGTATTATTTCTATGAGAGCTGCTGCTGCTGCTGCTACTTGTGCGAAACGACGGCGTTGAAGAAGAAGAAGAAGAAGAAGAAGAAGTAAACGACAGTCTCCGCTGGCAACGCATTAATCGATGTGGGATTAGCATCGACCAATACCAACCGGGTTGAAGATCGGAGCATATTCGTCACTTCGAGACAAAAATTTCGGTCAACACTTTTGCTTGTTCGTTTTTAATTTTAAATATCTCGTTGATGATCTCTTGTAGATTGAGTGGGGTCATGGAGATCGAAATGGGAAGAGATGGAGAGAGAGAGAGAGAGCGTGCGTTTCAGTTTCAGATTTGGAGTGAAGGAGAGTGGGGATCACGTGGGGCCCGCGAGAAGAAGAGTGGAGGAGTTAAAAACTGTTTTGTTTGTTTGTTTGTTTGTTTTTTAACATTTTGTTTAATTAATTTAAGCGGATCTCCTGTCTCTCTCTGCTTCTTTCTTAATTGTCGCATTTATGAATCATACAATTCTCTAACGGCACTTGTGTTTCTAATTTTGAATTGAAAGTGTGCCGTAAAAACTGACTATTGTGGTAACTTGCAAGTTTGGCACGGAAAATTTACCATTACTATTTCATTGGACTAGCCACAAAAAAAAAAATAAAAAACACTTCAAATTGAATTTGAAAGCGGTTTTCATGAATCTGTGGGCTTTTGCTGTAATAGTCATTGATAGTCTCTAGGGGTTTATCCGTTTATACTTTATTGGACCAAGTCAATGTGAAAACGTTCATTAAAAAAACAAAATATATGTAAAAAAATTAAAAAGTACAAAATCTACGTATACAACATCCCAAGTGTCAACTATACAAGATACAAGTAGAATATGAGTACAATGTAAAACTATCCCTTAGAAAATTTTCTTTGTTTATCAAAAAAATAGAAAATTTTCTTTGTTTGCCAAATTTTCCCTACCCTTCATGATGAATGTGGTGGATACGAACCTCATCAAAAATCTGGATAACAAACCAACAATCAAAGATCATGGTACCACAAGAATGAGAAATGCTAGTCATAAGGCAATGTGTCATAATAATGCTAACAACATATTTACCATCTATTTCAATGGGTAGCTTGAGGATGTTGAAGTCTTATGCAAGGGCAACATCACAGTAAAGGCCCCAAAGCTCAACTACCATGAAATGGATACTTCTAGAAAAACCAACAATCCAACTTTCTATGCAAATTCTGATAAGTCCACCAACACTAGCTTTGCCTGAGTTTCCACATGCAAAACCATTAGTGTTGAGTTTGAAGAAACCAAGGGGAAGGGGCTTCCAACCAATGAAGAATGTTGTTTTGCTTGGTTTTCCTTGTTTTAAGAGGTAATGAGAAGTAAAGCAATGGTCAAAGGGTAGACCTCCCATGATATTTTTATTGTGAGTAGACCAAATATCCCAAGCAACAATGGGGAAAGCCACATTCCAATTAAAATCAAGATGGCATGTGGTCTTGATGTGGAAGTAACCATCATTTTCACCCAATTTACTAGATATTGATTGTGGAAACCCTATGGGAGTTGTTGGTTGGCCAATTCTATCCAAATAGTTTCTATCGAGGGGCACTCTCTTGGGATATGAGATATTGATTCTTGGAGCTTTGACATAGAGGGGTCTTGTCATCAAACATGACATTTCTCTGTGTGGAGTTCTTTGTTGGGAAGGCTATTGTGCCAAATTAGCCAAAGGTGTAGCGATCCTACGAATGGTGGGGATTTTCTATAGACATTTCTAATTGGAGGGGTTTAGGGGGAAAATTACATTTTAACACCCTAAACTATACTACTAATTATACTTTGCAGAATGTACATTTTACACCCTAAACTATGATCCTTGTTACAGTTTGCACTCGACATCAAGTTAGTTGTTAACTTGGATGGAAAAATATAGCTCCACGTGAAAAGACTTAATTGGTCCTTTTCTCAATCCCTTAAAAATAATAGAGAAATTACATTTTACCACCTTAAGCTATACTCATGATTACATTTTGCACCCTAAACTTTGAATTAGTAGCAAACTTTTAACGTTGGGGTACAAAATGTAACAAGGGTTATAGTTTAGGATGTAAAATGTACATTCAAAAATTTTATGGTGCAAAGTGTAATATAGGGTATAATTTAGGATGATAATATGTAATTTCCCCAAGTTTTGGGGATGAGTGTCAAGGGCAAGGGTAATACGGTAAGCTAAGTGCATATTAAATTGATTGTTGGGGTAGGGGTGGCAATTTGTGTTTGTGGGTCAAGTTTGTGTCGCATTGAGCCATGAATATTCGGCTATATGGGTTGACCCAAACCCGATTTGTTAAGTAAACGTGTTAAGAATCTTTAACTCTAACATGACTTATTTATTAAACAGGTTAACCCAACACAACACGTTTAACTCGTTTAATTAACAAGTCATGTAAAGTACAATATAAATGACCCGTTTAATAACCTATTTGATTAATAGGTCATATATGACCTGAATAACATGCTATCAATTCCTATAATCTAAAATTAAAATACAATTACAATCATAAATATAGTAATAAACATATAATTATGACAAAAAATTAAGCAATAATAACAACGACTAATACTTTTCTAAGCTAAACGGGTCAAACGGGTTCGCATGTTGAATACGAACACAACCTATTTATTAAACAAGTCAGCAATGTCGATCTGAATATGACCCAAACACATTTAGCCTCAACCGATGACCTATTTATAAACAAGTTAGTCGTATTAAGTGTAGTGTCAAATTTTGCCAACCCTAGGCAAGAGTGCCAGTATAAACAATTTGCTTAAGTGAGATGTAAAAATCTTAAGGACACATTTTGCAGACTATAATGGTAATTACATAGGAATAGGATTAGGTATTCCAAGGAATAGAACCTCGAATCTGTATTCCACATGTTTGGTATAACATCTTAAGACGATCAAATGAAAGCATTTTAAATCAAATTGCCCAAAATATCCTTATTATAATAAATACACTTTAATCTCTCTCTCTCTCTCTCAAACAAGTTTTGCTTCTCTCCGTGTCCAACTGCAAGCAAATTGGCAAAATCTTCATGTTTATACTCCATTCTTCTATCAAAGTGTCCCACACTTGTAAAATCCAAACTTGTAAAATTTGGCCAACAAACACAATCTTGAACTATGATTAAGTACTCCCTAATGTGTAAACAAGCATTTTGTCCACATTTGCATCATTGTAGTTCTTTTGTTCTTTTTCTTTTTTGTTTTGATAACTATATAAAATTTTATTACAAAACATGAGAACTACACTTGAGCTGAAAACTTAACTTCTTTACAAATAATATCAACAAAAGAAACAAAACCAAAAGGGCTTTTAAAATAGCATGCTACTCCATTTTTAAGTAACTACTATACAAGAATATAAGCATTAGTATTTTGTTCCCTAGAAATCCAGCTAAAAGACAATATGGGCAATAATATATGTTATTCATCCAATAACATAAAAGATAACATGTTCCCTAAAAAAATAATCCATGCCAAGCTATATCAAATTTCAATAACATAATATATCATTTAACTAAAACAAAAATACCACAATCATCCAAAGGTCTTATAAACCCCATATTCAAGTGGGATAAAAAAGAGCATAAATGTAAAGTTGAATTATCCCACCTTCTTCAACCACTCAAAAGTCATCATTAATAAGGCCTTTCACCTATTCTTCCTTCTCATCACTTTGAATTCTTCTTTTCCTTTTTCGAGCATTTTGTTCTTCCCCTTTACAACCATGAGTGGGAATTTGCGTGCAATACACATCTTCATGAACATCATCTAATTTGTCATCACTTTTCAATGCTTCTAGTTATTCAAAAATATCTGCAAGTGTTTGAGCATCTTTAACAGTAGCATGATCTTTTGCTTACACAATGCAAAAGTCTTCATATTACGGAAATGATTTGTTTCTACAAGTAGCTGCCCCCTTATGACTTTACAAAACAATTAACAAAAATATAAAAATGGTAAGATGAAATGTAAAAAAAATAAAAAAATAAAAAAAGAAGGAGATAAAATACACAAATCCATAAGATGGTGAACTTTTACTTGCATATATGAATCCCATACATCATTTTCAACAGCAGCACAATTCCTCACATTGTTTCATCCAAACCCACTTGTGTTAGGCCTAGTCAATATTTCATGGATAACTTGAAATTCTCTTTTCAAAGTCCTCATTCTTGATTCAATATGTGGTTTTGCTCTTAACACAACATTAGGTAATTTGGTAGAAATCTTTTCTTCCAAGATTTTCAAATATCCAAGCTTAAACTTATTCTCAAGGTTACTTTCTTTTTCATGGTGATATTCTACCAAAGCCTCCACTAGTTTTATATCTTCAACAAGAGTCCACTTTCGTTTAAAAGGATCTTGAAAATAAAGTGTAGTTGATTCCATATCTAAAAAGACAAATCATAATGTAGCTAAAATACTAACAAAAAATGGCAAGATGATAAAATAAAATGTAAATAATATGCAGAAGCTTAAACACACATAATAAACAGTTAAACATTAATGCAATTACTGGATAATAAAAAAATTTATTAACTTAGGAGAACCATACATGGAAAAGTCACAAACCAAAGTATTATATTATTACACTAATTTCTCTCCTATTTCTCCATGTATTAAACATTTCATTTGCCAAATTGGTTCTCCATTCAATATGCGTTATTGGATCACCTTTAAATCCTTTAGTCAACTGCTCATGATTGTCCGATTCATTTTCTAAAAGGTCCACAAGCATCACTCTTTTTATGAAGTTATGGAGAAAGCAACATGCCATAATAATCCGACTTTGTGTCTTAATTGGAAAGAATAAAGGACTCCTAAGAATTGCCCATCGCATTTTAAGCAATTCAAAATATCTCTCTATAAGATTCCTAACTGAAGAATGTTGAACTCTTCTGGGGTTCTTGGTTGTTGTCCATCTCTCCAATCATTCAAGTGATATCGTTGTCCTTTGTATAGGGCAAGAAATCCATCACCATTTGTATAGCTAGCATTAACAAGATAGTAATAACCCATATTTTGTAATGCCTTTAATATAATGAGTGTATGATTTTTAAAAAAATTAACAATTAGTGGGCAACCTATTTCTCTTACCTCGGGGAACTCTCAATCAATTCTTCCTACCAATTGCATTTCAAAGTACTCTACCATCAACAACTGAGCCTTCCTAACCAGGCAAAACATAAATAAATTGCATGTTTCATAAGCAAACTCCTAGTACATTTGTGGCAATCTCCCCCTTATAATTTTGATACCTAGGTTTGTCTTCTTAAGACACTCTCACCCTAGTATATGTTCCATTTAATGCATCCAAACAATCTTGTAGTTATAAAAAAAAAAAAAAATGCAATTAGCCAATTCTTCTATATTTCTACTTAATAAATTGAAAATAAAATTCATATTGTTGGATACCTTAAACCATTTCCATATCTCATTTGAAAAGTTTTCTGGAACCGACTATGGTTTATTAAATAGCTCTCCTTGTAAACATAAGACAACATGTAATACATCATTGAAATGTCTATTAGCCGTCTCTCCTAAGTGCCTAAAATTATGTTTTAAAGGGCCTATTTTTTCAAGCATATCACATAATTTGGTAAATGTATTTATATTCATCCTAAGTTGGTTAATGCAAGTTTCGTCACTCTCATAGTATAAATGCAAGGTTCGTCACTCTCATAGTATAAATGGTGAATTTCCCCTTTCCTCAAATGAAAATCATGACCATATGCTGCCTTCAATGATATTTTTCGAACACAGTACTCTACTATAAAGCATAATAATTGAAAAAACATACTACTAATGTGCAACATATTTAACCAAAACATCACAACCAAAACCAATTGCCTTTTCTTTATCCTATTTCTTGTGGCTAAACTCAAACAGGTCATAATTGCAAACAATAGCATTGAATAGATTTACAATACTATTAACAAAATTTGCACACAATTTAAATAATTGAACAAGATGATAATTTAAATAAAATATTAAACATAAATGACTGTAGTTGAGATAATTTTACTGTTTTTCAATCTCAATTTTTCCCAGTCTTGAACACTAAGGGTCCATTTGGATACCGCTTATTTTGCTAAAAACTAAAAACAATAAAAAAGTTACTGTTCACATGTTTGCACTGTTTATAAGCCTAAAATCACTGTTCATGGACAATTAACAGTGCCAGGCACGCGTCTAGGAAAAAAAAAAAAAAACACAAGAAACGCACCGCAAAAAACGCAATACCCAAACGCCACCTAAATTTACTTTTAAAAAAAAGGAAGTGCTTTAAAATTAATTTAGTGGTTGATCTAGCAATATATATAGCATATTATAGAAATCACAAAACATAAAGCAAAAGGTAGAGAAACATACACACATACACACACTTTAGAAATCACAGAGCATAAGGAAGTGCTTTTTATTATTACACTATAAAGCAAAGTATAAAGAATCACACACACAATAAAAAATAAAAAGGAGAGAAGCAGTGCAAAAACTATGGTGAATTGCATTGTGCTTGCAATCCACACATCAATGGCATATGGGTAGTATCATACATGAGAGACAATTTCAACCCCATAACCATACAAATAACAAATATGGCAAATTTGAAATTGTTACGAATAACAAAAACAATAAGGACACCAACAAGAGAGAGGGCATTACCTATAGAAATTGTAGAGCTAGGGGTAGAAAAAATATCCTAAGAAGAGAGTAGCAACTGAGGGTGAGAAAAAGGTAGTACCCATAGAAATAAATCTCTAGTAGCAAAAAACAAAAGAGAGAAGCAGCTGAGGGTGAGAGAAAGGTAGTACTCATATAGATAGATCTCTAGTAGAGGGAGACTAACATTTTAGAGAGGAGGGAGATAGAAAATTTCGGAGAGGAATGAGACGAAATTTTGGAGAAGAAACAGGTAATGGGGGATTTTGAGAATTTTTTTAATAGAGCGGATTATGTTAAACAAAGGAATATGGATTCAATGCTTTTAATAAAGAATGTATATTCCTCATTTTAAAGAATAGATATCATAAAGAATTATTATTCCTTGCAATAAAAATATAATCAAACAACCATATAGCTAAAACATAGTAATAGCAATTGCATTGCAGAGTCGATTACAGTTTACCAAACATACCCTAAAGATTACCTCAATAATCTCAATGGTGTGATTTGGAATGACAAAAGAGAATTTTGTTAAGATCCTAATTGCCTTGTAGGCCCCAAGCATTGCAGACTATAAGGATACTCTCATTTTAATTAAAGAAGCCTTGGATTGTATCTCGAAGAAGACTCTCGATGGATTATATCACTTTTCAGCAAATTTGTTTCTTCTTCAAACACATTTCTAGGGCTTAGGATAAAAGGACCACTACTGTACTTTCTTTTCCTTTATCTTTCTCTCACTGTCTCACAACAATTCTCCCCAATCTCTTTTTTCCCCTTTACCCTTTTATCTCAAATTCTCATTATTTCACAGCAACTCTATTTTTATTTTCCTTTTATTTCCCCTTATCTACTTCAACCCTTGCCCAATTTTTTTAGTTAGTAGACGTAGTACTTCATTTATGATACTTATTGTTACCATACATAGCTAGCTATTCTCTGATATGATAGGCCAAGAATGTATTGACCCCTTGTGATGAATTAACAAATTATTAGTCAAGTTAATTAATTAATTCAATTAACATGCAATAAGCGTAATAGCACAAACAAATCACCAACTAAGTTAAAATGTAGCGGAAAATAAATTGACACGGTGATTTGTTTATGAATGGGGAAAACCTACATGGCAAAAACCCCACCGGATGATTTTAAGGTCACCACTCCTGAGAATTCACTATTATCACAACAAGTGGTTGCAAGTAAATGAATTTCAATACCTTATACCAACTTACAGTTGAATTATTATCCCAATACTCAATTGGACTTGTTCTGTAATGACAATCTCTCATTTCAATGCACGGCTCTCAATACGTGACTAACCAATTTGATGCGCAGATCCCAATACGCGACTTACTCACCAACTTGAGAAAGATGTTGGTTGCAAAATTCTTCAATTCATCAACACGATGAAGATCACAAAGTTTCTTTGTTACAAAACCCTATGGTGTACAAACACAGCAACTTCTTGAATAGAAAGATGAACTAGGGCATATGTTTCTGATTCACAATATGCTTGTGAAAAACTTTTGCATTAAGTTGCATCATCTATGATGACCCTTAAAACAATCCTTATATATGTTTAGAATTGTGAGAAAATAAAGCTCAAACATCTATTCACAGATTGGAGTAAAATTAGATATGAAAAACTGATTTTCATAAATCTCAACATATACCCTATCTATCGAGCAGTTGTTGAGCATCTGGATTAAACAGCCTTTTAAATCTCGATAGATACTAGCTGTCGAGTTTTAAAATCCAGCATTTCTTCACTTGTTTCTTAGACAGATTTGCATGGCTTTAACACTTGAACTTGAAATCTTATTCCTTAAAGTATTAAACATATCCTAGATCTACCAAATTACAAGTAAAGTGTCAAAGGATAAGCCAATTCTATATTGACATATGTTCCTAACATGATTCACATATGTCCTAACATGATAGAATCCTATTAAATGTATTGTATGGGTTTTTTTTTAAACAAATATGTAGAATGACTTCATATAATGGGAAGAGAACAAATACTTGATGGAAATATAATTTTTATCTAATGTTAAAGATGAAAATTCAATGACTTGCTTCTTTTGTAATAAAGTCACAATAGGAGGGATACATGGAGCAAAACTCAAGTGGGGGAATTTAAAAATACTACAAAATGTTTAAAATGTCCTGATAACATTAGAGAAGAACTTGAGTATTATATGACGGAGAAGGAGATTGAGAAGGAGAACTATGACAAGTTGCCTGATTTTGACGAATATAAATAATATGATTGAAATTGAGGATGTAGATGATTTTTTTTTTTTTTTTTAGAGAGCGTTTCAACCTATGACGTTCACTTCTGATGATGGCTTTATATCATCAGACCAAGACACTAATCAGTTTTTGGTATAGGCGGGGATTGAACCCCAAATCTCTTATACAACCATCAGAGACTTTACCAATTGAGTTAACTAAAACCCACGAAGATGTAGATGATGATAAAGGTAAAAGGTATAAGTTATCCAAAAAGGGAAAAAATCATGCTCTATTAAGAGAAGGATTGGCAATAACACCCAAGTGAAATTAATGTCAAATTTTAGAAAGTTGAAAGGTCCCATAGATTCTATTATGATTTATGACATTAAAGCCATAAAAGGAGGTAAAGCTTTGGAAACATGGAAATATGAAGCAAACTAACATCAATGACAAATTTGACAAAGAGAAAAGAGTGCAAGCTTGTTAGTATATTGACTGGTTATTCTATCTAGCATGTATGCCATTCAATGTTGCTTGCTCAGATGCCTTTAAATGAGCAATTGAAGATATCGGGCAATATGGTCCAAATATGGAACCTCCTAGTTACCATGAGTAACAAGTTGCAATTCTCAAGAAGGAGGTGACTTACACAAATAAGTTATTGAGTAATGACAAGAAATCTTGGGAGAGGTATGGTTGCTCTATTATATCTGATGGGTGGACTAGTAGAACCAATAGGAACTTGATGAACTTTTTGGTGAATTGCCCATCTGGAACTATGTTTGTGAAGTCATTGATGCATCATCTTTTTATGAAAAATGGGAAAAAAAAGTTCAAATTACTTGATTCATTTGTAGATCAAATTGGGGAGGCTAATGTAGTCCCAAGTAATATCAGATGATGGATTAAATTAGAGAGACTAATGTAGTCTTAATTATTTTTTATGATTTCTTTTTCATTGTTCCCAAAGTCATTGAAAAGATAAAGGAGAGGGAAGTTAGAATAATTATTAATTAATTCCATGGGTCATGAAAAGAGAGAAATTTTTAATAAAAATAATAACTAAATACTTATATCACATCTTCCCATACAATACTATTATTATATTGTTATTGTAGCAAATGCCAAATTTATTTGGCATTTGACACATCTTAGAATATTGGCATCAAGTGTCCCAAATGTTAAAATTTTAGTATTTGGCACACCAAAAATACACCTCCATCACTTTTGTCATATGTCAAATTTTTTTATCACATGTCATGATACACTTCTACTCTTGGGGGGGTGGGGTGGTGTAACTGCCCCTAACTTCCTCAAAAAATTTCTAATACTACTACTATATTGTGGTAAAAGGCTATTTGCTCCTCTTACGTAAAGGACTTTAGGTCAAAAATCTTTTACTATATGTATTAGCTTGTCAATTCCTTTACATTCACACTACAAGTCTGCAACAAGCAATTATTTTATTAAAATATTAGGTCCCATCTAATAATAATGAGAAATGCTACGTCTACAATATTTTTACAACAAATCATAAGCGGTAAGTTGTTGCTAGTTCTAATTTGAACTAATCACTTAAATTACTTTTTTAGCGGTAATAACTTACAGCCACTTATAATTTGTTGTGAAAATGTCGAGGATATAGCACTTCTCAACAATAATAAAACCAATTGTAATGTACATACTTTTGCACCACTACCTTGCTAAAAAAATCGAAAAACAAACTCTATTTTTATGTTCTTACCATAGTGCCAAGTCTATCTCCTATATATATTTTTTTTCTCTTTTTGTTACCAATCTTTTTAGTCTCAAATCCTAAAATTTTGCTATAAATCTACACTTTGCATGTATATTACTATATTCTAAATATTTTTTCATTGATTTATTTTCACAATTTATTTTAAAGAATCAAATTACATGTTTGAACTTTGTGTAGTTAGATTAATCTCTTGATTTGATTGTTATAAACTATGAATTAATAATAATAATAACCACCACACACCCTTGGTGCAATGGTCACTTCATAAGTATAAGTATTTGTGGGGTGTGGAGGGCAAGGTTAGGGTTCAAGTCTCCAGGAGAAAGTTTCATACACATATACACTTAAATTACGCTAGAGTAGAATTTCTATCTTGTATAAAAAAAAAATAATAATAATTTTTTATTGAATAAATACTATAAATTAAACTTGGTATGTGTGAGAGTGCTTTTTCTGTAACACTCAGACCCAAGGATCCCGGGTCGAATAGTTATAGTTTGGTGGACCGGGTTTTGATTCACCGTAACTAAAGGGCTATTTAAGAATCAAGTAATGCACGGGGCATGCTTCCTACAATACATATAAACTAACAAACAAAGATATTTGTATTGAACAACAAATCAAAACAGCAAAGTAATGCAGAGAACAAAATAATAAAAGCACAAAGTAATGGTTAGGGATCCTCAAATCAGTAGAGAATATTTCATTGAATTTTCTTTATTATGATTACAGTACGCTCACTAAGACGTGATACAAGGTTCAAGCAAGCTCAAAAATTACAATCTTAAATGGTTATTCTAACCTTTAAGACTTGCAAAGTTTGATTCTTTTTGAATTCGAGTATGTGCTATAGTGGCTTTCTCTAGGATACCGGGAAATGATTTTGCTAATTTTCTCTGAGTTTTCTTCTCGACAGAATTTTATCAATGATTCTCCCGTCCAAAATTTTTCTCCTCTTCTTCGCAATCCTTTCCCCCTTTTTATAGTGTTATTTTGGAGTCCCAGGGGAACTATTGATTCCCCTGTTTTGCCCTCTGGGTACCAGAGTATGTGTTGTGCCCATCGCCCAGTAGGTTCGTTCTTCATCCTTTCCTTCCTTTTAGTTTTGTTTCTCTGAAAATCCATGGCTGACTACCTATTTTGGAATATGCTAAGGTCACGCTCTTCACGATCCAACTTTTGGCCGTCCTTCTTCTTTATCTTTTTTCTCAAACAGGCGGAATCCCACTCTGCCGGTTTGAAAGTCTTTCGTTGCTACTCCCTTTTTTATACTTCTTCATTCTGGTTCCCCGAGGTGCTATCCACTTGCGCTATGAGAAGTCGCTGATTCTTTCCTCTTTTTCTTGCTGGGTTGTTTGACGCTTGAGAAGGACGTAGCCTCTTCTCTGTTTCTTGTGTTTATTTTTGTCTTTTTCTTTTGAACTGTTTTAATCTTTTCTTGACTGTGCTTACATGCTTGGGGGATCCCGAGCCTTTTTGGCAGTCTCTAAGGATCCCGGCTCAGCTTTTTTCTTCAATCCTCTGACATGGGCTTCTTTTCTTTTTTTCTTTCTTCTTTTCTCATAAGCTTCTGGGCTTGCCCTTTTTTCTTCTTGATGTTTTTTGGGCTCCAAGCCTTTATTTCTTTGGGCCTGAGTACTGTGACTTTTTAGACCTCAACAGTATGAAAAAATAAATTAAAGTTTACATTTTTATTAGATTGTGCATGGCAATTACATTACCATATTGTGGTTTATTTATATTATGTTATTATTATCGATTAATATTTCTTAGATTAATGTGGCTTTCAATTTTGTCTTTTAATTTTGCCCCTTTCTCACCTAAAATCCTAGTTCCACTATTACCGGTGCTATGTGCTAAAATAATTTTTCTCTTCTCTTTACCAACGCTCTCTTTCATATATCTCTCTCCTCTCTCACATTATTGCTTTTTTTTTTTTTTTTTTTTAATGGTTGTTGGGTGTTACTTTAGGTTATTTTAATGGGCAACATATTAAAATAAGAGATGAGGTATAATGTGTAATGTTAAATGTTATGCGAAATAAAAATAACTTTTTAACGTGTTAAAATATAATTTTTATTTTATTTTTAGAACAGTGTGCTTCGTTTGGAAAATAATAATACAGATATTTTGGACACGGCCCACTCAAATAGTGTTAGCCCAACTATGTTAATGGGCTGTAATAATAAACTTATTATTATGCACAGTGTTGCAATCCTGGTCGAACTTGAACTCTGAAGAACCCTAAATCTTGCATAAGTTCAAGTACCGTCTCTCTCTTTCCGCCATAAAACGCATAATAAACCCACAGATTTTTTCAGAGATAAAGAAACAAAGAGAAGAGAAGCGAAAAGCCAAATCAGAAAGCCATGAGACCGATTCTGATGAAAGGCCATGAAAGGCCACTCACATTCTTGAAATACAACCGCGACGGCGACCTCTTGTTTTCCTGCGCCAAAGATCACAACCCTACCGTCTGGTTCGCCGACAACGGCGAGCGTCTCGGGACCTACCGTGGCCACAACGGCGCCGTTTGGTGCTGCGATGTCTCAAGCAAGTCCTCTCCTCTCAATCCACGAACTAACTCACTCTTTTATCTTTGATTTTTGTGACAAATTTTGAATTATTTTGATTTGGTTTCAACAGGGGATTCGATGATGTTGATTACTGGGAGTGCCGATCAAACGGCCAAGATATGGAATGTTCAGACCGGAGAGCAGTTGTTCTCGTTCAATTTCGGGTCTCCGGCTAGGGCTGTAGACTTGTCAGTCGGCGATAAGCTTGCCGTCATCACGACCGATCCGTTTATGGATTTGCCTTCGGCTATTCACGTCAAAAGCATCGCCACCGACCCCGAAGACCGTAAGCTTCTCACTTGAGAGTGATATCTTGATGTGTGTTGTAGTGGACAATTATTTGTGTTTATAAATTGGTGATTAATTTATTGCTTGAATGTGGTTTTGATGAACAATGTACAACTCTAAATTGTTGTTGGTTTGTTGAGTTGTTGGTAATATCCGTGTACAAGTGGATGGACCATGTTTTGTGTATTGATTAGATAATGTAATTTATCTAGTATGATGCATACAAGATTATTGGGTATTATCAGTGCTTATTAGATCATTATTTGATGTGACTCGCACATTGGGGTTCGCTAATGGTTCTTCTGTCATGGGGTTTATAGAATTGTCAATTGTTTTGTACAAAAATTTTCTATTTTTAATTCTTTTGGGTATTGTACATGACTACATGAAGGAAAAAAAAATAGAAGAGTCACATGTCTTAAGTTGCAGATGAACCGTTGTTATTATTATTGTTATTTTTGAAGTAAAAGGTAGGTAGTGAAATTATTGAGTCTAATTGTTGTTGTTTGTTCTTGAATTTTTTTTTCTTAAAGATAAGTAATGATTCTGTTGAATAAGATGATTGTGTGTATGTATTATGCAAGTAGAACTCTGAGACCAGCTCCTACAAGGTAGGAATTTTATGAACTCCAATAAAATCAAAAAAACAAAAAGAATTATAGATGCTACCAATCATAAAGTGTTTGTGGTTAACTTGCTTTTCTCACACTCTAAATGTTTGGCCTTTCAATTTTGGACGCTTTTGACTCTTGAGCTGCATTCCTTTGAATGATAATGTTAGAAAGAGATGATATGCTTGTGTGTTTCTGTATGGTAAGGTTTTTTGAAGCTTTAATATTACAAATGAACTCTAAGGTAACTTAAAATCATCAATGGTTCCATTTTGTAGAGACTGGTGACTCTGTTCTCGTCCTGAAGGGCCCTCAAGGAAGAATTAATAGAGCTGTTTGGGGGCCCCTAAACAAAACCATCATAAGTGCTGGAGAAGATGCTGTGGTTCGTATATGGGATTCTGAGGTAAGTGTCTCGTAATTCTAAGATTGCCATGTTATCTTCAATGAAATAGTTAAGTGTTTCTTTGGTTACAATTAGCATTTCACTATTTGTGGCTTTGTGGTAATCACTGCATTCTTGCTGGATTCTTCAAAGTATAAGTGTAGAACTTAAAGCCATAATTTTCTGTTTGCCACTCTTCTGTCTCCCGTTCTCTTATCATTCTTCCCTGAAGTCTATTTATGGATTGATTCACCTTTATATTTGTTATACTTATTAATCAAACATGCAGACTGGAAAAATGCTTAAAGAGTCTGAGAAGGAAACTGGCCACAAAAAAACGATAACATCACTTTCGAAATCTGCTGATGGTTCACACTTCCTCACTGGTTCACTTGATAAATCAGCTAAGGTACTGATTTCAGTCTTGTCATTCCTTCTGTCTTTTTGCACTATATATTATCATTTTTTTTTTCTGTGTAGCTTATGTTTTTTTTTTTTACCTGATTATTTTGGTTTTCTTGCAAATATTTTAGCTGTGGGACATCAGAACTTTGACTCTTATCAAGACTTACGTGACTGAACGTCCAGTCAATGCCGTGACAATGTCTCCACTTCTTGATCATGTATGTATTTATTTATAAAATGTAAACTTTTGTGCTCATGCTACAAATATAATGTGTCTATTCATTATGATTTATCTTCCTATTAGAAATGACATGATAATATGATCTTTATTTAAGTACGCTGACCATGATGAGGTTCAAAATTGTAGTGAAGTTGTAATGTTCTTGTTTTGGGTTCTGAAAGACCTTTTCTGTCATGCAAGTGAGCCTATATTTAGTTAATATCCTCCACTACCTATACTGTAAAAGTTGATCACTCTGTTTGTTATCATTTATTTTTTCAACTCCTGAGTTTTGAAAATGATGGTTCATATATTTGGGTGTATTTTTTGTTTCAAAATAATAAGTCCCAACATATTTCTGGTAAAGTAATATATGATATATGGTTTTTTGCTACTATTCTGAAATATGTAAGAGAAATTCCAATGACTAAGATCTTGAAGGTTTCTTAAGTAATGTCTGGTGTATATGGGTTTAGGTAGGGTTAGGTAATAAAAGCTTTATATAGGTGCCAATCCTTTTCCTAGAAAGGCTAGAACTCTAAATAATACTCCTAATAACAAAGAAAAGTAATTAAGAACTTTTACTATTATAAAACTTTTAGGTATTGGAAAAAAGAGTTATTAAGAACTTCTAAACCAAATAGGAAAATGACTTAAAACATATATTAAGACTCATGGTCATGGGCTTATGGTGCAGCCTATTACAGCCCATTCTAGAAAATCTAGAAATTATTAGATCTAACAACTTTTTAACCTTAAGAAACCTTTTATTAATACTATTACTAATATAAAAAAAAGATGACAAAAGAAACTGTATATTAAGACTCAATAATAACTTTAAGTAACCTATGAAAGGTGCCAAGAAGGCCCCACATCAAAATTAGACCACAATTCTTGAATCTTTTGATGATATAAAGGTTCGTGTTGCTTGATTCATTCAATATTCGATAAACTTCAACGCCTTTTATGCATTCCAGGTGGTGCTTGGAGGTGGTCAAGATGCATCAGCTGTTACAACAACTGATCATCGTGCTGGTAAATTTGAGGCAAAATTCTATGACAAGGTAAATCCATACTTCCATCGAAGTTCTTTGATGATATAAAGGTTCATGTGTGTTTAGTATCTTTGGTGTATGATGTCCTCCCATTTTCATATGATTAGATTCTTCAAGAAGAAATTGGAGGTGTGAAAGGGCATTTTGGACCGATAAATGCTTTGGCTTTCAACCCAGATGGGAAAAGGTATGGTTCTTTATGTTCTCTCATTACAAAATTGAGTTTACTAAACTTATATAAAAAAAAATTTGAGTTTCCTAAACTAGTATTGAGCAAAAGCTTCTCCTTCGTTGTATCTGGTATTTGATAGATTAGCATATTGTAATGGTGTTTCTCAACTATGCCATATGATTTTTTACTATACAAAGTTATTTCTGTTGATGTTTTGATTTAAAGAATTCTTCTTATGTCATTATACTCAATTAGTGACCATGGTAATGCATGTAAATAATAACGATATGGGTAAATTACATTTGTGGTCTCTAATTTTCCAATAGCAACAATTTAACCCTTTAACTTTCAGTGTTGTTTCAAATCCATCCTTTCTTCCAAATCCATTTACAGATAAAGAGTTTGTCTGGTACAAGTCACATGATTGAAAATGGTTGTTATGCCATTAAATTATTTTGGAGTTTTTATTTTTATTTTTTAATATGAATTTTTATTTAACAAAATATTTCCTTTTCCTCTCTCTCTGCCCCTTCACTTATTCCCTGCAAGTCTTCTTCAAGGAAACTGACCTACGCCGTCTCTCCTGCTCCCTCGCCAACTTTCTCCTTTGACCCCTAGGTTTTCTGCTCTCAAAATCCAGTCCACCAGATTTGATCTTTAATTTAAACTGATCCAAACCAAGATGTACTCTCATCTTTTGTATATTCAAAATTAAAATATCTATGTAAGCAATATTCTAGTGAATGCTACAGATTTAATCTCCCTCTCCCCCATCCCCACCACTTTTCGCTACCTCAATCCCAGTTTCCCCAAATATTATGCATCACTCATAGCATAAGATATTGATTATGGGCTTCAATATATGACTGCTTAAAGATATAAAGAAGGGCCCACTTCCATTGTTCCATTTACTTTCCTGAGTTTTTTTGTTGGGGCTGCTCCATTGGGCTACCAGTGGAGTCTTTGAAATTGACCAATTCTTACCTGAACTCAAGTTGACATACCAGGAAAAAGAGCAGCTCAAAGTGTCCTTTCAATTAGTTACAGGTGAGTAATAATTTAAGGATGGACCTCTAAATCTTTTACCTAACGATGGCTGCTGTGGTGCTGCATTCAAAAGTGTAAAGGGAAGGGTAGTTGTGGCATTGATGGTATTGTGGGTGGAGGCCAAGGGAAGAGGTGAGTGGGTAAATGGGATTGATGGAGAGGATATTCTTCTTTTTTTAACATTCCAGCTAACCTTGCGCCTTTCCCTTTCCTCTCATCCCTCCTTCCATTCCAAACAATCCTTAAAAATTATTTAGCTGATGTGGGCATATTCATCTGGACAATTGTTTATTTGAATTTCATGTCAACATTTCAGTCACCTGAATTGCATGTGACTAATTATGTTAGCTTAATTTAAAAGGATTTAGACAGAAGGATGAAATCGAAACAATGCTGAAATTAAATATTATATTGGTGCAATTGGAAGGGTAGGGGAAAATGGAAGAATTCTCTAATGTTGAACTGTCAAATTTTACCTTGTAAATGTTTTCAATTCTGTTTTGGTTTAGGGATATTTGTGTAGAAAATTATGATAATATTGTGTGTGTGTGTGTATATATATGTATGTAGGTTTTTTGGTATATGTATCTGGTCTTGGAGGCTTTAGGTTATTTGTACAAATATGTAAGGTGTTAAATCATGGTGTTACTTTGGGTGGTGTGGGGGCTGTTTTGACGTGGTAGTAATTGTAGTGTTGGCATCATTTGAGGTAGAGATGGTATTGTGGATTGTGGTTTGGTACCACTAGTAAAGGAGTTGGAGTTAAAACAATCTTCCAAGTTTAGTAAAACCTGTGTAAGGTCTTTGTGGCACTGTGTCTCCTCTTTCATAATGACTTCTGCTTAGTCCCTATTTTATGTATTTTAATTGCTTATGAAATAATTGTATTTGACTGTTCAGTTTAAATAAGACCCTATTCTGTTTATCCTGTTAGTAGTGGTTTTATTAGTCTTCACCTTAATGCACTTTTTTAATCAGATCAGATCAAGATTGTCCTAAAAGTTGGGAGAAATTTTGCATTGTTCAAATGACATTAGTCATGAATTACAATTTATATTCTGTAGCTCTTTACTTATTTGATATTTTCCAACTTATAGTTTCTCAAGCGGAGGTGAAGATGGTTATGTACGGTTACATCACTTTGATCCGGATTACTTCAACATCAAGATTTAGATTTTCAGCATATTGATACTTTAGCCTTGAGCTTCAGAGATTTCTTGAAATTAACTTGTATTTTCTTTTTTCAGTAGTTAGTTTTTTCTAGTTGTGATGAAACAACGTTTTGTATTTGCTTGCTGGGACACAGTTTTGTATAAGATACTAGAATTTTGTTTACGATGATTACGATTACTTTCAAAGTCTCTCTTTGCAGAACACTAAAGTTCTATTTTAGAATTTCCATTTAGTAGCATTTTAGATTTTTTTTCCTTTAAAGAAAAAGAGAAGCATATATGAAGCTTTTTACTATACTTAACTAATAAAAGAAACATATTTTCATCAGCACAAGTATTCTTATATAATAATGTGTTAATTCTATTGGTCAATATTGTTATATTATTTTGGCATTACTGCGATATATAGATTTATTCATAAACCTTCATAGATATTTATATTTATATTTATCCAGTCAGTAGAGTGGTCGTAAAGAATTATATGTATTTGTCTACACCCACCAATACAAATTACCCCTTGACTCTTCTTCACTAAGTACCACACTGGATTCAATAGTTGACAACACAGATCATTCAAGGTGGCAGTCACAAACCAACCCGTATCTATGGCTTTGAATGGAATTACATATTGGATTCAAGGCCTCAAAATTCCACACTACAAAGGTGAGAGAATGGTGATTACCTTGATGAGAGTCAAGCTTGGTTACTAGTTGGCGCCTCAAAACTTCCTTCTTTCTCTCTCTTGATTTATTTAAAATATATAAAAATCTTAGTACTCTACAAGCGTTTTAATGTTAAAAGACTTCACTCTTTTTGTTGGGAAGAGCTTTTTTTTTCGTACATAAATTTTTTACTTTTTTTTTTTAAAGACTGTTGATTGGATTTTTTTATTTCTGCATTCGGTAATCGATTTCCAAACCGTTTTAATAAAAACTCTTTTAAACAACAGGTGGTAAAAGCCGCTCTAAGCAGGATCTAAAGACGTTCAAATAGTGATCTCTCTTTTATTTTAGTATGGTTTTCTTTTCTCTTTTGAGTCAGGTTCTTAAGACAAGATAGAAAATCGAGTTTTTTGAATCTCTCTCTCCTCTAGCCTATTAAGTAAAGTAAGTTGGTCCGAGCGGTTCAAGTGAAAGTTTATTAGACTAGTCCCACTGTAGATGGTGAGGAAACTGACTGGATCATCTAACTGATTTTGATTTTGATATAAAAAAAAAAAAATTAAAAAAAAAAAACCTAATATGATAAAATGATTTAATCTTGCAAACAAATGTTTCTAAATATTTAGGATAACCATGTTGTGGGTCTCAAAGCTCCTATTTAGTGACACTAGTCCAATTATTCTTTGCCATTAATATCATGCATTAGATCCCCTGCACAACGCATGGTACTTTTTAATTTTTCTCTCTTTGTACCATGTTGGCACAAAAGAAATATTCATCATTCTCTCAATAATCTCACTGTTGTTGGATCTAGTTTCAATATAGAGATACTTCCAAATGTGAATAGTAACTGCACAATAATGAACAATAACTGTTAAAACTAACCTTCTCATACGTCCAAAATACTACAGACTTTACAGTAACTTTAATAGTTGTTGCTATAATAAAAAGTCTTCAATAATTTATGATACTGGTACTATGGACGAAAAGTAGATTCCAGTTAAATTAACTAGTAAAATTCTTATCGTCAAATAAGGGACTTGAGTTCAAATCTCATTTACACCAAGAAGAAACCAAATAAAACCTATAATTATAGTGAGCATACTTTTCATTTTGAGAAGACACATTTTACAACCATAGTATTATTTAGCCTGCGTCCTTGTCCATCTATTTAGTATTGGTAGGTCAACATTAGTATGTAAAGAGAGTTTAAGTTCATAGCATATGATAAATCCGTGCTTGTATCTTTCCGTATAAGAAGTGGTAAAGAAAGGTATTGTGATTTATGACTTGAGTTATACTCCTGAACCAATAGATATTGTCCTTCTAAGGTATTCTATTTGTAATTTCCTTTTTATTAACATTGGTAGATGAAACTCATGTTACTGCTAGCAGAAGTATAACCCCCATCAAGAACAAGATTGTGTCCTGTTATGTACTCAGCATTTTCACTAGCCAGGTAAAGCACAGCATGAGCCACATCTTCTGTACTTCCACATCTCCCAGGCAATAAACTCGCTCTCTCACCAATAATCTTACTAATTTCTTCGAGGTTCACATCCATTCTCCCCAAGAACTTCCTGTATGCACTTACAAGCATCTCCGAAGGGACCCCATGTGGCGAAACACAATTCACTCTAATTCCATGCACCCCCAACTCACAAGCAGCACTTCTCATCATTCCAAGGATTGCCTCTTTTGACAATGTGTAGGCATGTCCTCCTAGGCCTCCCATAAGAGCTGCTGAGCTTGATGTGCAAATGATACACCCTCCTTTTCGGCCACCTTTGATCATGGCTTGTGCAGCATATTTCATTCCATGTAAATTTCCATACACATTAATTGAGACTAGGTACTTCACTTGGTCCATGTCAAGGTTTGTGATGCTCCCACCAGCGTCACCAATGCCTGCATTGTTGAACATGATGTCTAGTCCGCCTTTCCAAGTCAGTGCTAGCTTGATAGCTGATTCCACATCGGCTTCCTTTGAAACGTCACAGTGGATGTAGCGGCCTCCAATTGAATCGGCTAGATTAGCCCCCAATTCATCAAGTAAATCAGCAATTACAACATAGGCCCCATTTTGTGCAAACAGTTTTGCTGTGGCAGCTCCAATCCCTCTTGCACCACCAGTTATAACTGCAACTTTGCCCATCAACCTAAAAGAAATTAAGCATTGAAAGGACTACGTAAGTTAGCAATTACACTCAATTTTGATGGACTAACAATTTTGTTGCTTAAATTACATGAGAGAGAGAGAGAGAGAGAGAGAGAGGGTCATAGTTAGATGTGTTGCATAACAATCGGCCTCCTCAAAAATCCTAGAAAAGAAGTCATTGCCTGAACCGCTTCTAGAATAATTCACTGATGAGCCTAAGATGTACTTAATAGAACACCCCTTCTTATTTTTTCGATTAGTAATACAGCACAACAATAATGTAAATCTTTCTGAAAAAAAAAAAAAAAAACCGAATCTGCTTTAAGACATTCAACTAGCTACAATTCCTTGCCTTCTGTGATAAAATTCATTTCTACAGTGTATCAAATATTAAGACCATTAACTGATTTGTTTCTTAGCTTGATGACGAAGAGCAAAAATTATGAAATGGATACTATAGGTTCAAGATTCAAATCCTATCGGATCTAAGAAAAACCATTAACTGCTTAATTTCCAAAATTCCTTGCCAAATCAATTCCCTTTTTGAGGAAATTTGGCTCATTTCTCCAAACTAGGCAGAATTATCTCCAATATATGTATGGACTTCTTTCTCAAAAAAATAAAAAAAAGACTTATTGACTTGATTTCTAATCTTTTGGCCATTGCAACGATCAGCGGGACTGACCTCTTTGTGGATAAGCTCTGAATTTCATCATGCATTCGAGTATCTGTCTCCATTTTGATTCCTAGAATGTTTGTCAGCAATTGGGTGGTACTATTTAAGGGAAACTCATACTAAATTATATTTGCTGATTTAGGTATACCCTAAATATCATAATAATATTAATTCACTGGTGCGCTTTATAAGGTTGATTTTTTTACTCCTGCACACTCTTTTCATTCTATACAACTACTTCCTAACCATAGTTAAGCTGGCAGGCCATCCATCAGTAGATGTTCTTTATTTTATTTTATATTTTAGTAATGTCTTATCTAAATCTCAACAAGCTACTGCCTTCTGAGTTTGTGCGATCATATCAATTAAAAGGAAAAAAACATATTTTTTTAGTTTTTCTTGATACACATGAGAAAGTTGGTCGAGAACTTACGAAGTATAATATCTTTGACTTAAAAAAAAACTTCCATAATACAATTATGTTGCCACATTATGGTTATCAAAATTTTGTGTGTATGAATTGATTAGAATCAGAGATAGGCCTTTTATTGAAACTCCCCATAATTTTTTAAAAAGCTTTTAGAACTGTTCCTTTTAATAATGGTAGTGATTTGTAATGTGGAAGATATTGGGTTGCTTCTCTATTATCAAAGTCTTGAGATTTCAAGCATTGGATTCTTCTTTCTTTCTTTCTTTCTTTTTTGTGTGTGGGTGCGCATGCAAAAGATAAGGGACCAAATAAGCACTACAAAAAAATGGGGCTATCCCAGCGTTTTCAAAACCACTAGGATAGCCCCAGAAAGCACTGGAATAGGGTCAAAATTCCTATTCCGGCGCTTCAAACCGCCGCGTTTGGACTGTTGGTATGGGATTGCTGGACCTGTACTAGCGCTTTCAAAAGCACCGGGAAAGGGCATGCCCTATACCAGCTCTTTTGAAAGCGCTGGTATAGCCCTTTTAAATTATATTCATTCAAGACCTATACCAGCGCTTTTGAAAACGCTGGAATAGGTACTGCCTATGCCAGCGCTTTCAAAAGCGCTGGTATAGGTGTTGAATGAATATAATTTAAAAAACCTATACCAGCACTTTTGAAAGCGATGGCATAGGCTGTACCTATTCCAGCATTCTCAAAGCTGGTATAGGGGTCCGCTTGGATACAGCTGAAAACTGAAAATTACTATAGCAAAATGTGAATACTATAGTGCAGCTGAAAATATATAAGGGTCGCGTTTTACTGTAGCTCAGCTAAAAACACCCTTTTTTTTTTTTCTTTCTCTCTCTGCTATTCACTCCTCACCCACTAGAGAAGAGAGTTCCATGCCCACTAGAGAAATCGATGAGGTTCGACACCGGCGAAGAGCTCAGAAGAGAAATCCACGAGGAACGTCACCCAATCCGACGCTGGCAAAGACAACCCAGTTCTTTGATAAACCCATTTCACCCTCTTCCCCTATTTCACTCCTCTCCCACCCATGACAGTGCTCCTTGAAACTTGAAGCTGAATTAGCCTGAGCTCAAAAACCAGAAGCAAAACACAAACGAATCCCACTTCCCTAAGGTGAGTGTTCTCAAATTTTTTTTCACTATTTTCTATCATGTCTTGTTCGAATTTCAATTCTTGTTAATAGGTTTCTTTTCATTTGCTGGAATTTACTTCATTTGATTTGATAGAGTGCAAGTTCAGTCCTCTCTATTCATTTGCTGGAATTTCAGTTCTTGTTAATGGGTTCATTTGATTTCTTTTTACAAAGTTTTGATCTTGTTAATGGGTTAATGGGTTTCTTTTAAATCATATTCTTGCTCCTATATATACTGAAGCCATTACAGAGTTTGTGGTCATAACTAAAAAAAGATTTTATTATGGGTTCATGTTTATGATTACAATGTCTTGAAGGCATCATTGGCCATACAGGCTAGTTTTTAACTTTTTGAATGAGTGGTAGTATGGTTTTGACAATAAAGATTAATATCATGGTGTCAACCATGTGTAATTTCTAAAATATATTAGCAAATCTGCTAAATATATTGGGAGCTGTGTTTAGAAAAATTCGAGAGCATTAATCAAGGTTTAGTTGAGCTGGTTAGAAAAACCTATTGGCATTTGATTTACTTTTCATTGGAAGTGTTACATGAATGAAGATGATGAAGAAGAGTGGAATTTTATGTTCAGTAAACCCTTTGGTACCTCCCACAGGCAGAAAATTTGGAGTTTTATTTTATTTTATTTTTTTTGCAGCAAAAATTGATAATCAGGAAGAGAGGATTGATAGTTTCATGGATATTTTAAGGACGATTGTATATGTAAATGTATATAATTTTGAGTGTATATATCTTCTTTTCTCTTTCAGCAAGAAAGTTCACTAATATGCTCATTTTCAATTATATTTATTTAGTATAAACACTAACCATTGCTCTGTGGGAATCATATTTGCAAATTGAATTTTGATGCTAAACAGTTTGGTGAAGTAATGAATCTTCATTCCTATTCAGATTCCATTCTACCATTCAATTACCTATCTTATGCTGAACAATTGCAAGTACCCATCTAAACTCAACATTGGTTATTTTAGGAATTCTTCTCTGCTTGTGTATCTCTAGTGTGTGTGGTTTGGGAAATGTGGAGATTACTAAATCTTGTAGTTGGAATTGCTTGTGAACAAAAAAGAAAAGAAACATGTTTTGTTTAGGATTAAGTGTTGTTAAGCCAACTTATAAAGTTATCTGCCATTTATTTCAATAAGAAATGTTTCTTGGCAAGGGAAACATATAGAAGTAAAAGTTGAGTTTTACACTTTTTGAACTGAATATAGTATTTTGCCCAATCCCCCAATTGTGCACATATAATGTCAAATCATTAATTTTAATTGGGGTCTGCAATTCTACTATGGCAATTTGAATCTGAAGGGCAATCCTGATATAATGATAAAATATTTGAATCATATTTGTAATATTTCCAAATTCAGTTATGAGTCATGACTATAACATTGTGCATGGTAGAGCTAACATGCAACCATGGTTCAGCTTCAAGTGAAGTGTGTTCATAATTGAGCTAATTAGAACCGACCTGTTTCTTGTTACATACATTTGAAGGCCATAGTTTTGTTAGATGCATAATATTTCAGACCACATGCTGCTGGGACCAGAGAGTACTAAGAAGTAAGAAGTAAGAAGTAAGAATTACCTTTATGAGAGCAGTGTAAGTTAATGTTTGTGGATTAAACCCATCACGCACCATCATAGAAACCAGTGCACATGCAGATTTGAAGCATCTTGAAATAGTACAACAATCAATCATTATGTTATCAGTTGCAGCATTTGGGGGGATACCACATGACTTCATATTTTTCTACTGCCATCTAACTCTGCATGTCAACTATAAATAATACAGATAAACATTTGATAAATTACACCAATGTGGTATGTAATAGCAACTAAAATTATTAATAAATGTATATTTGGCACTACAAGAGTACAAGTACTATAATGTTTTGTGTATGTCAATGCATTCTCAATGATACAAGTACTATAATATTTGACAGTAGCTCGTGCATGTTTGGGTAGCTCTGATGCACGAGCTACTGCACTGGGTGGCATGTTGTGTTGCACCAATGTGGCAGCTGATGCTGCATCACCTGGTGCATTAGCTGCTACTATAAGGCAAGCTGAGCTGCACTGGTGTAGCAGCTGGTGATGCACTCTCTGGCTTTTTACATCATTTGCATTTTGTTTCTATAAATCTAGTTACACCAACATGTCTACATATAAACTCTTGAGTTACATGTTGGGAGATAGTTTCTATAGTTTCAAGTCTTAAATATATATGCCTCTTGCACTATAGTTTAAAGAAGATTTTTGTTTTCAAATGTGTAGATATCAGTAGCTTTATTGGTGTTTCATAGGTCGTTACTGTGTAAACGTGCTCAACTTATGATAATTATCTAATGTGTAATTCTTGGCGGTCTTGTAGACCTATTTACGTGATGGTGTAGAATGAGTTTGGTGTACTGTTCACTATTCCAAGCCAATGTAATATCTACTGCCAAGAACTACGAATGTCAGAAACAAGTAACTATCTCTCCAGTTCTGATGGCCATTTTTGTGACGTTGAGAACTGCAGAATTAGGACGTCCCTAAAACTTCATACATTTGGTAGGAGATTTTATAGTTGTCTCTATTGGTCACCAATAAGTACCATGTCCAAGTATTGGCAAAATATTTGTGTTATGCGTTAAAGAGCCAATTCATTGTATTCTTGTTTATGTGTTGTATTGTATTGTGTAGGATGATGACCGTGCATGCAAGTTCTTCAAGTGGTTAGATACCAGCATTTGTTGTACGCGTGGCGCAGCAATAGCACCTATAGTTATTACCAAATTCAACCAATTGGAGCATGCAGTGGAAGTTGCTAGTGAAGAGTTGAAGCAAGCACACACCCTAACAGCCGCAGCATTGGAAAGGGAGCGAGTTGCAAAACGAAAATTTGAAAGAGTCAAAGCTGCACGCATGATCTTTGAAGAGAAAGCAAAGAAGTTGACAGTAACTCTAATAGTCTTGGGGGTCATGTTTCTAGTATTGCTTATCTTGTCTACTAGGTTTGGGGAAGTCAAAATCAGGCAGATGTGTCTGCCATAATGGGATGTGTATGTATGTAATAACTGCAAGTTGTATTATTACATTTGTTTTGTATGTTAATCGTACTATTGCAAGTCAGTTTATGATATGTATGTAGTTGTACTTTTTAAAACAATGTGGAGACGTTTGATGGAGATAATGTTATTGCTAAGTCTAAAGAAGATTGTAAATTCTGTTGTTGTATATGTGTGTCTATATATATACACAATTTGCCAGCCATTGATAGATTGGGTTCTTGGTGTCTTAAGAAAAATTGAGAGTAGATTTTGTGTTTTTTTTTTTTTTTTTTTTTTTTTTTTTGTATAAATTCCTCGTAGTTTACTGTTGCAATCTTAAAATCCATTGACTTTACTGTAATATTCAGATTAGATTGGACTCTATTCAGAAGTCCCTTGTAACCAAGAAATCTACTGTTGCAATACTGATGAGTTTCACATGTAACGATATATACAACTTCATAAATCGAAGGCTTTACAATCAAGTCTTGTGAGCTATTAGTTCTGCTTGACAACAAAAAAAGAACCATAATACAAAATGGTATTACATTGAAGTTTGTGAACCATCAGTTATGGTCCATATATATCGATGCTGTGATATAGCTCCGAACCTCTTTCATCTCATCTGAATCCAAGTAAGAGACAACATCTACCACTCCATCGTAATGACCTCCCTCACTACCTCCATATGTGCCTCATGCAGAACGCGAATGTGGAACGTCATTGTGGTCATGTGCTCTAATAAAGTTGTGAAGAACCATTGTAGCAACAATGATGTAATTTTGAGTGCGTATATGGAAGCCTGGCATACATCTCAAAATTTTCCATCCATTCTTCCAAACTCCAAAAGTTCGTTCTATGACCAAACAAAGTGAGGAATGGAGATAATTAAATCTCTCCTTTGGACGATGCAGCTGTGATCCTCTTTGAAAATCGGGGATGTGGTACCGCTCCCCCTTATATGGTGCAAGGAACCCTGTCTTCATCGGGTACCCTGAATCAACAAGATAATATTTTCCTGCAAACAAACACATTTATTATATTAGCATTTTCACTACGTAATACATACTTTAATACTGAAATTAAATTGCATATTTACAAACCAAGTGGAGGTTTTGGAAAATTGTCACTCTCATTATTGAGGCAATTTTAAAAAATCCTGGTGTTGTGCGCTAACCCTTCCCATCCCATACACGCGAATGTGAATTTCATATCAAAATCACATGCGCACATACAGTTTACTGTTGTGGCCCCTTTCCTTCCTCTATATGGGTGTTGCTCCTCTTCTAGTAAGACCAAGGAGTCGTGAACCCCATCAATCACACCAATGCAACCCTAACAATTGCCACAAAAATGCCATGTGAAAATGAAATACGTGGTATGACTATAAAGATAACAGAAATACAATCAAGTCAAGATACCAAATTCACAAAGTACCTTGAAATGTGGCCAATATCGATCTGACCCCTGAATATGTGATGGCATGGTACGAAATGTAGGATCAGCAGGCTTGATAATGTCTAGTGCCATAACCGTGGCTAATAAAGTAATTACCGTGGCCACATGTCGATGCACTGTCTCACTGGAATGTTGAAATCTATCCTGCATCATTTTGTTACCCATGGCATTACCAAGTACCACCAATGCCATTGCCACTGACTCCTCCAAGCAAACTCTTTTGGTACCGTCATATCCATACTAAGTGCGCAATGTATTACACAATTGTCGAAACACATGGCTTGACATTCTAAACACATTGTGACATTTCTTCTCATTTCCATTTAATGTATATTGTACCTATTCATACCCTGTTTGTATATTCGTATGCATTGGTACTTTGGTCATATCGGTCTCTATGTAAGCTACGACACTTGTACACTCAGCTATATATGCTGTAAGTACAATGTCCTCGCTAATCTCAAAGTCTGCGTCCCTGTATATGTTACCAACTTTAATTGCATGTACAAAATCTGGAGTGATACTATAATACGTAGGCTAAAAACAAGTTATTAGTATAGAAACTTACTGGTGCTGGGAATCAGATGAGTCATTTAACAAATCCATCCTTTTGAATACCTTGAGACTTCTTTCTTTTTATATCTGTGGAAAGCCAATACACACATATTCAGCAGTCACCTAGAGAATATAGTCCATACCACAACAATATCTAATATAGACACTGACACTACAGACACTGACACTACACAGGTACAACTACTTCATTTCGCTAACAAATAAAAGAAGAAAATATTAGTAATAGAATAAACCAATGGCTACATGTGATCCTAATTAAGTATCAGCATACCCTTATAATTAATCAACTGTAAGACTCGTTATCATTAATCAATGGCTACATGTGATCTTAAAACACACGTACCATTGTATACCATAAAAAAAAAGCAACTAATGACAACCCTTGTTCACCTCCACAACATTTAAAACTACTGCTATAAAAGATCTAAATGCAATTCATCATCTAGTGGCATTTGGTATTGTTCACAGGCTGTGTGAACAGTACCCGTGAACAGTACCAGAGAAGATCTAGTGTTCTTTTGTACCCAAAAAGAAAAAGAAAAAAAAAAAGAGGAAAAATTGGGTTGGCTGATCCTTTTCTACACATGTTTAGAAGAAAGAAGCACCAACTTGACATAATTTCATACAGACATTGACACTACACAGGTACAGCTACTTCATTTCGGTAACAAATAAAAGAAGAAAATATTAGCAATAGAATAAATCAATGGCTACATGTGATCCTAATTAATTATCGGCATACCCCTATAATTAATCAACTGTAAGACTCGTTATCATTAATTAATCGCTACATGTGATCTTAAAACACACGTACCATTGTATACCATAAAAAAAATTATAAAAAAAAAACCAACTAATGACAACCCTTGTTCACCTCCACAACATTTAAAACTACTGCAATAAAAGATCTACATGTAATTCCTTAAAAAAAATGATGAAAACAATTAAAAGAAAGGCATGAAAATGAAACCCATCATCTAGTGGCATCTGGTACTGTTCATGGGCTGTGTGAACAGTACCAGAGAAGATCTAGGGTGCTTTTGTACCCAAAAAGAAAAAAAAAAAAAAAAAGGAAAAATTGGGTTGGCTGATCCTTTTCTGCACATGTTTAGAAGAAAGAAGCACCAACTTGACATGATTTCATACAGACACTGACACTACACAGGTACAACTACCTCATTTCGATAACAAATAAAAGAAGAAAATATTAGCAATAGAATAAATCAATGGCTACATGTGATCTTAATTAATTATCAGCATACCTCTATAATTAATCAACTGTAAGACTCGTTATCATTATTCAATGGCTACATGTGATCTTAAAACACACGTACCATTGTATACCATAAAAAATAAAAATTAAAAAAGAAAAAAAATAAAAAGAAAAAGCAACTAATGACAACCCTTGTTCACCTCCACAACATTTAAAACTACTGCTATAAAAGATCTACATGCAATTCCTTAAAAAAAAAAAAAGATGAAAACAATTAAATGAAAGGCATGAAAATGAAACCCATCATCTAGTGGCATCTGGTACTGTTCATGGGCTATGTGAACAGTACCCATGAACAGTACCAAAGAAGATCTAGGGTGCTTTTGTACCCAAAAAGAAAAAAAAAAAAAAAGAGAGGAAAAATTGGGTTGGCTAATCCTTTTCTGCACATATTTAAAAGAAAGAAGCACCAACTTGACATGATTTCATACAGACACTGACACTACACAGGTACAACTACTTCATTTTGGTAACAAATAAAAGAAAAAAATATTAACAATAGAATAAATCAATGGCTACATGTGATCCTAATTAATTATCAGCATACTCCTATAATTAATCAACTGAAAGACTCATTATCATTAATCAATCGCTACATGTGATCTTAAAACACACGTACCATTGTATACCATTAAAATAAAAATTAAAAATTAAAAAAAAAGAAGCAACTAATGACAACCCTTGTTCACCTCCACAACATTTAAAACTACTGTTATAAAAAATCTACATGCAATTCCTTTAAAAAAAAAATGATGAAAACAATTAAATGAAAGGCATGAAAATGAAACCCATCATCTAGTGGCATCTGGTACTGTTCACGGGCTATGTGAACAATACCTGTGAACAATACTAGAGAAGATCTAGGGTGCTTTTGTACTCCAAAAAAAAAAAAAAAAAAAAAAAAGAGGAAAAATATACATAAATTTTTTTTTTGTACCCATTGCTAAAGTTGTCATGTAGTTGTTGGAATTAGATTAGTTTCTTTGTACCCATTGTTATGATGGCCAACACACTATGCATTCCTTTTCTAAGAACAGTACTTCTAAAAGAAAAAAATTGTGAACCTGTTAGCAAAGAGAGTGAAATATTACCCCATTTCTCCTGTACATACTCAATTTATGAGAAAAGGGATGCATAAAGATAATCCAATCACTACAACACCAAGAGGTACATAAAGATAAGCAACTCGGGCTGTAGACAAGCCCCTTTCCTTCAAAGAACATGAAACTGAGGGTTCATTTCGTACTGCTTCTCTAGCCACCTTAGCTGGGCCTCCTTCCTCTGAACATTAGCTGCAAACATGTTCCTACCGTCTACGTTATTCACGAAGAAGAAGGTGCTGAACATATGAAGGTGATCACCCGCTTGCACCCCAGGAAGACTTAACACAATGTCCATAATTGCTTGCATCTCATTAGCTGCTATGGTGCGAAATGGTGTATTATAAGTACTTACACTTTTACTTTCAACAATAACATCTGACATGCTCTTCAAAGAGTCGGACATCTCTTGAATGGTTGAATGCTTCTTTCTTGGTTTCTTGCAAATTCCCCTGAAAGTTGGACACCGCTTGCCAAGCCTTTCCCCTTATTCATTGCCGGTCTTGCTTTGGACGATGCTAGGCCTTCAACCTCCATTAGGTCAACTAAGTTCACAGAGGGTTCACATTGGGGGTCAATAAATTCTTTGCTATCGGTGGAGTTCTCAGACCCTTCGGTGTATTCATTTGGTATTTCACCACTCGTGTAGAATGCATTTTTTCCCGTTGTAACCGTGCCTTTAAACATGATTTCTATGGACTTAACATTCGGCAAAGGTTTGTTTTTAAAGGTTAATGCCTTGGGACATGCCTACATGTGGACAACCGGTAGTTAGAACACAATATTAGTTGTAGACAGCTGAGTTTTTCACAATTATGTAAAGTGAATTAACCTAAATCTTTTGGGTCCACCACTCATCAGTATCAGTGGCCTGAATAACCCCAGTTATAGGATCATAACCTAACCCAGTCTCACCAAAACACTCCTACCAAGCCTTCCACTGTTTTCTCAGATGATCCCATTTGTTTTTAAACTGCGTGTGAGTCACCACTTTTCCTATTTCACCCAACTACTCAATCACTACATCAACCCCTTCCTTTCTAAAAAATCCTTGATGCTTCTTGTCGTCTAGGACTTGAGCAGCAGACAAATCACAATAAATTTTTAGTTCCTTAGAATCTTTCCACCCAGTTCTCAATTGATTACCATCGGCCTTCGATTTCCCCTTACCCATTTTTACTACAACTTCCTTCTATACTCATTGAGGCATTTCAACGAACAGTTTGTATGCATATCATAATCAGTTACGCATGCCCACATGAAAAATACAAAGTAAACTCACATATATAATCCAAATACAACATAGGGAGGAAGAGAAACACCCAAAATTACATGAATGAGAGAGAAACCCACATACCAATGTCATGGAAAACACAAAAACCACACACAAACATTGAACTAAAATTACACATAAATGTTGAACACAAAACCACAGATTGAACTGTGTTCATGGAAAACAATATAACCAGAGAGCAATAGATCAGAGAGTATGAAAAGTTAGACAGAACAGTACCCGTGAATGTAGAGACCCACAGTGGCGGCAACGACATCCCAAGCGGAGAGAAGGTGAGCTCGAGCGAAGCACGAACGGATGGGTTCGCTTGTTCCGTGTGGGATTGTAATTACCGTGTTTCAACTCTTGTTTTGATGGTTTATTGCAAGATGAAGGGTAGGTGCATTTCATTGAAGACGAAGAGGACGGGGCATTGATGAAAATTGAAGACATCTCTGCACGGTAGTTGAGAGGAAGAAAGGGAATACAAAAGTTTAGCCGTTAAAGAGAACGCAGTGTTTTGTCCTTCTGCTTCGTGGGTCAGAGAGTGTTGTGAACAGTACAGATTGGATTCAACGCGTTTTGTGTTTATGCTCACCAAAAAAGTGGAGTACCTACATGCAAAGACGTTTTAATGAAATGGTGCGTATTGGAGTTTCATTTTGCATTTCAATGTGGAGGTTTTGTGCGTTTACTTGCTGCCACTGTAGCCAGGTCCCACGCCTATCAAAAACACAAACGTGAAACGCTCACAGTAAACGCCCAATCCAAACGTAACCTAGGTCTTCAATGAATATAATTAAAAAGACCCTATTGCAGCGCTTTTCAATATGTATTGTAGGTACATTTCAGGTGCTGTAAAATTAACTTTAAAAAAAAAAAAGTTAGATATTTTTAATTATTATAAATATATCAATCAAAAGTCAAATGCTTATCTCTTTTGTTTTTTAAGAAAATTACATTTTATACCCAATAATTTATAGGGTATAACAAATTAAACCATGTAGTTTAAACAAATTAATGAATTATACTTTGAAGTTTCAAAAAGTAACAAATTGAACCTCACCTTATTTATGTGGATTGTATTTGAGATTTAATCTATACTATTGTAGGGGCCCGAGGACCGAGGAAAGGGTTGTAGAACTGAAGAGTGGATATTGGGGCATTACATGTCCGAAGAGGGAGGATACCCGACGATAAGAGGAGAAGAGGCAAAAGGTTCCTAGGAGCTTCAGGTGGGAAGGATTGGCTGAAGAAAGAGAATCATGAGGAGTAGAGGAAGTTTCCAGTAAGAAGTAGCCTGTTGCCTTTGCATTAAATGGTGGGCAACAGCTTTATTAGCTGCATTGATGAGGAAGTGACCTAAACAGTATAATTCACAGCTAAGCAACTCCTTGTACCACATTCCTCAGATGTTTAAAGGGACAGGTATCGCTAGGAGAAATTTTATTAGGTAAAGATGGGGGATTAGGATGTGAAGTGGAGGGAGTATATAAGAAAAAGATGGTTCTCATGGAAGGGGATTAGGCATAAATATCAAAAGTGAGAGTAACAAGAAGAACATTGAGAGAAGAGAGTGAGCAGTAGATATTTCTGTGTATCATTGGCTTCCTCAAGCAGTCTTGTACTTAGATATTTGCTCACATATTCTATAATATAATGCCTTTTTTTTTTTCCCCATATTTCCATCCTCGGGCTAGGCCCTCTCTTGTTGTTTGATTCCCTCTTTTACAAATCTATTGATTTGGGCCATAGTTAAACTATATAAACTCACTGTTCTAAGTGAGCTTGGGCTACTAGATTTTTTTTGGTCCATACAATTGGCGGCGTTTGTGGGAAACATCAAGGTGCAATGGAGTTGTCCTGAGGAGTCATGGCTAACGTAGGCCAAGATAGGGAAGAATCGGTTGGCTCGCAAAAGGAGAACCAGTTTGTTAACTTGGAGCGAAGAAGAGATAGGCAACGCACCCCAAGCATTATGGTAGAGTCTTACCACACAGATCGCAATAAGCGGAGTCATTCAAGGACAAGGAGTCATGTTTCACATGATCAGGAGACACAGAAGTTGCAACAGGAGATAGATCACTTGCGTAGGAAGTTGAGACGTAGGGAGAGTGATAGGAGGAGTCCACCATCATCACACTCCATCTAGTGAGTCCTACTTTGCATCTCCACGCTAGGATAAGTTGGAAAAGAATAGAAACAAGCGTGAGAGGAGGTCTTCCCACCGTGGCATGGGGAATGATGCAATGAGTAAAGCCCCACAACAAATTTCTAAGTCACCTTTTCTTAGGAGAATCAACAAGGCCAGGCTCCCTCATCGGTTTCCCCAGCCAACTTTCACCGTTTACAATAGAAGGACTGATCCCGTGAAGCATGTCAGCCACTTTAACTAGAAGAAGGCAGTTCAGTCTGGTAATGAGGCTCTCATGTGCAAAGGTTTCCCTTCCAGCCTCGGGCCGGCAGCTATGCGTTGGTTTGATGCCTTGAAGGAGGGGTCAATAGGGTCCTTTGAGGGGTTGACGAGGGCATTCGGCGCTAGATTCATAATGTGCAGTAAGGTCCCCAAGCCAGTAGATTCTCTGTTGTCTATGACGATGAGGGAAGGAGAGACCTTTAAGACTTACTCGGATAGGTATTGGGAAACTTATAATGAAATATATGGAGACTTTGAGGATTTAGCAGTGAGAACCTTTAAGGTTGGCCTCCTTACAAAGCATGAGTTGAGGAAGTCATTAACGATGAATTATGCTTTGAATATGTGTCAGCTTATGGATAACATAGATAAGTTTAAACGGTAGAGAATGATTAAGTACAGGGAAAAGGTAAAGCTAAGATGTTCCCAGAAAAGAAGGATCCTCGGGGAGAAGGATATCATAATAATCGGCCTATAAGAGATTTCTCTAATCAGACGTCATCCACGGGAGCTCAATTGGTCAATTCACTATTTAAAGTGTATCAAATATTGGAGAAGATAAAAAACAAGCCATATTTCAAATGGCCCAATAAGATGGGTGGGGATTCATCTAAGAGGAACCAAAGCCTCTATTGCCATTACCAATAGGACAGAGGACACACAACGAAGGATTGTAGGACCCTGCGTGATCACTTAAATCAATTGGTGAAGGTAGGGAAGCTCAACCAGTTCTTACATTAGCCTACGGGGTAGATCGGGCACTCGAGAGTTAGGTTTCATGGGGATGGTGTTTCTCGCCTAGCGTTGGGAACTATTAGTGTGATCTTTGCTAAGCCACGGAGTGATGTTGGGGAAAGTTCCAGGGTCATGTCCGTGGTTGGGGGCCCCAACGTAGAGACCAGAGACCAGGCCCCTAAAAGAGCCAAAGTGATGGCCACCCCTGCCTTGGGTTTCTCTGAGGAGGATAAGGAGGGAACATTCCAACCACATGATGATGCTTTGGTGGTTACCATAAGGATCGGTGGATATGACGTAAATAGGGTACTAGTTGATCAGGGAAGCAGAGCAGAGATCATGTACCTTGATTTGTATAAGGGGTTAAATTTAAAAACCGAAGACCTGGAAAGGTATGATTCACCCTTGATGGGTTTTGGTGGGAGGATGGTAATCCCCTGTGGAATGATAAGGTTAAGCCGGGGACTAGGAGGTGCAGGTCAACTTTATCATGGTAAAAGCCTACTCCCTTTACAAAGCTATCTTAACCAGACCCTGGCTTCATGATATGGGTGCGATGTCTTCAACCTTGCATTTGAAAGTCAAGTATCCCACTCGAGGGAGAGTGGGGGAGCTGGTTGTTACCTAGGCAAAGGCTAGACAATGTTTGGTGTCAACAATTACGAAGCATCCTGTAGATCTTGTTGCAGCAGCAAAGGATTAAGTCCTATAGCAACTAAAGGGCCCTGTAAGGGGTAGCAATCCAAGGCATGTGGAGAGTCGTTCGAGGAGCTGGAGAAGGTGGTAATAAGGCAAGATGAAGGGCGACATTTTCAAGTGAGATCCCAGTTACCACCATTGGAAAAGGCATAGTTGGTGAAGTTTTTGGAAGTCAACATTAATGTGTTTGCTTGGAGCACTTCTGATGTACCAGGGATTGATCCTGAGTTTATGTCATCAATTGAATGTGAATCCCGAGACCACACCATGTAAGCAACCTCCTCGGCGCTCATCCAAAAAGCATGCCGAAGCAGTAAGGGTAGAAGCAAACAAGTTGAAACAAGCTGGAGCAATTAAGGAGATCTTCTACCCTAAGTGGCTGGCTAATATTATGGTAGTAAAGAAGAAGAATGGGAAGTGGCATGTATGTATGGACTTCACTGATCTGAATAAGGTTTGCCCAAAGGATCCCTTTCCCTTCAGGATTGATTAGTTGGTGGATGCAACAATGAGGTATCCTCGGATGAGTTTTTTGGATGCCTTCTAAGGATACCATCAAATACCCTTATCACTGTCTGATCAGGAGAAGACAGCTTTTCGTGCTCTTAATGGGAACTATCATTATCGGGTGATGCCCTTTGGCCTTAAGAATGCAGGATCCACGTATCAAAGAATGGTGACGCGGATGTTTGAATCACAGATTGGGAGGAATATGGGGGCCTACATTGATGACATGGTAATAAAGAGTAGGCAGGTAGAAAAGCATTTGGCGGATTTGGGAGAAGTATTCTCAGTGTTGAGAGAACATAAGCTACGTCTGAACGCATCCAAGTATTCTTTTGGGGTTAGCTCGGGAAAGTTTCTAGGCTACATGATAACACACCGAGGGATTGAGGTCAACCCCGATCAGATTATGGCTATTAGCGGCTTGCACCCTCCTCAGAATCCCAAAGAAGTACAAAAATTGACTGGGATGGAAACAACTTTGAATAGGTTCATTTCTCGGTCTGCGGACGTATGTCGTCCGTTCTTTTAGCTTCTTCACATGTGGAAGGACTTTCATTGGACTGAGGAGTGTGTAGCAGCTTTTAAGGGGCTTAAGCAGTATTTGTCAAGTCCTACAATCCTCTCCAGGCCCGAGAAGGAGGAAGTGCTGAATGTGTACCTGACAGTTACAGATTATGTTGTTAGTTTGGTCTTGGTTAGAAATGAGGATAGGGTCCAAAGGCCTGTCTACTATGTCAGTAAATCTTTGCAGGAGGCTGAGTCACGTTATTTACCCCTCGAGAAGGTAGTATTGGCCATTATGCATGCCACTAGGAAGCTTTCTCATTATTTTCAGGCTCATACTGTGGTGGTGCTCACCCAGCTCCCTTTGCAAGCTCTTTTACGAAAATCAGACTATACGGGCAGAATTGCCAAGTGGGAAACCATGTTGGGTGCCTATGATGTCAAGTACATGCCTCGAATTGCTATAAAAGGGCAGGTCCTAGCAGACTTTGTGGCAGAATTCACCGAGGGTACGATGAGTGCGAAAGAGAAAGTATTAGGTGTTATGACCACCTCGGCCATGGTTATTCTCCCGTGGGAAGTGTACATTGACTGAGTAGCTAACCGAAAAGGAGTAGGGATAGGGATTGTGTTGATCACTCTCGAGAAGCTGGTGATGGAGAAATCATTGCGGTTAGGTTTCCTAGCTACCAACAATGAGACTAAGTATGAAGCTCTGCTAGCTGGAGTGGCTATGGTCAGTTAACTAGGAGGAGAAATGGTAGAGTTGTATTTTGATTATCGGTTGGTGGTTGGCCAGGTCAATGGAGAGTTTGAGGCCAGAGATGAGAAGATGTAAGGATATCTTGCTAAAGTAAAATAGGCTTAGGCCTAGTGTAGGAGCTTTGTTTTGAAGCAAATTCCGAGAGGTCAGAACTCCCATGCAGATTCTTTGGCTATGTTGGCAACTTCTCTAGGGTCAAGCCTTCCTTGGGTTGTTATTGTTGAAGACATGACTAGCTCTAGTCTTGTAGAGAAGCTCTCGATCAAGATGTATAGCATCCAAGTTGGATCGAGCTAGATGGACTCCTTGGTAGCTTTTCTAAAGCAAGGTTTGTTGTCCGAAGATAAGGAAGAGGCCAAAAAAGTGCGCAAGAAGGATCCCCGTTATTGGCTATCTGAAGAACAGAAATTGTATAAGCGCACTTATTCAGGGTCATACCTCTTATGTGTGCACCCTGAGGCAATGGAGCCCTTGTTGGAAGAATTACATGAAGGGATATGTAGGAGCCACACAGGAGGGAGATCCTTAGCCCATAAAGCCCTTACCCAGGGATATTGGTGGTTAAGCATGCAGAAAGTCTCGCAAGATTATGTGACCAATGTCCAAGGGCAAGGGCTGGAAAGTGTGATCAATGTCAGAGATATGCCCCAAATATTCATTAACCAAGGGGAGTCTTAAATCCACTCTCCAGCCCTTGGCCATTTGTTCAGTAGGGCTTGGATATAGTTGGACCATTTCCTCAAGCTACAGGGAATTGAAGGTGGCTCCTCGTAGGGATAGACTATTTTACCAAGTGGGTGGAAGCTGAGCCACTTGCTAATATCAAGGACGTGGACACTAAGAGGTTTATTTGGAGAAATATCGTCACAAGGTTTGGAGTCCCACACACATTGATCTCAGATAATGGTATGCAGTTTAATAGTAAAGCCTTTCGAAAATATCATGGAGAGTTAGGGATTAGGAACAGGTATTCTACACCTACTTATCCTCAAGGGAATGGTCAGGCCGAGGCCAATAATAAGGTTATAGTGTCTAGGCTGAAGAAAAGATTAGATAACGCTAAAGGGAAATGGGTGGATGAATTGCCTCATGTATTGTGGATTTATCGTACTACGCCTCGAAGATCAATAAGAGAGACTCCTTTTTCAATGACTTATGGGGTAGAAGCGGTAATTCCCTTAGAGTCAGGATTCCCAACCCTAAGAACTGATCAGCTCAATGCTGAGGAAAATTATTATTTACTCTTAGATAGCCTAGATGTGGCCGAGGAAATGAGAGAGGTTACTGCAGTAAAAATGGCACATTACCAGCAGAGACTTAAGTAAGGGTATGATAAGGGGATGAAGTTAAGGCCATTAGCTCCGGGAGATTTGGTTTTGAGAAAAGTGGTGGGGACAGCAAAGAACTCTGCCTGGGGAAAACTAGGCCCCAACTGGGAAGGGCCTTATAGGATAACCTTTATTGCTGGCATTAGGGCTTATTATTTAGAAGATTTGGATGAAAATGTAATTCCTCGTTCTTGGAATGTAAATAATTTGCGGTGTTATTATTATTAATCTTGTGAACTTCTTTGCTATTCATGTTTGGTTTATTTATGCTACACAATGGATGCGTTTATTGAGGTAACCTTATATGGAAAAATTCTAAGTGTTAAACAAAACCTCGGCCTTGTTTGACTCCTTGGGGTCACAAGCCTTAGGTAAATTAACCTTATATGGAAAAATTCTAAGTGTTAAATAGAACCTCGGCCTTGTTCGACTCGTCGGGTCACAAGCCTTGGGTAAATTAACTGTTATAGAAAAAACTTCTAAGTGTTGGCCAGCATCTAGGTTTGATGTGGCTCCTCGGGTCACGTAGGAAGTTGCTTAAGTATAAGGTAAGGATAAGGATCTTAAGCGCCTCCTTGGATTTCCGGATCAGTGCCAATTGGTTTGCTTCGGATTCCAAGTCTAACTTAAGGTAAGTGTTGATTGGTATTTTTATTAAATTCTATGAGTTAGTCTAGTAATTATCTTATAAGTCGTTTCAGATTGATTAGATGGATAAGAAATATTTCATAATTAAATTACAAGTTAGTATGTTGAAACTATTATAAGGAAAAGAAAGTAATGTGGAATGTAAACTGACAAGTATAAATTAAACAGTTGAAAAAGCATAAAATGAAGTTTAAATTTTTTCATTAAAGTTTAAGAGTTGGAGTACAATGGAAAGAAAAAGAGGGCACCAACTACATTTAATCCCAATTACAAAATTGACTATCAGTTTCTTAGTCTAGGTTCTAGCTATGTAGAGGTTTCTTTTTCTTTTCCTCCCTTCTTTTCCTACTCCTTCTCTTTCTTTTTCCTCTTCAATTGGGCCACTTTAGTTGCTTCCTCCGTCTTCCACGTCCACCACGATGGCTAGAGTGGGATGCTCCTTCTCTTTGTCTTTAGCTAGTGTAGCAGACGGAGTAGAGGCAAGCTGGGTTGAGGAAAAAGTAGGGGCAGAGCTAGGGGTCACTAAAGGTTGTGGGGGGCTGGGGGCCAAGCGCAAGGCAGCAGGGTAGTAGACCTTGTCTAGAGTCCTGAGCTCTAATTCAATACTGACCCCAGCTGCATTCAGGGCTTGACCCCACACCTCCAAGCAAAAGGCCCGAGCAACGTCCTTGAGTTGGGCAGTGAGGCTTTCTGCAGCCTTAGTCATGCTCGCATCATAAGCCACCTGCTCGACCTTAGCCTTCTCATCATCCTTGGCCTTCAGCTGCTTGTGCAACTACTTCAGCTCCACCATGTTCAGTGCCAATTTATTCTCGACCTTTTTTTGGGCCTATAGGCACTCTGCAGCTTGTTTTTCATAGCTGGCCAGGGCAACTTCAGCATTTTTTTGAGCCTTCTCAATCTTAGTCAGTTAGGCAAGAGTTTCCTTAAACTTCTTGTCCACCTTCGCGTGGGCCTTCTCGACTGCTGTCAGCTTGCCTGGCATGGTCCAATGCGTGGTCCAGCCACTCCCCAGCCATGAAGGCAACTTGGACCGACTACAAAATTAATATCGGTTAGGGTTTGTACACGTATTATTTTACTTTATAAAGAGAGAAGGATAATTATATACCTTTGCTAGGTCCTATTTCAAAGATAGGAAAACTTCGCGTTTCCTAAAGGAACTTAGCTCTTGCATGTCCTCAGGTAGGCATAAGGCTTTCTCTAAGCACTCTACTGCAAGGCCTGAGCTACCTTTCTGATGGTCCCTCAAGTTGGCGTCACTCAACACAGGACTACTTAAGCTCAGGGTGAATAAGGGCCTCTAAACAAAAGGCTTGGGTTGTTGGTCTCCCTCCGACTCTTTAGAGGCCCTAGTGGAGGCGCTTTTCTTCTGTTGGCCCTTAGTTGTTCAGGCCTTCTTGGCTAGGGGCTGGTGAGAAGAGTGGGTGACTTCTCCCTCCTCGGCACGCTTAGTGCCTTTGCCTTCTTGGGCCCTCTTCCTCTTCTTGTCAGCGGCATCAACAAAAGATGCACGCGTCGGAGCAGGAGTGGGTGGTCGGGGCACCACCCCGACAATTGAAGAAAAGCCCCCAGCATGGGCCGTTAGCAAAGCAAGAAGGTTCGAGGTCTTTTCCTCGAATCCCATTCCTTCTGGAATATTGGCACTCTCTTGGTTAGTGCTGACTTGTGTGGGGCGTAGAGTGCGGTAAAAGGTACTATGAGCATTCTCGAAGTCCTCTTACTAATAGAAAACCTCGAAGTCCTTATCTATCACTTCCTGAGTAGGTTCAAGAGTGGGTTCTTTGGTTTCTTCATTTGAAACAATGGGAGGTTCTTATGAGTAGAAGAGCTTGGCTACAAGTGGGGCTAGAAGTTGAGTGTCTTGAGTTCTAGCTAAAGGAGGTTCAGCTAATAGGAAGCCTAGGACAGCTACGTCTGTTAAAGTCAACTGAGGGTCACTAGCTCTAATGACGTTCTTTGGGCTTTAAAAACGTTTGGTGAGAGGCTTGTATCCGAGAATGAAGTGCGCAGCTTGGAGTTGACTGTCCTTGTGTAGAAAAATCTTTGACTTAAGGATTTGGTTTAGGTCTGTGAAGTTCACCAGATGCTTGGACGGGGTAGTGTGGTATTCGTCTGCCAATAAAAACAATAAGAGTTATAAATCCAAAAAAAAAAAAAAACACTTAAACTTGTAAGAGCTAGGCAAGATCCTATATGTGTCTATGGTCCTTGGGAACCCTACCTAGTTCCCCTTCCCGAGTAGGACAGTGCAATCCATCATGCTAGTCTCCCGAAATGATAAGGAAGTTCTCGTCCATACCTTTGCTTGAGTTACGTAGGCAGGAGATTAACCTAACGGAAGGAACTCTACATTTAATGTAGTATTTAGTCTTTTCCCCCTTTTGACAGTTGTATACCCAGTTTACGTCATGCCATTTTAGGTTGGTCCCCATTTTTCTGTTTAGCATGTCTACACATCCGAGGACCCTAAAAACATTTAGGGAGCATTGGGTGGGGGTAAGCCTATAATTCATTAGGTAGTCTCGGGTGACCCTTCCCATGGGAATTCCTATCACGCCTTCTATAAAGGCGATCATTGGAATGACTACGGATCTAGGAGGTCTGTTCATGACCAACCATTCACCTATTTCACAATGTTGGAGTTCAACACTATTAGGGATCCTATACTACGCCCTAAAGGTGGACATGCTTTCGAGAGTATCTACTAGCCTAGCAAATCTACCCATGGAGTTTTATGGTAAGATAAATGTAAATTTGTGCAAAAGAAAAATGGGAGTATGAACACACCTACGAGCAATGAAAAGATTTCTCCTTGAGAAGCTGCTTCAACACAAATTGCCAAAATGCATAAATGAAGTAAAGACAGCCCCAAGTCCTCCTTATATAGGGGTGAAAAATGAGTAGTAATTTTCCAGCTCATAAATGAGGAGAAACACGGACCATAGGATCCTCATTGCATCGTAGAACGTGGGGGGACAAGCAGCTACCCTGACACTATAAATACAAGATCATGGATTTCAAAGCGTCAAAAGCGTGCTAGAGACAGGTGAAAGGACGTTACCATGTGGGAACGCATGTGGTACATGTGAGATCAAGTCTTGTAACTAAAACCTTGCTTTTATCTCAGAATTAATGGCAAAGTTTTAGGGGGCTATTGTAGGGGCCCAAGGACTAAGGAAAGGGTTGTAGAATTAAAGAGTGGATATTGGGGCATTACATATCCAAAGAGGGAGGTTACCCGAGGATAAGAGGAGAAGAGGCAAAAGGTTCCTAGGAGCTTCAGGTGGGAAGGATTGGCTGAAGAAAGAGAATCATGAGGAGTAAGGGAAGTTTCCAGCAAGAAGTAGCCTATTGCCTCCACATTAAATAGTGGGCAATAGCTTTATCAGCTACATTGATGAGAAAGTGACTTAAACAGTGTAATTCACAACTAAGCAACTCCTTATACCACATTCTACAGATGTTTAAAGGGACAGGTGTTGCTAGGAGAAATTTGTTAGGTAAAGATGGGGGGTTAGGATGTGAAGTGAAGGGAGTATATAAGAAAAAGATTGTTCTCATAGAAGGGGATCAAGCATAAATATCAAAAGTGAGAGTAACAAGAAGAACATTAAGAGAAGAGAGTGAGTAGTGGATATTTCTGTGTATCATTGGCTTCCTTGGGCAGTTTTGTACTTAGATATTTGCTCACAACTTCTATAACATAATGCCTTTTCTTTTCTTTTTCTTTTTTTCCATATTTCCATCCTCGGGTTAGGCCCTCTCTTGTTGTTTGATTCCCTCTCTTACAAATCTATTGATTTGGGCCATAGTTGAACTGTATAAACCCACTGTTCTAAGTGGGCCTAGACTGCTAGATTTTTTTTGGTCCTTACAACTATCTATAAGAGGATTCCCCTCTTTGAACTGAACTTTTTTTGTAGTTTAGAAATACCCTCATTAATGAATGGTAACTTCTCTTAAAAATAGAGTTATAAATGTCAAATAACAAATTTCATTTTGAATTCAAAAAGAGAACTCCTAAAATTTTGGATTTTTTTCCCTTCACGTTCATCTTTTTATTCCCTAAAATTTAGCATTTTTTTATTCCTTTTTCATCCTACTAAAAGTAAAATACCCTTAATTTAAAAAATAAAAAATAAAAAATTAAGAGATCTCCTAAAATTTAGCATTCTTTGCACTCACATTCATCTTATTTTTCCTACCCAAACTTTTCACTATATCACTACACCACTTTCAAACACACGTTCAAAAAAATATATATAGTTACTTCTTATTTCTAAAGTTTATCAGTTTTATTTGTGTGAAAAAAAATATATATATATTTTTTCAAATTTAAGATATAAATTATTAACCTTTATCCAAAAACATAAAAAAAGCCTCTGAGCACACGTGTGCTTAGAGGCTAATATATATTAAGGATTTAAATTGTTACTTTTAGAACCCTCAAAGTTACATTTGTTACCTTTGAAACTATAGGGTTTAATTTATTACTTCTTAAGACTCTAAGGTTTGATTTGTTACTTTTAAATCTATGGGTTTAATTTGTTTTACCCCTAAATTGTTGGGTTTAAAATGATTTTTCCCCCCTTTTTTTCTTGGAAAATTTTAAAGAGACTAGCCCCTTGTACAAATCCAAATTCTTCCCTCACAGAAAGTCAGGAAATACCAATTGAGGCAAGTGGCAGGTGGTAATTGAGCAACTCCATCAAGGGAAGATGTAATTTATCACTTTTTGGGACTCATTTTTTTCCATAGGAATTGCAATGTTCTTGCGGTCTTGCCCATTTGCTTGTTACCCGAATTTCTTGTAATGCTATTTGGATGCCCTTAACAATTTCATCCTGCTCTTCTTGGGTCATCTTAGAGGATGTAGATTGTCTGGACTAACTTTTGTTTTTACCATTCATTTTGAATAATAATACGTAATCATTCAAAAAATAAAGAAAGGAAAAAAGAAAAAAAAATGGTAGGTGGTATGTGTGGTTGTCAAAATCCTAATCTTGGATCTCAGAATCCTAATATCCTACAATCCTACTTCATAAAAATGATCCAAATTAGTGTTGAATCTTTTATGGTGTAGGATTGACATGGGATCACAATCCTGGATGATGGAATGTAAGATCCTAAGAACCTACTCTATAGAATCCTTAAGATCCTATTCCATATAATCGATTTGGATTGGTGTAGAATCATTCACATAACCTCTAAGCAATTGAATCGATGTCCATTAAAGTTATTATAATTATTTGTAATTATGTCTCTCAATGGTGAGATTTGTATTGTCTAGCTCTATTAATCAAGTTGTAATGAGTTTTGAATGGTTTGGTATATTTTATTATCTTGATACAATTGAAACATTTGTAAAATCTTTGTAACTTTGGAATTTGGATGATTTTGTATTTTTTGTTTTGTTTTTGTCATAGTAGTTGTAGTTAATGATAGATTTGTTAATTTGGAACATTATGTATATTTTTGGTGTTCGATTTTATTTTATTTTTTATTTTTTATTTACAAAATAGAATTCTACTCTAGCCTAATTTTTATGTATATATGTGTGGAGTTCCTTTCTAGAGACTTGAACCTTATCCCTTACCCCCCACATTCCACGAGCACTTATACTTATAATGTTCGAACTTGAAACTTTTAAGTTTGAAATTTGAAGCTTGTTATTTATTTATGTATTGGTGATTTGGTATTAAGTAATTAGTAGTTTAGTGCCTTTTTATGAATAATTTGTGTTACATTTACTTCTTTTTTTTCTTATGGTTTTTTTATATGTATTATTATTATTGTTGATTTTTCATTATATTTTTTTCTACAAAAAATAGAATCTTATAGTTCTCGATCTATCCAAGAAACTCTCATTTATCTATATAGGATCCTCATCTAACTACCACTTAAAAGTATGATCGTCTCTAAATAAATGAAAAATTGTATTAGGTTTATATAAAAATGATTATCCATCACTCATCATTTTATCGAGTAGTTGTCATTGTCACCGAATAAATGAGAAAAAAATTATGGTAAAAACCCATTGGTAAAAAAGAAAAAGAAAAAGGAAGTGAAATGTGGTAAATTGAGATTTTTACCATTTTGGTAAGAAGTAACCTGTAGATTCAATTGGATCTTTCCCAAATTGACACTTGGGGAACCTGAGTACCAAAAGCCCAAATGCTAGTTTGCAAGTGCATGGTCCTAAAAACCCATTACAATTACAGCACCAAACACTAACAAAGCCACCAGTGAAGCAGAGGACCGGATACACTCATACCCCCAAAACACAGTTAGAAGAAAAGCTCCGAATTCCAAAAGCAAACCCGCAGAGCCATGGAAGTGGAGGGGTCATCGAAGAAGATGATAGCAACACAGGCTGAGATGGTGGAGGCTAAGGTCCCCATTCCCTACAGAGACCAGTGTGCCCACTTGCTGATTCCTCTCAACAAGTGCAGGCAAGCCGAGTTGTACCTCCCATGGAAGTGCGAGACTGAGCGCCACATATATGAGAAGTGCCAGTACGAGCTCGTCATGGAGCGAATGATCAAGATGCAGAAGATCCGTGAACAACAAGAGGCCAACTCGAAGAGCGGCAAGAAGAGCCCCATTCCTCTCATTCCCAACACTGCCAATGCTTCATAGAGTTGACTGACGCCCACAAATCCCATTTGGGTTAGTGATTCTGAATCCCCAAATATGTTATTTATTTGTTTTTTCTTTCTTTGGTTGATGATGGGTTTGTTCTGGGTGTTTTTTTTTTTTTTTTTTGGGTTATTTATGATCTAGGATTTTGTTGTGGAAATTTAGGATTTTTTGTTTGTGGGTTTTATTGATTGATGCATTTTTGGTTGATCTATGAAGTTTTGGGGGTTTGAGTTGATGGGTTATTGTTGGATTGTGTTATTATTTTGTGGGGAAATGATTGATAGAGATTTTGATTTTGAAGATTTTGAGGATTGTGGTGGTTGGTTCTTTATTTTTTATGATTAGTTTGTGCTTGGTTTGGGCTTTGTGTGTCAAAAGTCAAAACTAAGTTAGAGGCTGTGAATTTGTTCCCATCAAGATTGTTGCTTTGGATAGGGATCCAATAGAGCTCACTGCCTACTGGGTTGGATAGTTGGTGGTCAAGTGGTGGGAGCAGTCTTACAAATATAAAGTCTAAGAGAGTCGCTAGTACTGAACTTCTGATACTATCACTAGCTGATTTTCAAAGATTTTGATCAGAGATATAAGATTTAGGGATGGTTTACAATCATTGGCAATGCAGGTCTTGATTGAAGCAAGTAATATAGGGGGGGAAAAAGAGAGAGTGGTTTTGAGTTATAACTGTTGGAAGTTGAGGGGTAACTCAGGGGAGAGGTATGGATATAATTTTTTTTGATTGGTAATTTACACACCTGATGGGTCTTGAACCCAAGACTTCACCCTCCACCTAACACTTATAAGAGGAGGAGGTGCTAGTTGTGCTACAGCTCATTGGCTATAATCACTGTGAGTTTCCTCGCCATGGATTGTTTCCAGCTCCAGCTGAGAGAGGGTCATTTAGCTGCCTGAGTGCATAATTGCATATGATAAGTTTGTTTTAGATGCGTAAGGATTTCTTTTTTTTTTTTTTTTCTCTTGAACCTATTCAATGGTCTTAAGAAAAAATTAGCTTTTGATTCTTCTTCAATTCATGGTTCAGCCCCTGCTTTCTAGCCCTTTGTCCATGGATTAAAAGCTTGACTCAACCTCTTTCTGGAAGTACATTCACATTTAAATAGGAAATTTGATTGACAGAAGCATAATTTTTTTTTTTGACCTAGGCTACCTGCTATTTTATCACGTGATGTAAGAGACTTAATTGTGCAGTTTATGTGGACTGCCATGCTAAGTTTGAGTTGAGTGAGTTTGTGTATGCTGCAAGTTGCATGTAGTTGTACATGGGAATTCCCCCTAAATTTACAATTTTTTTAATATAAAGTAATAAATTTTATTGATCAAGAGTTCCTTATCAACAAAAAAAAAATATTGATCAAGAGGCACTCCCTCACGTACACAGGATGTATACATGATGTAGTCCTAAAGAATCGCAAAGAGTGACAGGTACAATTGGAAAGAAAGAGAATGATTGTCACTAGAGCCCAAAACATGGGACCTTTCAAACTGTATCTTGTAGAAGACAGCTTTAGTTGAACAACTGATATTTCCATGTCTTCAAAAGTACAGTTGTTCCTCTCTCTCTCCACAGTGTCCATTGCAGGCATAAAGGGGCTTGATTCCAAACAAAAGGAGTAATGATTACCAAACAGGTTCCTCCATCCATATAATAGATCAATGACACTCTTAGGCATTAACTATAAACCCCAAAAACAGAAAAGACAAATAGTATGCATGTATGTCATGTATGTGGGATACACATTGTTGAGTGTTAAGTATAATAGTTAGACATTACTTATCCCAAAAAAAAAAAAGTGTATTATAGTTAGACATTGTCATCATGTTCTGCTTCTCATTGATGTGTGTTGGTTCACATATAATTGTATGATACTGAGTCAATAGTGACAAATAAAATTGGGATATAAGGAGAAATTAAATAAGGTGGCGTTCAATGAAGATGAAAAAGTGCAGTAGTTAGGTGAAACATCATACAGATTGAAAATGTAGCTGGAAGTTAACAAGAAGATGAGCTAAAATACCATGAAAAGACCTGTCAAAGATTAGGTACTGAGGTGTCTGCTGTGATCAAAGGGTAAATTCTTGGAACAGCATGTGAAATTGTTTGCAATTTTTAAATTGCCTTTAAAAAAATGTGAGTTCATGGAGAAATAAGAGAGAGAATATGAAAATTTCTGATACAGCCCTCAGCCACCATAATCAGTATGCATAGGAGAGTTCCGTACAAGAAATAGAGAATATTCTTGATAATGAGGTGGGGGATACCTCATCAGTGACATCTCACCATTATGATATTCTAGGCTCTTCTAGAAAAGTACAATACAGTTGTACAAGTCATAGTGTAATAGCTATCTATCAAAAAGTCATATCATAATAGCTATCTATCAATGAGTCATAGTGCAATATCTTTATAACACTCACCCTCAAGGTGCAGCATACATATCATCTAAGCCCTGCTTGGTACAAATAGACTCTAACTGACTCCTAAACAATGACTTTGTAAAAATATCAGCAAGTTAATGTTCAAAATTCACAAATGGTGTAGTGATTTCTCCACTTAGAAACTTGTCTTGTACAAAGTGACAATTTACTTCAATATGCTTGATCCGTTCATGGAATACAGGATTGGAAGTGATGTGTAAAGCAGCTTTGTTATCACCCGATAGTGGGATAGGAGCAGGTATTGAGACTCCTGAAAGAAGTGTTGTACCCATTTTCTCCATATTTACTTGTTGCCAATTGAAGACTAAGGCCATGTTATTGCAGATTGTCAAGCTGGGGCAATCATGATGTTCAATCATCCCCATGCTTGTAGACATTCATCTGCTCTTTGTGCCCTGGTGAAAGGAATCCATGAATTTCCCCATGCTCACTTATGGATCAATCTAGTTCTCTACATTACCCATGAATTGCCCTTCTCAATAGTCAGTCTCCTTTCTTTCTTGCTCTGTTTGCCCTACTCTTTGTTTTCACAAAGATCAAAATAGGAATTAAGTGTTAAGTTTCTTTCAAAGATGGAGAGAGAGAGGAATGAGGTGGATATGATTTTACGTGGTTGGAAGGGTTTGATATTTGGGTATATGTTTGGAATGGAGGGAGATGGGAGAGAGGATAGGGGAAGGGTGGTTGGAATACACACATAGATTTTTTTTTTTTCATGTCAGATTATCTTGAAGGTAAAACAATAGATGTAGAGTACCTAGCATGCCCCTAGAGCCAAAGTGGAAGGTGATGCCATAGGTTCAAGACTCATTTAAGTCCGTGTATAACTTACCAATATAAGAGAGGGGGTGGGGGGGGAACCCCAAGCCTGATGGTGGAGTTTTGGAATGCAGGATTAAGAATTCCTTTATTTTCAAAATTCTGTGTATTATTTAATACCTTCTCCAAATACACTCTTAAGGTCATAGAGTGGCCATTTCTAAATGATGCAAGTTGATAGATGTTATGGCTTATATGGCCTGGGCTTTGTGAAATACAATGGAAGTGACTTTTGTATATGTTACCTTGATTTCTATTATTATTCATGGTGGCAATGATGGAGTGTTGTGTAACAAGAATGTCAAACTCTTCAATGAGAAGCACCTGTTCTCTCTTGCAAATGACACACGGCTTTCTCCCTTTATCTATCATTACAAAAATCTAAGTAATGCCATGCTGGTGTAACATTGGAGAAAGAAAGGCACTTGTTTTGCCATACTAATACTAAGTTGCTGCTGTTGGTTTACATGGAGGGTGTGGTGGTGAAAGGCTTCCCCCAAAGTGTTGTTTACTGCTGTTTGGAAGAAAACCCGGTAAACTAAAATACCATAATGACAATTTGATAGGAGTGGAGAAAATTGATACATTTGAATTCGAGACTTAGCAAAAAAAAAAAAATTGTATTCAAGATTGCAACTGGCAAGATACTAGATTCTATAGAGGTTATTCAAATCGTGTTTATAGCCCCCTTTTTTTTATAGGTAAAAACCTGAATTAAACAATATATAGCCCCTTTTACTGGATAAAAGATCTCACCGAGAAAGGACAAGTGGAATATATCAGGGAATCTTAGGTTGTGCGTGGTTCCATTTTAAGAAGACTGTTTCAGAAACCCATTCTTAGAAAATGATTAAAAATTTATAAAATTTTGTGGATGAATTTCTTAGAAAAGGACTTCAGAAATATTCCTGATGAACTCAAGATATTTTTGATCTTAGAGGCAAATAGTTCTAAATCTTCACAAGACAATTTCCAGAAAGTCATTTAAAGAATTTGACAATAAACCTTCAGAAATTTCAATGTTTTGAGGATCAATTATTTCTGAAAATTGTCTGGTAAAATACTCAATGAATGGATAAACAAGTTTGAAGTGAGAACCAAAGTGGCTCTTAGTTTTAATGATTTTTTGACGTATAATATCATGTGTTAGGCCACTGATGGATGTTTAGTGTATTAGAATCTTGTTGTGCTAAGCTGTTACAATTTATTCGTGCCACATCTCTGAGCTTTTCTACAAGAACTGTTATTTTTTCTGTTAAACAGCAGAAAGCAATTGAAAATTTGAGATTGAATATCTGAAGTTTGATTGATGCCCAATGTTTTCTGTTTCATAATAGCACATACTTCAGTCATGACTCATCATTTCCAAGTGCATGGAGGCACACAAGCATGTGTTATGTGTACATTTAACTGAATGATCCAAAGTCCACCCTAATGAATCGTTACACTCAGTAAAGGATTGTTTTATTTGGGTAGTTCGTGGAAGCCATTAAGAAAAGACTGCACTCTCTCTCTCTCTCAAGCCTGTCATCTTGTACTACAGCTTTTCTGCAGGTAGTTGTCAATTAAGGTGCCCACCCACCATATCATACCACGTAATCTTTTAAAAGACGTTCCCCCGACCCAATTGGGTATTTTCTGCAAGGAAAAAGGAAATTAAGATGGTGTTGCCTAACTAATTCAATTCCTTGCATTTGATACTTCTGAATAGTGGGTTTTTTTTTTTTTTTTTTTTTTTGGTGTAAATTTTTTTTATAATGAGTAACTTTGAATTGTTCGCCCGGTTGAATATTTGTCATGATCTGTTATTTTTTCTCTTTAAATTCAGTAGTTTTCTACCCTTTTTGGTTTCCCATGCCTATAACACTGGTTCTGTTGTCTGTGACAGGCATCTAGAAATTGCTCAGATGTGGATGCTCTAATTTTTTTCACAGCTATTGATGGGAAGTTATTTGAAAGTTCTTGTCCTGAGACAAATGTGAGACCTAAATTTGTTCATGTTCTTTTTTCAGTTTCCAACTCTATCTCAACACTTGGAATAAAATCAACAATGACATTTGGTGATCTTTCTTAGCTCTTCTTGTCCTTCTGTAATGTCATGTTTCAGCTAGCTCTAGCATTGTCTTGGCCTATTAGATTTGTGGACTTGGAAATTTCTCGTTCTGAAAGAGCTTTCATTATGGATGTGAATTTACTTATTTTTAGGTTAGGAACAAAAGGCATTTCTTTTTTCACCAATTTTACCTATCTGATGCAAACGCAGGAGTGGGTTTTCATAACAGTAGATGGAGAGACAATAATAGTGAATGTAGCCCTGCTTTTTCTATGCAATGCAATGATAAAGCCAATCATTAAAGATGAGTAGGGGAAGGACATCACTATAACTGATATTGATATTGGCACTCGGGTGAAACCCAAACACCACTTCTTAGCCTTTATGTTGGTTGAGGGCAGGAGCAGTGCCTTTCCTCCTTTTGCAACCGTTAAGTGTATGTTTGAAACAAACTTGGCTTGTTTCCAATACCCTCCAATGCACTAGCTCCGTTGCAATGGCAACATGTGGCCAAAAATGAACATGTCATCATTGCAATGGGTCTAATGCATTAGAGTACTAGACCTAATCTTTGCCTCTGAAACAAAGGGAGGAGTGGGAAAGGTGGTGAGAATATACGCATTTCTTCTTCCTTCATCTCCCCCAATCCAATCATAGGGGAGATTGGTTGAGCATCTTTTTATTTTGATTTTATATTTTTCTCAAAGGCAGTCTTCAATTCTGATCCTACTCAAAGAAATTGATGCAAAGCCACCTGATTCCGGAGAGAAAAAAAAAAGGTCTATCTCATGACCAGAGGGGGTTAAATTCTCTTTTACATTCCTTTAGACATGTAATCCTTATTCCTTAAGAGGCTTAAACAGTACTTATGAGCCGTGATTAGTAGCAACTGCTTTATGAAATTTGGGCTAAAATTAGTATTGAAGTTGTCCATCATCATGAAACTGAGTTCAAACCCAATTGTGTGTCAATGTAACCCAATAAAAATGGCCCATTTGCATTTTAGTCCAGTTTTTCTTTTTTTACTTTCTACGGATATTCGCTTTTATGTTTTGTGAGGATGCCGGGTACTGCAAACATAACTCCAATACACCTAAATCAAGTTAGATCCATATGATTATCATTGTGAATCTGAATTCTAAAATTCCATCAATTATCTTTTTTATATAAATATTTTTATACGTAGTTGAGATTCTAAATACCGAAACTTATAATAATATAATTAGTGCTATTCAAGTCCCATGGTATTTCTTAAAAGATTAGAAAAAAAAAAAAAAAGTTATTTCCCATTGTCTGATTCGACAAATTGCCTTATCTAAAGAAAGTTTAGATACCGACAACAAATTCATATGCAATTTGCACTCTGATTTGTACAATAATTCTTGCGTACACAATTAAAATTGGGCAAACAACTATAAATTGAGTAATTGACTTTTATAGGACGAATCTGATTCAACAGATTACGGCTTGGCCATAGTTTTCCTTAGCCATGTGGGGAATAAGCTTAAGCAAAGCAAAGATTTGTTCCTTTCTAGTTCAATTCTCACTATACGGAATGATCTGTCCACTTCCTACTTTGGTTAGTCCTCAAAAGCAAGAGCCAGCCAGTGGAGAAGAACTTTTACCTATTTTCTTAACAAAGAAAATATAAGGATGTTTTTCTTTGTTCTATAGACATCAATTTTGACTGAGCCATAAACATAACTTGCATATTTGTCAATGTATAATTGGATCACATAATTTGCACACAGACCCATAATTGGTAATTTCAAAAATTAATCAAATCATCATTTCACGTGTATCAATTGTGGCCAAGTGTGTGCAATAGTGTAGTTTATCTAAACTTCTAGACGCTATCTTGCTTAACTTGTAGGTTGCTTGTTTACTACGTACCTACATACTGATCGTCTGGACCCTAAACTGTGGCGCAAAAGCAGTATTAGTTTATAGAAAATTAAACAAAATAAATTAAAGTTGTTAAGTGGTATTATGAAATTTGTAGTGTCCGTTTAGGAACAGCATATTTAGCTGAAACTGAAAAACTTTTTACTGAAAGTGTAGAAAATAGGTTAAAAAAATAAGCTGAATAGTATAATGGGACTCATGAGTATCAAAAAATGCAGTGAGACTTACAAATAGTAGTAAAAATACGTTAAAAGTGTAGATAAGCTGAATTTTTCAGCTCATCCCAAACGGATGTATAGCGAGATCAAACCAACTTCAGCACATGTCTTTAGGGATTCACGTTCTTTTAAGACATTGGTTTTAGGGTTTGTTTCACATCTATAAGTTTTGAATCTTGTGATGAATTCAGCTTGCTCACAAAATACTCAAGAAAGAGACGTATAAATATCAATATTTTGAAATTCCAACACCAAAGTCATCCTCATCCATGATAATAATAAAACAATGACCAAAGAAACTAATTAAAAGACATTTTTTAAAAGAACTAATCGAATGTGTTAATATCGTAAAATGATCTTAAAATTTTAGATTGATTTTAGAAATTATCGCTCTGAGCCATGCTACCTCATTGCAATGGTAGTCTAGAAGCAACTTCAAATAATTTTTCATTGCACTTCGAAGAATACCGTCAAAATAAAAAAAGAAGTTAAATTGATTTTTCATTCATTGGGACATTTCATTTTTGTGTATCTCAGATATATCAACTCTCACCAATATTGTCCCCCACAGATTGGGACCAAGGGAAACTCATAAGTTTTCGTGAAAATAGAGTATTGACATCACTACAGCCAAAATACCAATATCATTAGCTTGAATAAGACTATATAGGAGGTAGATGCAATGGCAAGAAGTGAAGAAAAAGGACAAAAGGGTGTAATCAGGGAAAAAAAAAAGGAGAGAGAGAGAGAGAGAGAGAGAGAATGAAAATGCATTCTCTTTGTAAAGACTCAAGTAGCTATGCATTCGTTCATGCCAGAAAATTGAAAAAAAAAAGTACAAGATACGAAATTCAAAATACGAATTATATAGGGTTAGGCTCGTCTACAAGGTTGTCAAAATTGGGTTTTTACATAGGATCGAGAGAGATAGGTGAGATCATGGATTATAAGATTCTACTTATTTTTTGATTTAAAACAAAAAAACATATTAGTACTAATTTCTTTATGTTGAATGATTACATTAATTATGATTTCATTCATAAAATAAAATAAAATAAAAAAACAAAAACAAATATTTGCATCAATATGATGTAATTTGTATATCATATATCGCTCCGTCTATACTAATGAAACAAAGATATTTAAATGTTAACACAATGTATCCGAAAAGTTTAGCAAATGTTTAATTACCAATCAATTACCAAAATAACTATCAACACATGGAAAATATTTTCCAAGTTCCAAGTTCAAAATTCAAAACAAGTTAATTAGCAAATGGAAACTAGCTAACTACAAATTAGTATTATCACCAAACACACACACACACACAAAAAAAAAAAAAAAAAAAAAAAAAAAAAAAAAAGCACCGCATAATATCATAACCCAAGCAAATAATCAGAAAACTAAGCCTAACTAAATAAATTAGTTAAATTCCTTTTTTTTTTCTCTAGTATATAAACAACAAAACTAATATCTAATACAAGCAACTCTAGAATAATTAGATTTTGCAAATATAACCGACCGATACATGATTATTTGACCAATTGATACATGAAATTGAAACTTTAAGATGAACAAAGTTCAAATCCCTTGTGTTCACAATATATATTCATGTCTACAATGATCAAAATTTAAATAAAGCATTCAAAATGATGATAAAATAAATAAAAATTAATTAATTTTTAGTGGAATTGGTAGGATCCTATACCATCCTACTTACTATCTTACCAAGAATGCAATTCTAGTACGATTCTAATCATTTTGATCAAGTGAGATCATAAGATCATATGATCCTACTATCCAAATCCTGATTTTGACAACCATGATCGTTTGCCATATATTTTGCTAATACACGCACACACACGCGCACATACACATATATATAAAATATTAGATGCAATATGGCATTACTAACTTACTGTTAAGAGTTTTGAAATTCAATCGATATTTTTTAGTAAATTTAATGAAAACGTTTAGGATTTAAATCACTCTTCCGATTATTGAATTATATAAACATATAAAATGTAATATGATGTGAGTTTCAGTTAGCTCAACTAGTAAAGTCTCTGATAGTTTACACCAAAAATCAATTAATGTCTTGATCTAATGATAAAAACTCTCTTAAAAAAAACATGATAGGGTATTACTAATAAATTTGACAGCACGCATACGATTTTAATGAAGATTGACAAGTAGGAAATGTTCAACTGGATCGGAATATTAATATATGTAAAGTCTTCAAAAACCCAACTATTGGTACATAAATATACCTAACCCTTTGAATTTTATGCTGTTTGTTCTAGAAGTAATAACTTGATAAACACTGGGTTTGTAATGTATGCAGCTTGAGGCGATTTCATCTCCAACTTGACAATAACCAAAGAAAAAGGGGAAACAATGAGCAACGTGTTAGCTACTTTTAGCTTATTAATCATCTCATCCTTTTTAGACAAATATCCTTGCCAGTTGTGCTGATGATGCATGCCTTTTATGACTGGTTACGTGCATGAGATCACTTGAGAAAGAAATACTGTCATTATTATTCAATCCAAGCACAACAAAACAAAAATGTGCAATCTTGAATCTTCCCTTGAAATTATTCAATCCACCTAAATTCCAATCTTCAAGGATGGAATTAGAACAAAAAATAAAATAAATTTAATTAATAGAGGACGGAAATTAGTCAAAAAAGGCGGAGCCCACCTCTTTAATCATCATATATTCCCTAGATTAGACCCTATAACCCACCAATTAAAAGTTTAATTGCCTAATAAGAGAAAAAGAGTCTTAATAATAATAATAATAATTTTTTTTTTTTGGTAAACATAATAATAATAATTCTATGACTCTACTTTCCATGCAAATAGATGAAGGGACAATAGAAAAGTCTTCCCATATGTCCGTTCCTACATACCTATCCTGTTTGGAATGTAGTGACTATGCTAATTAGATTAATATTTAATCATAATTCAGTCATTTAAGCTATAAAAAAAAAATAGAAATGATTTTCCATGTTAAAAATTAAAATATATACTTTAGCTGCTATCTTTGACTCGATCCATTTATGTATGGGCAAAGCTTTTATTACGTGGTGGGTAATATGCTTTAAATTTCTTCCATAAACATAAAGTTTTCATAATTGAAGAGTAGAAGACCAGAAAAATGGCAAAGTCCAAAGAATCACACAAAATTCAAAAAGCTTTTTGTCTGGACCACCTTTACCTTTGTTTTATTTATTAGTCAGAGAGAATGCAAATAATATTCTTTAGAAAGGAAATCTCCGTAGGTGGAATGCTGAACCAAGGAAAAAGTTTTCCACCAAATTCCATATGGATCATAAAGTTTTAACTTTTAAGAATACTAGGCAGTTGAACTAAGATTGCGGCTTTACTAGTACAATTAGTGATAAAAATATATATAGTATGGGAATTCATTTCCCTTAATTTCCACGTTTTATCTTTTATGTCAAAATACGTACAATGGGTGAATGTAGACTTATTGTGTAGCGCACTAGGAGTCTAGGAGTCTAGGGCCACATTATTCATCACTAATAAATTACCCAAAAGCTTTTAGTAAGTGAAATCAAAGTTATAAATTCAAAACCATTTCATAGATTCTTCCATGTTCCCACTAGCACATATATATCATCTAGGTATACCTACCACATTAGCGTTGATACTAAATATCGAAATAATTTTGACCTTAACCATTAGGAGTATAAGCCTTAGGCTTTCATATTCTCCAATTGTGCGCAATCCCATCAAAACCAAACCTCATTCATACACTAAGATAGCTAGCCCATTTGAATCTGACCTGAACAAATGTATGCTGAAGCTCGACCTCGAGAAAATCTTCACTCAAGCTCAAACGTTTAGAAATTCATGTTTAATTGCATAAGCTTGGTTCAAAAATTCATGAACGAGCTTCTCTTGATTAAATGAATAGAGTTGAGTCCAGGATCTATAATAATTTCACATACGGGTTGAAGATTTATTTTTTATTTTTTATTTTTTTGATAAATACAATAGAATTTCAACCTTATTTCATGATAATTGTTTATTATCATCAAGTTCAAAACACCAATTGGTTTTAAGTATAAGTGGGGTCGAACTTAAAATCTCTTATTCGATGACAAGAGAATTTATCAATTAAATTAACTAAAACCCACACAAATGGGTAACGGGTTGAAGCTTGAATTGGATAAAACTACCATTTATTTCAAAAACTTAAACGGTAAAAAATTTAACCATTATTTTGTTACTCCTATGTGCACCTAACTTCTCTTAATAAGATGAGGTTGTGGATTCAAAACTCATTAAATCCATACGTGGCACTAGACATACAGGTGGGCTATTGAGTTTTCTTCATAGGATGCTTGCTTTCAGCCCTACCTCCTAGCTAACGAAGATTATAATCACATAAGCTAACAACTCTCCCCTTTTCCGTATGGACGTTTGAAATAATGGGGGGATGGATATACATCTTAAGTTGTGCCTTAACTATATGATGATAAAGTCATAAGCGGACATTGAAGCTAAGGTGTTTTGTTCTACCATATATATTCCGATTACAAGATATACCGACGTGTTGTTTTCAATATAATTATAATTAGTAAATTGAAGTTTATTAAGATCATTCTAAAAACATCGTGACTAAAATATATATTCTCTTCATTGTTAACAAGAATATCAAATTTTAAGTCGAAATGATGTTATATGCTATTTTATACATAAATCATATTTTATATATAAGTTTATTAATATTACACCACTCAATAACTTCTAACTAGAATAATATTTTAAAAATTTTACCACTCATTACATGTTTTTATTCTTCTTAACACTCATGCCAATTTTATATTAATTGGATATTATTTTTTATTCAATCCATAAACTCATATTTAAATATAATTTTAAAATGCAAAAAAAATAAATAAAAATTTTTAATAATGAGATAGTTATTAATTTATGATAATTTTGAAATTTTGCAAGTATGAAGTGTATAAAATGAAAATGTAATCTTACAATTAATGGATTTGTCAAAATACACGTCCAATAGAAAATTATCTATAATTCTTAAGGTAACTCTATTATGGAGTTCTTAAAATCATGTTCATTCATTTTGAAATGAGTGGACTAGACTGAGTCGTATTATTAATAATTTAAATAAATACTAAAATGAAAATAGTCAACATTTTTTAATTATTAATGACGTGATAAAATTTAATCCATTCCAAAATGAATGAATAGAATATAATAGAGTTACTCTAATAATTATAGAGGATCTTAGTCCATGTATTTAACTCATCTAATAAACCCAAACCAATTAGTAAACCATAACCTTCCATAACTTGAACAAGTACAATAGTCAAAATTGGAGTTTTTTCTTTTTTCTTCTTCTCTCTCTCTCTCTCTCTCTCTCTCTCTCTCTCTCTCTCTCTCTCTCTCTCTCTCTCTCTCTCTCTCTCTCTCTCTCTCTCTCTCTCTCTCTCAATGTATATTATAGGACTTGAACTTATAGTTGTTTGCTTCATGATAATTACTTTTTATCATAAGACCGAAACTCCAATTAGTTTGTTTTTTATGTAGGCGAGACTTGAACTGGAACTCACAAAAAATTTCGTTACCATTAGACTATTACTTGAACCCCAACATATACACATATATAGACGCAAGTGAAAATTTGCTAATAATATTCATGAGTCATGCCATAGATTAAGATCTTTAGAGTTTTTAGAGCAGCTTGACCATATTGTTTTTGAAATCTTATCCATTTATTTTTAAACAAATGGATTGGATTCTATCACATGATCATCAAAATAGATGGGTAGGATTATTTTAAAAAATCCATTGTGGAGTTACCCTAAAAACTTAGAGGGTCTTAATCCTCATTCTGTAAGAATTTGTAGTACTATATATGATTTCAATAATATTTACCTTCTACCTAACCAATGCAATATACTTTTTTCTTTTTTCTATGAAATTTCCACCATTGACAATGTATTATTGTATTTCCGCCGCCATTGCAGAAAACTTCCACCCATGACGTCGAGCACATGTATTGCTTGCCCTTCGCGTAATGCCAAAGGGCAAAATGAAATGAGAGGACTAACAAAATCATTTTGAAAAAACATATTGACATGTTGGAAAAAAAAATTACTACTTAAAGGACAATTTTGTCTCATCCTTAAACAAATAAACTAGTCAAAACACACAATTGCACATATATAATTGTATGTTTAGCACAAAAACCTCCAGCTTTTAGTTTTTATTTATTTATTTTTTTATCTCAATTTAAAAAATAATAATAGTAACAAAATGATTTTTTTTCACACATTTATTATAAAATTACAAAAAAATTTATATCTTTTAATAAATATTATACAAATAAACTACCAAAACCTACTAGCCAATACCCAAATAGACAAAAAAAAAATGACAATATTCTTATCATCTTATGGCTAGTAACACTATTCAATATCCCAATAAGAAGAATCTGTCCTCAAAATTGTCAAGAGAAAAGAAAGAAAAGAAAAAAACCCTAATCAAATTGCACGATGAGACATGGAATTATGGACACATGCAGTGCAAGAATAAAACCAAACTTGACTCCTAGGCTCCGCCACACAATTATGTCAAACTTGATAACGGTCTTTCTAGCAGCTTGCCCAAGGGCGCATGACCTAAAAAAGACAAGACTCATCAATCCTAGAAAAAAGCAACATTATTATTTTCAAGCTTTCTACCTAATCCCCTTGCCTGGAGGATCAAAAGTCAAGAGGGTGGAAGCCCTTTTTCAATCATTGCACATTCCTTATATCATGAAAGATCTAAGTTTTTCAACTTATATACAATTTTTCTTAATCTATCCTATGTACGTTCTCATTCCTTTTCCTCTAATTCTTTATGTTACACCCTATGCCATGTGTTTCTTCTTCTCCTTGGACATCATTATTACTCAAACAAATTATGTCCAAGTTATTTTTCTATATAATTATTCAATAGTCACAATGAGTAATAGAGAATTTAAACCCTAATCATCTTCGTTGATAATATCATAAAATATTAGTTAAGCTACGAGACCCTTATCGAAGTACTAAATTATGCTTTATTGCAATACCCATGCATGTGTTAATTAAATTGCTAGGCTCTTGCAAAACAGCTTGATTACTTGTAGTAGTACTAATTTGTTTTAGAGTTGAAGTTCCAATTAACTTAATAAGTAAAATTTATTGTCATTTGATTCATATCCTTCCTCCACTAAAATAAATTAATATCTTAGCATTATTATAAATTTACAATGCCCGTGCATCTGTTGAATTGATACACTCTTGCATTTTGCAAGACAAGAGGACAAAATGTTTGTCTTTTCCTATTTGGGCAAATCTAGGTAATCTTAAGCTACTCTCTTGCAAAACCCAGATTTTTGGGTCAATAATAACTCGGAAAAGATATGGGCAAAAAGTGGCTTGGAATTATGTATTATTACCTGGAGTGAAGTCTCTATCAATGTTTGTATTATTAAAATTGTTTTAGGTGATATCTTTTACTTTTGTTCTTTTGCTAAAAAAAAAATTGTTTTAGGTCACCTCGAGTGAATGTAAAGACAGGGAAATATGGGAGCACTCGTGCATGTATGAGCATTTTTTTTTTTTTTGACAAACATGGCTTTGGTAACGAATGTCAAAGTTCATTATAGATAGATGCCCTTTTTTAGTGTAGCAGGTTATGTTATGATCAAAAAAGTCACGTGGGTTAGGATGTGCATTCTAAAGGTGATTGCCCAGTGATTATGGAAATTATTGTTTCTCTTAGAGCCAAAAGGAAAATGGTGCATTCTCAGAATCCAAAGCATCATACATGAACCACCTTTCCATGCCTAAGCTATAATATCTAATGCTTTTTCTAAGCTTATTATAAGAGCTATATGAAAGTTTGACATTTTTTTTTCTTTTTTGGGTGTAGGTTTGAAAAGTATAACTCAATAAAAGTGAATTTCGTCACCAATTAATAGTAAACAGTTTTTTTTTTTTTTTTTTTTTTTTTATGGATAATTAATAGTGAACTAGAAATTTTCAAATAAACACGTGATGCTAATTTAAATCTTATAAATTATTTAAAAAATATCTTTAAAAGATAAAGAAAAACAGAAAAAAATACGTACACTTTGGAGTTCAAGTCAATATGGCATCTTTTAATTCCAGTAATAATAATTAATAATGGGAATGGTGCTAGAGATGCAATATTGCAACCGTGAGAAACCATTTGTGATATGTTTGGAGGAAAAGTTTATTATTTGACTATATTATGAAATAATAATCGTTCCCTTGTGTAAATTATAGTGTTATTTTGATATTGCACATGCATGAAGTTCCGTACATAAATTTGTGCAAGTGTTTTGCGAGGAGTTCTGGATGCTACGTTGAACAAATAGTCAACATTCTTCTTTCAAAAAAAAACAAAAAGTCAACATTCTAAACTAATATATGCACCGGCCTACTTCCAAGTTTCTATGTAGTATTGGTGCTTGGGATTAGAATAAGGCTACTCCAAGTAAAATGCATTAGGGTAAAGAGAGTGAAAATAGAGGAGAAAAAAACTACACATGGTGATCCAAAAATGTGAGTAAAAAATTAGTTTCTCTGAGAAATATTAGTTAGGTTGTGGGATCTCTTCCCCTCTCCCAAGAATGAATCTAAAATTGTGTCAATGGAAATTTAACTCAATCGAAACTCCAAATTGTTTTAATTATTAAAAAAATTGTGATTGTATTGAAAATTCATTCAATTTATTTCCCCTGGCGGCTAGATCAAGCAATTTTTTTTTTTTCCCAACTAGTCTCCTAGGTGGTAAATTGTTAAAATTAGCCATTCAATCTTTCACATGGCCACCAATCTCCCACATGGCCACACACCAAACACTTCTCTCCCTCTCTCTTTCTCTCTCAACTAAAATCAATATTGGAAATTATATTTCATTTAAGTTTTTTTTCACCATACATCATCATACCCAAGATAAATTATTTTTTAAATAAAAAATATATATATATATATATTATTTTTATGAAACTATTTTTTTTAATATAATCTTGGTTATTGAAAATTCATTCAATTTATTGAAAAATTTCAATTCAAATTTCACATACCATCTCCCACATGGCCACACCCAACACTCTCTCTCTCTCTCTCTCTCTCTCTCTCTCTCTCTCTCTCTCTCTCTCTCTCTCTCTCAAAAAAAAAAAACTAAAATCAATACTGGAAATTATATTTCATTTTTGTTTTTTTTCACCATACATCATCTTACCCAAGATAAATTATTATTTTTAAATAATAAAACTTCATATATATATATATATATAATTTTTATGCTTAAACTATTTTTTTTTATTCTCTATATGAAATTAATCTTGGTTATTAATTTATCAAATTATGTATTTAATCCATCTTTTCTTGTATACACCCCATTTCACAACTTGCATTTAACCTCATCCAATAGCAAGATAGTAATTTCACATCTCGAGGGTAAAATTGTATTTTTGATTGTTAGATTTTCAATTGCTTCACATAAAACAAATCTTTAAATCTTAACAATCAAAATGATATGCCACAATCTCCAATCAAACCATCAAATTGAAAGATATGACAAAAATGAGTTTCGATGATTGAGATGCATCCGCACAATTGATTATAACCACGTATGATTATGATCACTTTCATGAGTAATTAATTTATATTAATAATGTGTCATAACTCTATTGGATTAGATTAAAAATAATCACGAGGGTGCACACATTTGATAAATTAGGTTGGCAAACATTAACAATACCTAGATAATTGTGCAAATTGACTTTGAAAATTGGGTAATTGGCAAAATTTTGAATTACACCTCGTGCAAGGAAAATTGAAGGCTATCTCTGGGTCTAAGTGTCGATTAGCACTTGGATAGCGCCTCCATTTGCCAATCGACAAATAGTGTCTCTGGCACCAAGATGTTCTCTATGAAGGCATTCGAGACAAATAAATACAAGTTTCAGCCATCATTGACAAGTTGCCCAAGTCTTGGAATGAGTTTACCAAAGTCTTGAGACATTAGCAAAATGAACTTTCCAATGAAGAACTTATCACCCATTTAAGAGTTGGGGAAGAGGCAAGGAATGAAGACAAGGTTGTTGAACTCAATGGAGTAAATGGTTCAAAGGTAAATTTAATTACTTCAAATGAAAACATGGCCAAAAGCCCATGCAAGAATATTAACTATCTAAGTTGATGGTTTAAATGCGATGCTAACGTGCCTAAATTTTAGTTAGCAAGAAAGTGAAAGAAAATAAAAGAAAACTCTAGATTAAATTGGTATAAAATAAAAAATAAAAATAAATAAAAAATAAAAAAGAGAAGAAGAAGAAGTAGTAAGGTATTTTTATATGCAAATGTAGCTTCTTCTTCTTCTCTCTCTCTTTTTTTTTTTTTTTCATCATCTAAGCATTAACGTGGTCACTAAGATTTAGACATATCAATATCACATTTATCTTTTAATACACAATACACACCATTTACCACATTGGCGTTTTCCATAAGTGAGATGATTGACTACAAGTTCAAAAATATGAGAACTAACTTGACTGTTGAAAACACACGATGAAAAAATGTATTTCTGCCTTTATTTTGTACGCAATTATTATATACTAAAAGTTAGTTCTTACCTACTATGTTTTTGCTAAGGGGCTTACTATATGGAAAATTATTGGGTACTCCTGAAGTACCATAAATGCGTAGTCCCCCCCTCTCACATAAATAGTGGGTCCCACCATGAATTTAATTAGTGGAACCCATCATTTATGTGAGAGGAATGAGTACACATTTATGATACTATATGTAACACATTATACCATTTGCATTTTATTACTTGGCTCATTAATTATTAAAATAGTTTACTTTAGGAGAAATTTGTTACCAATATTTCAAGTGGCTCAAAAATTATCTAACTATGTAATTTTCTCTACATGAAATCATTCTAGGGAAATTTTTAGCTAAAATGCAAAACTCACATTCTATGTTATACCAAAATTTATTTCAGATCTTTAATTTTGTTTTCGTTCATTTTAGTCTTTTAAGTTTTAAGTTTATTCAATTCAGGCCCCATTTACTTGAAATGGCTGAAGCATTGGCTGCACACAGAGAAAAGTAGTTTTTGCAAAAGAATTAAGCATCTTCAAGGTGGTGGTGGAAGGTGATTGTTTGCAGGTGGTTTAGGCTTTAAAAGCTCAGGACAGGAGCAAAACATTGTATGGGAATGTAATTGAAGATACTCGCAATCAAGGTGTTACTTTACAGTACGGCTAGTTTCAACATGTTCCACGAGATAGTAATAAGTTGGCATACGCCCTTGCTAGAAGAGCGGTTTTACCCGTAAATACTGATGTATTGGTAATTTGGTAGAAGAACTATCTAATGATTTGAAGGATGTATTTCAATTTGATTTACATTAATAAAATTGACTTATTTGTTTCTTAAAAAAAATATATATATGTATATATATATATATATAAAATAAATTATTCTTTGATGGTGAAAGTTCTCAAAATATTTAGCTTCATTTGAACCATTCCCCTATATATATATGTATAAAATAAATTATTCTTTGATGGTGAAAGTTCTCAAAATATTTAGCTTCATTTGAACCATTCCCCTATGTATATATATATATATATATATATATACATAAAATAAATTATTCTTTGATGGTGAAAGTTCTCAAAATATTTAGCTTCATTTGAACCATTTCCCTGTATATATATATATATATATATATATATATAGGGGAATGTTCTCAAAATATTATTCTTTGATGGTGAAAGTTCTTAAAATATTTAGCTTCATTTGAACCATTCCCCCTCTCCCCCTCCCAAAAATAAAAAATAAAAAAACAAAAATAAAAACAAAAACAATCTTACTCAGTCACTTTATGTAAATTCAACTGTTTAGATCTAATTTAACAGTCCTTGTTGGAGTTAGACAACTATTTTCGATTTCTAGTCTCATCAGACATCACAGATGAGAGTGCTTTTCAGAAATTTCCTTGGTCAAATATTTAAAAAAAAATTCAGAATATCAAAAAATATACAGCCATGTAATATTGTCAGAAAGGCAGATAAGCAACTAGATTCCTACAATGGTAAATAATACTATTCTACCCAGTAGCAGTAGTACTTAAGTACATATATACTTAAGTATGTATATATATATATATATATATATGTATATATATGTTAAAAAAAAAAAAAAAAAAAAAAAAAAAAAAAAGATTTACTACTTTTGTTGACTATTCTAGTCTTTCTTTTGTTCCTACGTATTTTTTTTTTTCCTATGCATCTTTCCATCATTTCTCCTATCCCTTTGCCAGGATCTTTCTCTTGTACTATAAGTTCATGACTTTAGTCTATTCTTGTCCTTTCTCATCATATATTTTACCATTTCATAATAACCTTTAAATAGTTAATTTTAAAATTAACGGTCAATTGCCTGGCAAGCAAGATAGCCATTCTAAGGCTAAAATTTCAGACCAACTGCTGCCAAAAATAGAAATCTTTAATACAGATTTCAATTAAAGCATGAAGGCGTCTCAAAAGAGATAATATCCCTTCAGAATACAGGGTCAGAAATGACAGTGTATTCAAATGAATAGACTAATTAACAGACAAGATAGACACTGCGCCTTGCGCCAGATTAGTTTCCAACAGATACAAACAGATGAAATCCTCCTTCATCCTCTCCAAACTACAGGACTCATGTGATAGAAGGAGACAAAAAGACAAGATATCAAAGATAAATACAGAAAGATATTTTAGCAGAATGTTAACCGTACGCAGATTCTCACAGACAGAAAAGATACTGTTCACCAGCATGCGTACCTGGACAGACTGCCAGATAGACTTTTACTGTTCAAGATTCTACCGACAGATACCGACAGATAGACTTTTACTGTTCAAGATTCTACCGACAGATACCGACAGATAGACTATTACTGTTCAAGATAGACTTTTACTGTTCAAGATTCTACCGACAGATTAACTTGAGTTCACTTCACTTAACTCAAGTTACTTTTGAAGACTTATCATGGTTCACTTTATCTATAAATAGACAGACTTCGAAGACAGAAGATAGGTTCAAATTCCAGGTCCAAATTTTAAAGGTCCATTTCCAAGGTCCAAGATAGCCCTCTCCCTCAGAAAGACTTTAGCTTTCCTTTCCCTTTCCCCGAAAGACTTTTGTACTCTCCCTTTAGAAAGACTTTTGTACTTTACTTTCTTTTGTAATCTTGTAACCTTACCTTTCCAGACAGACAATCTTGTAACCCTTTACAGATTTTACTTTGTAATCTTGTAACTCTTCAGACAGCTCTTATTTTCAAAGCTTGTAAGAAAGACAGTTTGTTTTCAAGTTTAATCAAAGACAGAAGTATTTTCAAGTAAGATTTTATTTGTTTCAGTTTTATATTCCATACCCTGTTTTAATCTATTTTGACTATATCTATTTTGCTATTCTCTTCTTTATCAACTATTTTATCATTGTTTATGCTTCTATATTACTGCTGTGCTCACTCCTGGGTAGTCAATGGTATCAGAGCCATGGATGGTAGGTGTATGAGTTTTATTTCTTTGCAATTAAGAAGTTACTAGGAACTTATATTACTACACAGCCACTACTTGCTCCTTGTTAGCGTTGGTCAGCCTAGAGACTCGTTGGCAAACCATAGTTTCGCGTTGGTCAGCCCCTTTGTTGTAGCCGACGGACAGGCGTTGTTTGGGTGGTCCCGCAATGGAGTTTCCCGAGGAGGTGGTCCCGATAGCAAGGATACCAGTGGTTAGTAATAGTTCCGCCAGTAATTATTAATTGTTTAGAGATAAAATGAATATGTTTAGTCGCTCATTATCTGTTGCTAAGACACACTTAGGGCAGGCACACACTAATCTGAACATGGAAAGTGATAAGATAGTTAATTCTGAAGAATTTAGCATGAGAGATATAGACAGAAATTTATTAGAATGGAATAAATGGAATATACCAACTGAAAGAACTGATAAAATCTACAGACAGACTACTTTTTCTAAATTATCTTTCTTGACAGATTATACCATAAAAACTGTTGAAAGAACTTACTCTTTATTTAATGAATATGAAACAATTCAGTTATTTTCAATAGATTCAATTGACAGGCACAGACAGAAATATGCATTTTTACATGTTGGTTTGGTTCAAGTAGCTGTTAAACCATTAACAAGAGAAGCTTTAAATGCAAGTGTTTTACTTTGCTTAAGAGATGACAGACATTTAAGATTTGATGACTCACTTCTTGGAATGATGGAAACAAGCCTACATAAAGGACCAGTATATTTTAATTGTTATCCTAACTTTGCTTTAAGCTTATCTGACAGAAATATTATGGATGCTTTAACTTTAAATGTAAAAACAAATGGTTATTACATGAAAGAAGGCTCAGAACCCTTAGCTATTATTTATAGGATTTATTATAAACTAATGAAAACCACTTTAGACCCTCAATCCATAGTTGATCCTTCCCCTAAAGGACAGACTCTCCTTATGCAAGCCTCAACCCGGAATACTAGATTGCGGGTACCTCAACAAATACAGTGGAAAGATATAACCCTCCCTGAAAGATGGCAACTTGAAGCTATTGCCCCCACACCAAAAATAGAAAACATTGAACCAGACTTCATAGCCCAAAATACAGATGGTACAGTTATTATTTCTTTTAATAATAATGACAGATATACTGATAGTCTTATAAGACCTAGTAGTTCTACAGGCAAAAAGACCCCAATGATGTTTACCCCTAGAAGCTCCTTTTCCTCTAGGACACCTTTCTCTGATTCCAGACCTTTACCTCCCCAGAATCTTCCTCCAGTTATACACCTTCCCCCTATAAATACTAAGAAAACCCCTATTCAGACAGAGCCAGCTTATTATCCGACAGATACCACACAACCTACCCCTAATGTTCACCAACCTCTTTATCAACCCCAACCTCAACCTGATTCTCCTACCCACACAGATATATTAGGATTTACAGATGATAGACAAATTAATGTCTTATCTAAAGAATTTGTTTTAGATAAAGAACTATTAAAATATGATTATTTAAAACCGGAAAATAATGACAGAAAGAACCAATTTTTTGAAGAATATAATGAACATGAAAGAAACAATTTAAGAACTAAGTATTTTGAAATGATGACAGATTTACAGACACACTTTAGTTTCTTTGACTTTTTGGACTATCATAACAAAAAGATAAGTGTAATAGAGAAAATATTATCATGGACAAGGACAGAAAATCATGAGAAAGTGTATCAGACTTATCCACCATTTGAATCAATTATATTGAGTCAAAATAGTGGAGTCCAAGTTTTGGCTACACCTATTAAAAGACCCAGTCTAAGTGATGATAATAAGAATCTAGACAGTATAATTCAACAGAACAATTACACCAATACTTATCTAAAAACTATTGGTCAAAAGCTACAAGAGATAGAAGACAGACTCATACCCCCTTCTACTTCCATAAAAAAAGAAAACACGTCTAATACCCCTTTATTTATCCCTCATGAGATACCTCCTCACCTTAGAGCACCTTTAAAGAAACCCATGACAGAGAAAACTGATAATTTACTTAATGAAATAAATAAAAAATTAGACTTAATGAAATTAGAATCATCAAAGGATATGGAGCCATTAAAAAATAAGAATATTATAACACTAAATACAAAAGGAAGAACTGGCTCTTCAGAGGATGAAGAATCAGAAGACAATCAATTGACAGATTTGACAGATATAAATAATTTGGAATCACAATTTATAGATAAATTACGGATTAATAAATTAATTTTAGCATCTTCATCACAAGATCGTAAAAAAGGAAAAATTGATGACTTATACCCCAGAAAGAATTGGTATCCTAAGCCTACTCCCCCTGATTTACAATTTGAAGAAAGACATACTTATGTTAATTCATCTTATTCGCCAGATTTAATTTATGAATGGAATATTGATGGAATGTCAGAATATGAAATAATAAACCTTTTACATGAGATGACTTTGCTCACTAATGTTTATAAAAATCATGGAAAACAAGATCATCAGATAGCTCATTTAATAGTCACTGGTTTTACTGGCCAGTTGAAAGGCTGGTGGGATCATTATTTAAATAATGATGACAGAAATGGAATATTGACAGCTGTTAAAAGAGAAACAGATGGAAGTGTTATAATGACAGACAGACAGCCTTCACAAGATGCAGTTAATACTTTAATTTTTACTATAACTAAACATTTTGTTGGTGATCCCAATCAATATAAAGAGAGAGCTTCAGATGTTTTAATTAATTTAAGATGTCCACAACTTTCAGATTTTAGATGGTATAAAGATGTTTTTATTTCAAAAGTTTTAAGTAGGAATGATTGCCAACAGTCCTACTGGAAAGAAAAATTCATTGCTGGTCTACCCTATTTCTTTGCTCAGAAAGTTAGACTTTATATAGTTAATAATGACGGAACTATAGACTATCCTAGCCTAACATATGGAGACATAATATCTTCAATTAATAAAACAGGTTTATGGTTATGTAATGACTTAAGGTTAAAAAACCAGATAGAAAAAGAAAAAAGATTTGCTAAAAAAGAGCTAGGAACTTTTTGTGAGCAATACGGTTTTGATCCATTAATTGCTCCCTCTAGAAAAAGAAGAAAAGAAAAGAAAGATGACAGAAGTGATAGATATGATAGATATAAGAACAATAATAGAAGATATTATAAAAGTAAAGACAAGTCTAAAGACAAGAAAGAAGAGTCCAAAAGAAAGAAATATGATAGACGTAGGGAAAGAAGCATTGGCTGCACACAGAGAAAAGTAGTTTTTGCAAAAGAATTAAGCATCTTCAAGGTGGTGGTGGAAGGTGATTGTTTGCAGGTGGTTTAGGCTTTAAAAGCTCAGGACAGGAGCAAAACATTGTATGGGAATGTAATTGAAGATACTCGCAATCAAGGTGTTACTTTACAGTACGGCTAGTTTCAACATGTTCCACGAGATAGTAATAAGTTGGCATACGCCCTTGCTAGAAGAGCGGTTTTACCCGTAAATACTGATGTATTGGTAATTTGGTAGAAGAACTATCTAATGATTTGAAGGATGTATTTCAATTTGATTTACATTAATAAAATTGACTTATTTGTTTCTTAAAAAAAATATATATATGTATATATATATATATATAAAATAAATTATTCTTTGATGGTGAAAGTTCTCAAAATATTTAGCTTCATTTGAACCATTCCCCTATATATATATGTATAAAATAAATTATTCTTTGATGGTGAAAGTTCTCAAAATATTTAGCTTCATTTGAACCATTCCCCTATGTATATATATATATATATATATATATACATAAAATAAATTATTCTTTGATGGTGAAAGTTCTCAAAATATTTAGCTTCATTTGAACCATTTCCCTGTATATATATATATATATATATATATATATAGGGGAATGTTCTCAAAATATTATTCTTTGATGGTGAAAGTTCTTAAAATATTTAGCTTCATTTGAACCATTCCCCCTCTCCCCCTCCCAAAAATAAAAAATAAAAAAACAAAAATAAAAACAAAAACAATCTTACTCAGTCACTTTATGTAAATTCAACTGTTTAGATCTAATTTAACAGTCCTTGTTGGAGTTAGACAACTATTTTCGATTTCTAGTCTCATCAGACATCACAGATGAGAGTGCTTTTCAGAAATTTCCTTGGTCAAATATTTAAAAAAAAATTCAGAATATCAAAAAATATACAGCCATGTAATATTGTCAGAAAGGCAGATAAGCAACTAGGTCTACTGTATTTAATTCTCTCTGATCCATAGGAAAGAATAGAATAGAGAATAGATTTTAGCAGAAACAGGAGAGAAGAAAGAAAAGAATAGGAAGGGTTATAAAGGATATTACTGAAGAAGCACGTACTAACGTAGTCTAACGTCATTTCTTTTGTTTTTTGCAGGAAGATTGACGAGACTTAACATAACAATAAAAATAAGGTAAAAAAAGTAAAAAAACACATACTACATTGTCACTTACTGTTTATACTACTCATATATTTCAACCGCACTCTTTCCTCTTCTCTCTCTCAATCAGTCAGTCAAAGAAGAGAGAAAAGATATGCTTCGTGTGGCAGCCTAACATTCATTCGTTCATATCAATGTGGATATTTGTGGTCATCCCATATTCCCATTTCGCTTTGCTTTCCATTTTTTATTTTTTAAATAATGAATAAAGCTAGGTACATGAACATCACATTTTTCAAAATTTAGGTGTAAGGAGTAAAAATACAAAAATATAAATATTTGTAATGGGCTAAAATAAGAACAAGTAAAAGCATTCATATTTAGGGTTCTAAAAAAATCTAATTTATCTATAAAAAAAAAATTTACTTTATTAACTTTAAAACACACTATTTCTCAACTCAATTTATAGCTTATCGATTATATTTTACATCACAACCAATATTATTCATTTCATTCTCTCTTTCTTTCTGTTGAAATCTGTCTCTATCTCTGTCTCCAAATATACTATTCTTCGATGAACAAACCCAAACCCAAACCCAAACTCAACCCTACTTGACTTCAATACCACCTTTACAACCATCAGTACTACTATTGCAATTGTCGAAGCCACCACACCAACTCCGCCTTCGAAAGAATCAAAAACTCTCACCTAAAATTACCACCATAGGGTTGTTGCAAAGACGATTAAGTGGTGAGAGAGAGAGAGAGAGAGAGAGAGAGAGAGAGAGAGAGAGAGAGAGAGAGAGAGAGAGAGAGAGAGAGAGAGAGAGAGAGAGAGAGAGCAGCAACTTGCTAGTAAGATTTCATTATAGTTGTTGAGGTGCAATTTTTTGTTTTATGTTTAGCACTAGGGTATTTTTTGTAGTTTGGGGTGTTAAAATAGTATTTTAAGAGTTAATTTCGTATTGGAGGTTGTTTCGGTTTTGCTAGGAGAACGAAATATTTCGATAGTAGTTAATACCGGTATACCGTTTTGGGATTACCACTATTTATATACATAAATATATATTTGTAAGTACGAATTTATTTTTGTATATAAATAAATTTGTACTTTAAAACACACTGCTTTTGAAAATAATAATTTTTATAATTTGTTTTATTGTATCGGCCAAAACTCCAATACTTATAATCAAAATAAGCTGGTATAACTTGGTATTTTTTCTGATATGTTTTTTAAGAAGGGTCCATTTGGAAACATTTTTTCGAGAATTGAAAAAACTGTCATTATCTTTTTAATTCTCGAAAAAAAAATTTCAAAA